>NC_089780.1:30945165-31297665 GCF_040412425.1 Macrobrachium rosenbergii | reverse complement strand
TACAATTTGTTATATACCAAAATCGTCGCAATTTAGTGTACAATACAACGAAAAAAAATAGTTCATTAGCTTTAACTGTTTTGCTCACAGTGCGATTTGTATACAATTATATGAAATTTTCTTTTGAGCTGTCATATATTCCCATATTTATATATGATAATGATATTTTTTTTCATTTCTGATGACTGCATACTAAACTTCAGGCAATGAGATAAAAAGGAGCCCAAAATGAACTCAATCTTAAAAACTAAGCGTGCTGTGATTTTTTAAAAAATCTTTCTTTCCTCTTCGGCTCTAACTCCCAAACCCCGCTGGCATACGGCAAACATTTTTGTAAATAGAGGCTCAGCGTTTAACGGTTAATAAAACAATCATTTCGAACAAAAATACACCCCACATCATTATCTCAAAACAGCAACCTTACATTACAGTACTCTCCTACTACTCTTACTCTTCAGTAGTCTATATAAACCCCTAAAACACTTTGAACAGTCTATTTTAACAGTACACTGCCAAACTTGACAGTTCAAACAAAAATACACCTCGAACTGTCATCCCAGACCACCCAAATATCATTTCAAAGTCATGTTGCAAAATTAAGTTCAAGCCTACAACTGTTACTCTTATGTACCCCTCATGATTCAGTCATGCAAGTTTTCTTTGGCCTATGTAACTTCGCAAATCATTCTGCTCATAATGCATGTACAGGCATTTATTTTACATATATTTTCCTGTGTTGTAAGATAATTTTGAAATGATATTTACCGTACATCATGTTAGTATTTTCGTGATTACGTACAAATACATTTATGATAAAAAAAATCATTTACTACAGTACGTTGTTATTAATCTTTGAAATGATATTATTAATATCATTTCAAAGTCACCTTAAATATTTTACCCTTAAAATATATGCATACGAGAGAGAGAGAGAGAGAGAGAGAGAGAGAGAGAGAGAGAGAGAGAGAGAGAGAGAGAGAGAGAGAGAGAGAGAGAGAGAGAGAGAGAGATTGATTTCAGTATCATTCGTAGTTATTTTATTTAACCACCAAATGGGCAAAATAATAATAATAATAATAATAATAATAATAATAATATAATTAATAATATTAATCATAATAATAATAAAAATATACTGTAATTTAAAAATTTATGCATTTCTATAGTAAATTATGTTAAATTTTAAACAAACAAATACACTGTGAGAGAGGTGCGAAATAATCATCAGGAAGACAAGTACTGCTAGTTTATTAATGAAGCGACCCGCTTATAAAGCGGCGTGTGGACGTCTGTGTACAACGCAGAGACTGCGGGTACAAAGATTTACAGGTGACCTGAGATCAAACTATTTCTCTACAAAAACAGGACAGGTACATACAGAAAACATAATAATTAACAATGTCTGGTCTGTTATAAAAATACTCTGTTACACACACATAATGCATAGTCACCCGAACAGGCAATAAAATATACAATTCACAATAATGATAATTTGTGTTCGTCCGACCCTAGGTCGAATGTGAAAGCACCGCAGAAAACGGGATGTTCATTACAGAGAATGCGTTAAGCGGGAACTTTACACTACTACCCCCTCAAGATGTAGGTAACGTCTGATCAAAGCAGGTATCTGCTGGGGCGATGGAGGGGGCCTCGCTTTCTCGATGTCAACTGGAGGGGGTGGTTGCCTTCCCCTGCGCCCTCTGGAGCGGTGTGTTGGGGTGCCCCCTTCTGGTTTCGGTGCTTTCCAGGGACGCCCACGATGTTTTCCTGCGCATGGGGCTGGCCGGGGGTTTGCTATCTCCTGCAGGAAGCTTTGGGAACTGCCCCCGACATCCTCCTCCTGGAATGCAGGCTTGAGGGGGTCTACCGATACCCAGTCTTCCCTTCCGTGGACAGCTACCTGGAATGCCTTTTTGTTCCTCTCGAGCACAAGTAAAGGTCCTCTGTAGGGCCTGGTTAAGGGTGGCCGCATGGTGTCATCCCTGACGAAGACGTGGGTGGTGGAGGACAGACCGGGAGGCATGAAGGGGAACGTCCTGTCGGTGTATGTCCTCAGGCAGGGGCAAACTTCCCAACACAGTCACGGAGCCTCTGCGTTGCTATGCCATCCCTGTCTTCTGCGACGAGTTCCCCTGGGACTACCAGGGTCTCCCTGTAGACTTTTTCTGCTGAGGAGGGGTCGCCATTGGCTCTGGGGGCGGTTCTCAATCCGAGGAGGACCCAGGGCAGCTGGTACTTCCAATTCTCGGAGGTGAAACAATGAGCCATGAGGGACGCCTTCAGGGACCTGTGGAACCTTTCCACCATTCCACTGGCTGCGGGGTTGTAGGCAGTGGTGCTGTGGTGAGTGGTCCCCAGCAGGCATGCCAGGGTGGTCCACAGCTCGGACAGGAAAGCAGGACCTCTGTCTGTCGTTATATGGTCCGGGACACCAAATTGGCTGATCCAGCTGGAGAGGGCTTCTGTGCATGCACTGGAGGTGGCTTCTTCCATGGGCGTAGCTTCGGGCCACCTGGTGGAGTGGTCGACGACTGTTAGAAGGTATCTTGCTGATGGGGGAAGAGGACCCACTACATCGACATGGATGTGCCCCAAACGTCTCCTCAGCTGGGGAAACTCGCCCACCCCAGACTCGGTGTGCTGCCCTACTTTGCTGGCCTGACATTGCATGCACTGCCTTGCCCAGGCCATCACATCCTTCCGTATGCCGTGCCAGACGAACTTCTCCATCAGTAGCCTGGCCGTCGTTCTTCTGGAGGGGTGGGAAAGTCCGTGGATGACGTCAAAGACCAGCCGATGTCGGGAGGCGGGCACCAGTGGGCGGTGGCGGCTAGTGCTCATGTCGCTCAGCAGTGTTGACCCTCCAGAGCCGAGGGGCACGTCCTCCCACTTCAGCAACGTGACGGCTGTGCGGTAGGCTGGGGTCTCTGGGTCGGCGTCCTGTTCGCGGGTGAGGTCCTCGTAGTCGATCCCGAGCTGCACTGCGTCGATCTCGATCCTTGAGAGGGCATCAGCTACTGGGTTCTTCCTGCCAGGGAGGTATCTGATGGTGCAGGTGAACTCCACGACGGCTGCGAGGTGCCGCTGCTGCCTAGAGGACCATGTGTCCCCCAGCTTCATGAAGGAGTGGACCAGCAGCTGGTTGTCAGTCCAAAACGTGAAGGGCGTAGCCTCCAGGGGAACTTGAAGTGACGTACTGCCTGGTATTCTGAGAAGAGTTCCCTGTTGAAGGTGCTGTAGCTGGACTCGGTGGGGCCGAGTTTCCTGCTGAAGAAGGCGATGGGCTGAGGGGTCCCTCTGATGATTTGTTCCAGGACGACTCCGCAGGCGACGTTGCTGGCGTCCGTCGTCAGCTGGAGGGGAGCACTGGGGTCCTGGTGGGCCAAAGATGTTACCTTGGCGAGGGCGGCCTTCGTCAGAGAGAAGGCCTTCTGCTGGTTGGGGCCCCACACTAAGGTCTTTGGACGATCCTTGAGGACCTCCATCAGGGGGGCCATGGTGTGCGCGATCCCCGGGATGAATCTCCTGTAGTAGCTGACCATTCCAAAGAATTCTTGTACGGCCCTGATGGAGGTACAGGTGGGGAACCTCTCGACAGCCTCGACCTTCAACGACATTGGGTGGATGCCCCCTGGGGATATCTCATGGCCCAGGAATTCCACTTTCTCGACGCCGAAGGTGCACTTGTCGAATCTGACAACGAGGCCACTCTCCTGCAGGCGCTGCAGGACCTTCTGGATATGCCGTAGGTGTTCCTTCTGGGATCTGGAAAAAACTAGGATATCATCGACGTAGCAGGCGCAGAAGTCCAGGTCCCCACGATGCTGTCCATCAGCCTCTGGAAGGTCGCGCCCACGTTCCTCAGGCCGAAGGTGGAGAAGGCGAAGATGTAGGACCCAAAAGGAGTGATGATGGCGGTTTTGGGGATGTCTTCTGGTGCTACTGTTACCTGAAAACATGATTTTAAGAGATCTAACTTTGAGAATATTTTGGCCCCGTGGCAGGAAGCCGTTAGGTCCTGCATGTTTGGTAGAGGATAGTGGTCGGGTTCTGTAGCGAGGATGAGCTGCCTGTAGTTGCTGTAGGGCCTCCAGGTGCTGTCTGCTTTCTGCACCCTGTGAAGGGGGGAGGCCCACGGGCTGGGAGCCTTCTTGCATATGCCCATCCTTTCCATCTCAGCAAAGGCCTTCTTGGCTTCCTGAAAGCGCTGTGGGGGGAAGCCTTCGGAACTTCGCATGCATCGGGGGGCCCTTTGTTTTGATGTGATGATATATCCCATGGTTGGGGGGGGCCTCGGGCATCTGGCGAAGCTCAGGTTTGAAGACTTCTGGGAATTCCTTCAGGAGGGAACCATACTGGTGGGGTGTGACAGAACAGATGGCGGGCTCCCTGGGGCCCGGCGACAAGGGCAGGGACTGACAGGACTCGGTGTCCAGCAGGTGTTTGCGGCCGACGTCGACTGCCAGACCGAAGTGGGCGAGGAAGTCCGCACCTGGGAGCGGGGTCCTCACGTCCGCAACAATGAATTTCCACCTGTACCTCCAGCCAAGGATGAAGATTGACAGGAGCTTGGTGCCGTAGGAGAGGATGAGGGACCTTTTGGCGGCCGTCAGGGAGGCAGCTGGGTCCAGCAGATGTCTGCGGTCCTCTCTGGAAGGCGGGAACACTGACTGCATGGCTCCAGTGTCGATCAACATCATCCTGCCGGAGATGATGTCACGGACATAAAAGCCTACTGGTGTGGGGCCCCTGGGTGTTTCAGTTGCTGCTGCCATGGAGGCCTGTGTGGGTGGCTGCCGCCTCCCCCGTTTTTTGGAGGGAAGAAAAGGCAGGTGGCTTCACAATTCCGGGCAGCTTTCCCAAACCTCTGGTGGTAATAGCAAAGCCCTGGCCTCTCCCTCTTCTGCTGGTGGGGTGGCTTCCTCTGGGCGACGCCGTTGATGCCCTCTGTGGTGGGGTCCTCCAGCCAGAGGCATTTGATGGGGTGTGCAGGCGTGGACACTCGCTTTGCCACCTTCATGGAGTCCGTCAGCTGCTGCGCCACCCTGATCAAGTCCTCGACCAGCAGGATGTATGCCTCTGCGATCTGCCCATGGACCTCTGATAGTAGCTGCCGCAGGAAGATCTCCCTCGACAGGCTGATCTCTTTGCGCCTGCTGCTGCTGTCAGTCTCAGGGAGGAGGAGGTGGTCCTGGAGGGCATGCCACGTTTCCAAGAGGTTTCCCTCCTGTCGGGGTTGAGGGCGAGGTTGAGGGAATGGGCAGCTCTTTCGGAGACCGGCAGGGAGTAGGTCTCGACGTGAGTGGCTTTTAACTCCTAGAAGGTGGCAGGGGTCGACGTCGTCATTAACCATGGGGCGATCTTCTTGTATATCTCCTCTGGGAGGGCATTGTTGGCAATGTCCACCTTCAACGCCTCGTCAGTTAGACCTGCTACCCTGAATTGTCCCTCGATCCTGTAGAACCAGGACGCTGCGTTTTGATGGGTAAATGGCGCCAGCCTTATGCTGAGGGCCGCCTTTGGTTGGTCTGTCGGGGGGGTCATCGCGCAGGGTGCAGGTACCAGCATGGAGGAGTGCGCGGGAGGGGGTCGCGCAAGGGAGACATCTGCCCCCGAGAAGTTCACAGTAATTTGTATGTAGTTGGGAGTGTCTGCGTCCATACTCATTCCGCGCTCTCACTTGGAGTGTGAGGGAACACTCGCGTCAATACATGCTTGGGAGCGTGCCGTGTGGGTCCGCTAATGGCGCCGGATGTCCTGCCGATAAGGGTCAGTAACGCCTGAACGCTTTGTTAGAGCGCCGTAGTTAGTACGTTAGGGGCGTGGGTTGGTTCAATGGGCCAAGACTAAGTAGCCGTTTGGGTCTGTTAATGGCTTCCGGGAGCCACTCCGGGGGTCACCACTGTGAGAGAGGTGCGAAATAATGAGCAAGAAGACAAGTTCTGTTAGTTTATTGATGAAGTGACAGCTTATAAAGCGGCGTGCGGACATCTGCGTATAATGCAGAGACGGCGGGTACAAAGATTTACAGGTGACCTGAGGTCAAACTATTTCTCTACAAAAACAGGACAGGTACATACAAAAAACATAATGATTAACAATGTCTGGTCTGTTATAAGAATACTCTGTTACATATACATAATGCATGGTCACTCGAACAGACAATAAAATATACAATTCACAATAATGATAATAATTTGCATTTATCCGACCCTAGGTCAGATGTGAAGGCACCGCAGAAAACGGGATGTTCATTACAGAGAACGCATTGAGCGGGGACTTTACAGGGTAATTGTCTGATATTTGACATATGTGACAGGTCCAACCTCCCCGCCTCAATTGAGACAGTTGGAAAAGATTGGGAATATGTATTTGTTGGTTTAAAATTAAAACATAATTTACTATAGACATGCATAGATTTTTAAATCACAGTACATCATTATTATTATTATCATTATTATTTGAAAATTACTCATTATTAGGTAAAGCATTTATTTATCATACAAATGTGGCTGGTCCTCACCATCTCCCATGAATTTATTAAAAAATTCTTGTGCTGTCTCTCTCTCTCTCAACATATATATTTTTAATGAAAAAATACAGTAATTAGTAAATACAGTGTTCCTCTACAAAAAAAAAAAAACGAATTAGTGATAATTTTAGAGATACAGCCCAAAGAAAAATCCGCTAACTAGTGAAATTTCCCACGCTGACAAGGGAACGATGTGCTCCACAAAAATCAGCAACAAAGTGAAACACATAAAAATGGGGGCACTGTGTAAGACACACACACACACACACACACACACACACACATATACATATATATATATATATATATATATATATATATATATATATATATATATATATATATATATATATGTATGTGTGTGTGTATATATATATATATATATATATATATATATATATATATATATATATATATATATATATATATATATATATATATATATATATATAATAATATGTATTTATAATATATATATATATATATATATATATATATATATATATATATATATAATGTATATTACTATGGAGGAAACTTCTTTTCAAGCAACCTCACCTGTTATTCTTCGTAAAGTAACAGAAAAAAGAATAAAATTTGTTTCAATTTTTTTAACTGCTAGAACTGTGGGTTTCATTTGCCCCTTCATCAACTCTCTCCTCCATTCCCTAAATGGTTAATCCTTTAATCCTTCTCTCTGTTCAAAATGACTGCCTGAGATCCTTATTTCTAGGTGATCTTCGAAGATGTCTCCCCCTGCTGGTGTCAGCCTTCTGGAAGGGGAGAATCAAAAAGAGAAAGTTGGTGCTGCACTGTCTGGGCCATGGTAACCTCTCCACAAGGCCTGATTGGATGCCATGTGCTCGCTATAGAAAACGAGGCGAAGATTGACCTTTGAGCCATCTATCTGGATGCCCTAGTGTAACCCCGGAGGTTAGAAATAGATGTTGCAACAGCAGTCAGGAGAGAGATGAGCTCAGAACTACCCATAGGGCAGATGTCCTTGTATGTAACCTGTTCCTTGCATTTCCCCACATGTTCAACCTCGAGGCTTGGACCAAGTACTCTTTGAAGTGACATCCTCTTAAATTCCCTCCCTCTAGTGCCGGCGCCCTATTAAACGAGGGCATCATCATCTTGAAGAAGGTGATGTACCAGAATAAGATTTACTTAGTCAGTCATGATCCTGTTATTTCTCTGTCTGATTCATTTTCTATTTCCATTGTGCAATCACCTTCAGTACTGTGTGTTGAATGATCAAGTGTTAATGTAATTATGCATCTATTGTTGAACTGAGTTATTTGGCACCATTTGTGCAGTCCCCCAGTTCCCTTTGAGCATCTCATGCAATTAACCATCTTGCATCTCTTGCAGAAGCAGTCTTGGCTGTGGAACCTCCCTCGGCTCTATTCTCGTGCAGTGCCCTTTTGCCATCCCTTAGTCTACCCCTCTGCGATGTTCCTGTTATGAGGACATCATCGGTGTAGAACATCTCACCTGAATAGAATTCACTCATTTAGCAGAACCTGTTATTGTCTCCCCCGCAATTCTTCAGTCTCCTGATCTGTGTTTATGTAAATATAATTAATTAAGAGAACCCTTGAGTTTATGCAATCTTCCCTCACATGAAGAAGGCCCTAAGCCACAGCACTCCCTTATTTGTTTGTCTACAGAATTGCCTTAATCAGTCTATTTAGTCAGATGCTTAAAGAAATACAGTAGTTTCTTGATAATGTAAAGAACTCCCAGCATTTATCCGTTGCCGCCTAGAATCCTGTAAGTATCAAAGGTATATTTGTAGCAATTGGCGTACCTTGCCAGCATGCGTGCAAATTGTAATAGCAACTTATCAGTGGAATAGCAACTGCTAAGTTGGTCCACATGGTTAGAGACGACCCTATTATCATATCCCCTCCATTTTAAGCACATGAGAAAAGCCTGTTCCACAAGAGTAAGTACAAGAGTCGAAATATTTTGTTTAGGTTTATGCTAGATACAAAAAGTGACTGCAATCAGTGCTGGGTAATTGATAGCCCACATGCTTGCCAATTTAGTCCATGAGAAAAGAGATTGTATTAACCATTCCACAAGATTGTTGTGCTATCACATGTTAGCTGCATGTTTTAAGAATAGGGAGTGAACTCAGTTGAAGAGTTAACCAAAGGAGTACTGCTCTTATTCCTTTGTCCACATGATAAGGACAATTTGAAAGTCCAGAATTCCTAGGTAGGCAAATTGTGTAGGTGACCACCTGGGCTTTGATTCCAGCTATTTTCGTATTGCTGGATTTATCCTCTCTCTCTCTCTCTCTCTCTCTCTCTCTCTCTCTCTCTCTCTCTCTCTCTCTCTCTCTCTCTCTTCTCAAGACAAGAGAATAGGAATTCTGACCCGGAATCTTCAATTCCAGGCCATGTGACCTCATCCCTAACCGCCAACCATCTTTAATTTTGAGTTTCATGGGAATCTCATTGTTATAAACAATGCACACAGAGCTCATATATAAATCCTGTTCTTTCACTCACTAATTTTACCCACACGTCTGTGCGCTTGCCGCATTTTTGAGAGAAAAACTTTCAATTCTTTAACGGAGTCGGATATTCCTCGGCAAACCAGTAGCATTCCTGTAAATTTATTTATTGACAAATATACCACTGAGAATTTCCTCTTTCATTCATTACTGCGGGATCCACCCAGCGTGGGGAAAAAAGGGTTGCCCAGGCAAGCCAGACAAGCATCAAGTACCCACCCTCCCACTTGACTCATTCATTGACGGCAGATGTCACGAGACTAAAGGCAGACATACTATTATTAGTCACGTGCGAGCTAAGATTTGTTTTGATAACAGAGAATAACAATTTCTTCCTTCCCCACGCATAGCCCCTCGGCAGTCCAGACTACCCTGTGCATGTTAAGATTAAGCATTTTGTCTTACCTTAGTGTGTTGGAGATTTTAACATTTGGATAGGATCGATGTACTGTTTTCATCACGCCACATTTAAATTATTTGACAGTACAAGGAAATTTCCTTTACACACCTTAAGTGTATAACCCCGTAAGCCTTTTATTAGTTCTGCGGCACCTCTCCACAAATGAGAATATACTATTATAAGGTGTTATAATATATATAACCATTTTATAAGTAAAATGTCTCTGTGAAAATTTTGATGTTTTGCTTGCAGATTCATCATTCATTGTGAAGATGTGATTTTAAAATGTCTTTTTCTTGCAGATAAATTGTATATCGTGTAATCTTACAATGCTTTGGTATGTTTTTCCCTTTGTTTAATATTTGGAACTGTATGATGAACGATGAATTCTTAGCGTGTTGTGAACAGAGAGAGATATTTTGAGATTCTTATCAGTCACCACATCCTGTTTACACAAGTGTCCAGTAACCCGCGCTTAGACAAACAGACCCCTCTTAACTTATCATGATGAGTTGACAGCTAGCGGCCAGTTGCCTATTATACATTCATCATGTATGCTTAACCTATATTTATTAGCTGTGTCTGTGCTTATTCTTTTTGTAATCTGAGAAAGAGAGAATGAGGAACAGTAAGAGAGTTGAAGTTGACATGCTGTCAGCCAACCAATTTTGGGTCTAAAAGCATTTCCTTTTGCTTGTCCAGGTGGTTTGAGTGTCCCAGGAAATGTCAGTCATAGATAAGGCGCTCGAAGCTCAGCCGTGTGTGTATTCATACACGTGTAAACTTGTGTATGTATGTACGATGTATGTATACTCTATGTATCATGTATTCTGGAAGGGCTGGTTGGAGTTAAAAGTGCAGTGCTGTTCCAAAGACAGTCAGTCAGCCATAGGGGTCCCTGAGATAAGCATCTCTCTCTCTCTCTCAATAATCCCATTATATATATAAGGAAAACTGAAGGGTTACTGTTTGTAAAAGCTCTGTTAAAACTCACCCCAGGAGTGTGTTAATTTTGTAGGTGATCAGGAATATTGTTTTGTGCAGGTATTGTGAAAAATGGGCAATGGTGTAATAATTACAAAAGGTAATGTGGTGACTATTGAGTTTTATGTTAGGGGTTAAAGTGATATTCTAGGTAAAAGAGAATTATTATTTTGAATAAGTCTTAGTGCCCTGACAGTGTTGTCTATAAGAAAGTCTTAGAAAGACGTGAGTTTAACTTTTTCTTTTTTAAAAGAGAAATGTTCTTGTGAAAGATTGATATAATCTTTAGGCACTTTTTCGGCGGTTGGTATATTTCCATTTTTGCATATTGCATCCTTATATGTCTGTGCTATCATATTACTATAATTTTATAATTACTGTGTTTTGCTGGTGATTTCTTAACATTTTGTTAGTGCCTACCTGTTACTGAGATTTTGGAGAATGTTTATGTGGATTCCAGTCAGTAATATTTTGGTGAATGTTTGTGTTAGTTAATCAGGTATATACTTGACACTTGAGTGATAGTTAATAGTTTGAATCTTACCTAACCAAATTGCTTTCTTAATAAATTAGAGTTTTGTGAATTAAACTTGATTAAGAAATACTTAAATCTTACACTGTTGTCAATTAATAGTAAATCTTTTGAGATTGTGAACTTTACATATAAATTTTGAACTTAGAAATAAACCTGTTTGTTTAAAGATTTTAAAACACAGTGTTTCATTTTGACGACCAGTAATTAGAGACATTAATGAATGTGTACAAGGTAAGTGATGTATCTGTTTGTTCACCTGTGACTTATCTAGGTAAAATAGAACCAGAGAGATAGTTACAGTGTTTGTTGAAGTGATACCCATATTCCACTAGTCCGGATATAACTTAATAATTGTTGCCCCACCCATAACTTGATAAAGTTATATTGATTTTCTCTTGTGATAAGTAAGTTTTATGGGATCATTGTACCTTTAGTGATTCAGTCATACTCTTTGTTATGAGGTTTCAAGTATCTGGTCGATGTGAGGTAACTTTTGGTATTATTATTTGTGTAATAACCGGGTGCTTGATCACTTCGTGACAAAGATTTGTTGGCCAGATCCGGGAAATTAAATGATTTGGTGCCCATCGTCTGGGAAACTGAATGATTGGGAAATTAAAATAATTGGTGCCCATCGTCTAGGGAGGACTAAACAGAATATCACTCTGGTTTATGATTTATACTGGTGGTGTTAGGAATATATTTTTGGTAGGGGAATAACCATATAATTGCTTTGAAGTGAATTGTAAACCCTTCTTGCTGAGTAAACTAGAAAAAATGGCTCGGTTTGAAGTTCAGGAATTTCTGGCAGCTCCAACCATCAGAAAGTTATCTAAATCTCACCTGACTAAGGGACAGTGGACTCTCTTAGCAGTGACATGTGGGGGTAATGTTACTTTTGATATAATTGAGGCACAAGTTAAGTGTGTCGCAATCAAAGCATTGATAAGCTCTGGTAAAGTAGAGGGGAAGCATATGAATTGTTGAATGCAGCTGAGATATAATTTACAAATAAGGCAAGGCAAGAGAATGAGAACGGTGATGTACAGGCCGAACTTAGGAGTTTAGACTCAGAAGAATTTTTGGGTAGACTGAATGTGTTAGAGTCAGAAGAAAACTTACTTAGACTGCAGATACAGGCTGATAAAGAAAAAGAAGAAAGAAACAAAGCAAGAGAAGAAAGAGAAAAAGAAATGGACGAAAGAGATAGAGTAAGGAGGCGAGAAGAAGAAAAAGAAAAGGCAAAACATGAGGGAGTTGGAGTTAATCAGAGCTCGATCCTTTCTGCCTGTAAGCCCATATAACTATATCCAAGGTAACACAGACCCTGTGTTTGATGTAGAAAGAGTACAGAAGTTAATTCCAAAATTTACAGAAGAAGCTCCAGATGAGTTTTTTTATCACTTTGAAAAAGTGGCTTCAGGTATGGGATGGCCAGAGGATAAATGGTCAGTTTTGTTACTGAGTGTTCTCATTGGTAAAGGAAGAAGTGCCTACTTAGCCTTATCAGCTGATCAGTGTAAAGAGTACTAGGTACTCAAACACAATGTGCTACAGGTTTACCAGATGACCCCTGAATATTACAATGAAAGATTTAGATCTTTGAAGAAGGATGACAAGATGACTTTCTTGGATTATGCCTATAAAGCCAGGAGATGTTTTAAATGATGGCTGGAGGCGGCTACAGTTAAGTCTATGGACGAACTGAAGAATTACTGGTCTTAGAGCAATATCTAAGAGGAATTCCTGAACATATAAGAGCTTATTTGAGAGAGAGAGAGGTGAAGAAACTTGATAAAGCTGCTACTCTGAGTGAGGATTACAATATAATTTCCAGCAAAAAGAATTATAATGGCAGGTACCAGAACCAACAATTCACAGGTTATAGGTCTCAGTCGAATTTTAAGAACAGTGCTGTGAGAAACCCCTCTAATAATTATACCAGTACAAAGCCAGGATATGCCCCACAGTAGTGGAATGCTAAACCCGCCCCTTCTAGCCTATTCTCAAGACAAGTGCAGAAAATTAATGTTGTTTGCCACAAATGTGGAAGAGTAGAACATTATAGTCGAGATTGCTATAAAGTGTACCAGCAGACTAAGCCAGTTGGACAGGTGACAAGAGCTAACCAGTTAAAGCCAACTATGAGGAACAATGTGGGAGAAAATGAAATCAGACAAGCACAGTGCTTAGCAACCAGTGGAAATGCAAATTCCAGTAGTGAGTGGCTGAACAGTGAGGAGGCTTTTAAGCCATATATCTATGAAGGTATGCTGACAACCCCCTCTTTGAGTGTACAGGCACCAGTGAAGATATTACATGATACAGGAAGTAATCACAGTGTGGTAATTCGAGGTGCTCACCCACAGTTGGAGAAGAATCTCACCAGAGATTCAGTTATTTTAAAAGGTACAGGAGGAGAGGAAGTAACTCCTATATGCCGCTTGCATTTGTCATGTGAATTAGTGACAGGAAATATTGATTTTGCAGTAAAGGACTCACTAGCTGTTGAAGGTGTGCATGTTTTACTGGGTAATGAAGTTGGTGGTGTCCCCTTCGTTCCTTGTCCTGTAGTGACAGACAAACCATTAAGGATTAGTCCTACAACAGAATTGGAGAAGAAAAACCCTCACCTATTTCCAAGTTGTGCAACTACCAGGAGCATGAAGAGAGCTGAGCATAAAAGTGAAGAAACTGAAGATTTACCTGCACCAGAAGGGTCTTTGAGCCTAGAAGAGCCTTTCCAGGAAAGTGAAGTTTCCCCTAATGTCAGTACTGAAGAAATTCTTGCAGAAGAGGAAAATCCTATTATTGGTAAAGAGACTTTGAGTAGTCAAAATGTTCCTCAAGACAGTAGTGAAATTACTGAAGCAAAGCTAACAGATATTGAGAGTTCAACCTTTGAAGTTGGTCAAGTGACCAGAGAAAAATTAGTGGAACTGCAGAAGAGGGATACAACGTTGGCTGAACTGTTCTTCAGAGTTGTTGAACCAGAAGAAGTACAACAAACTTCTACCTGTTATTATCTAAGGGATGGATTGCTAATGAAGAAGCATCGACCTATAGATATACCAGGAAAGGCTGAATGGGGTGAATATCATCAAATTTTAATTCCATATCCATTGAGGAAGCAGGTGGTAGCAGTAGCGCACGAGGCTGGACATATGGGAATCAGGAAGACTGTTGAGAAGGTTATGAAGTATTTCTTTTGGCCTGGACTACACAAGGATGTCAGCAAATTTTGCAGGGAGTGTCATACATGCCAAATAGCTGGAAAACCAAATGAAACTATTCAAAAAGCTCCCCTACAACCGATAGAAGTTAGAGGAGAACCCTTTAGCAAGGTGATAATAGATGTGGTTGGTCCGCTTCCAAAAACGAAGAAAGGACATGAATATCTGTTGAAGTTAATGTGTCCCTAACAAGATATCCTGAGGCGATTCCTATAAGAAGTATAAGTGCAAAGGTAATAGCTGAGAAGTTGGTGGAATTTTTTTCCAAGTTTGGAATTCCAGAAATTGTACAGAGCGATAGAGGAACAAACTTTACCTCAAAATTATTCCAAGATGTGCTAAATTTGCTAGGAGTGAAACAACAGTTATACTGCTTATCACCCAGAGACTCAAGGAGCTTTAGAAAGGTTCCACCAAACTTTGAAAAGTATGTTAACCAAATACTGTAATAAGTCGGGAAGAGAATGGGATGTTGGTTTACCCTTAATGTTATTTGAGGTAAGAAATGCTCATCAAGAAAGTATGGAATGTTCGCCAAATGAAATGATTTTCGGTTGAGATGTGAGAGGTCTGTTGAAAATCCTTGCAGAGAACTGGGAAGAAAATCAAGAGGAAGTCCAAGGAGAATATGTGAAGAACTTGAGGAAAAGGTTAGAAGAAATTAGATAATTCTCTTTAGAAAATCTGAAGACAAGCCAAGAGAAAATGAAAAGAAAATATGATGCTAAGGCTAAGTTAAGAAGCTTTAATGTTGGACAGCAAGTTCTAGTGTTCTTACCAGTGAAAAGGTTCCCCCTTACCAACAAATTTCAAGGTCCTTATAGGATAACAGAAAAATTAGGTGATCGAACTTATGTGACTGAAACACCAGGGAGAAGGAAACGATGGAGGAAGATACACGTAAATCTTTTGAAACCCTACTTTTCAGAAACTACAACTGAGGTTATGTCTATAACCCAAACAACTTCATATACAGAGGAAGATGATGGTTACGAGTTGGGAGCTGAAAATAAGATGAACAATTCTGCAATATTAGAAAATTTAGAAAGCAAACTAAAACATCTAAGTGTTGAACAAAGCAAAGAATTAACTGACATGATCCAAAATTTCCCTGAAATTTTTACAGACATACCTAAGTGTACCGACTTGACAAAGCATGAGATTAACCCTTAAACGCCTACTGGACGTATCATACGTCGACTAAAATTGTCTGTTGGGTGCCAAGTGGACGTACCATTGTCGACAAAAAATTTCAACCTCCGGTCAACTTTGACTCGACCGAAATGGTCAAAAAGATGCAATGAACATTCTAGTAATATTCAATCATTTACCTTCATTTTGCAACAAATTGGAAGTCTAAAATTTATGGTGAATTTTTGAAAAAACTTTTACCTTACGTCCGCGCGTAACTAATTTCAGAAATTCTTTCGTCATTTTGTCGTAATTTTTGCACTGTTTTATATTAGCCGTTATGTAAAGTTTTATATATGAAAATGTGCGCAATTTCATGTAAAATACAACAAAATACAACCCATGGTTGTAGCTTTTTATCAGTTTGGAAATATTTTCAAAATCTCGATAACTGCCAAATTTCAACCTTCGGTCAACTTTGACTCGACCGAAATGGTCAAAAATGCAATTGTAAGCTAAAACTCTTACATTCTAGTATTATTCAATCATTTACCTTCATTTTGCAACAAAATGGAAGTCTCTAGCACAATATTTCGATTTATGATGAATTTTTGAAAAAACATTTTCCTTACGTCCGCGCCAGAAATTCTTTCGTCACGTTGTCGTAATGTTTGCATCGTTTTATATTAGTCGTTACATAAAGTTTTATATATGGAAATGTGCGCAATTTCATGTAGAATACAACAGAAAATAACTCATGGTTGTAGCTTTTATCAGTTTGGAAATATTTTCATATAAATCACGATAACTGCCAAAATTTCAACCTTCAGTCAACTTTAACTCGACCAAAATGGTAAAAAAACGCAATTATAAGCTAAAACTCTTACACTCTAGTAATATTCAATCATGTACCTTCATTTTGCAACAAACTGGAAGTCTGTAGCACAATATTTCGATTTATGGTGAATTTCTGAAAAAAAAAAACTTTTTCCTTACGTCTGCGCGCGGTAACTGGGCCGAACATCTCAGAAATTCTTTCGTCACGTTGTCGTAATGTTTGCATAGTTTTTCATTGGTCGTTACATAAACTTTTATATATGAAAATGTGCGCAATTTCATGTAGAATACAACAGAAAATAATTCATGGTTGTAGCTTTTATCAGTTTTGAAATATTTTCACATAAATCACGATAACTGCCAAAATTTCAACCTTCGGTCAACTTTAACTCGACCGAAATGGTCGAAAAACGCAATTGTAAGCTAAAACTCTTACATTCTAGTAATATTCAATCATTTACCTTTATTTTGCAATAAATTGGAAGTCTCTAGCACAATATTTCGATTTATGGTGAATTTTTGAAAAAAACATTTTCCTTACGTCCGCGCGGTAACTAGACCGAACATCTCAGAAATTCTTTTGTCACGTTGTCGTAATGTTTGCACAGTTTTATATTAGTCGTTACATAAACTTTTATATATGAAAATGTGCGCAATTTCATGTAGAATACAAAAGAAAATAACTCATGGTTGTAGCTTTTATCAGTTTTGAAATATTTTCATATAAATTACGATAAATAGAAAAAATTCGACCTTCGGTCAACTTTAACTCGACCGAAATGGTCGAAAACTGCAATTGTAAGCTAAAACACTTACAGTCTAGTAATATTCAATCAATTAGCTTCATTTTTCAACAAACGGGAAGTCTCTAGCACAATATTTCGATTTATGGTGAATTTTTGAAAAAAACATTTTTTTACGTCTGCTCGTTACGGATTCATGCATCATATTGTGATAATATTTTCTCTGTGTTGCTTTGATCGTTTTACAATTTGTTATATACCAAAATCATCGCAATTTAGTGTACAATACAAAGAAAAAAAAATAATCCGTTAGCTTCAATATTTATATATGATAATATTTTTTTTCATTTCTGATGGTTGCATACTAAACTTCAGGCAATGACAAAAAAAAGGAGCCAAAAATGAACTCTTAATCTTAAAAACTAACTGTGCTGTGATTTTTTGAAAAAAACTTTTTTTCCGCTTCGGCGCTAACTCCCGAACGCCGCCGGCATACGGGAGACGTTTTTGTAAAGAGAGGCTCGGCGTTTAAGGGTTAAGATCAGAGAAGATGCTAAACCATTCAAGCAAAGAGCTTATCGTGTATCACCCTTTCATCGAGATGTTTTGAAAAAGGAAGTTGAATATTTCTTGCAGCACGGATTGGCAGAGCCCAGTTCAAGTCATTACAGTTTTCCTTGTGTGTTAGTAAAGAAACCAGATGGCTCGTTTAGGATGTGTACTGATTATAGGAAGTTGAATTCCATCAGTGTAGCTGATAATTATCCCTTACCTCTTATTGATCAATTACTTGATGATATTGGGCAAGCCCAGTTTGTTTCTAAAGTGGTGAAGGAGTTACAAAGTTTTGTGAATGTGCTTACAGTTTATTGCTTGTTTTGTGCAAATTTTTCAGCAATAATAATTTCCCCGATTGTTTGTATAATCTTGTTGTGTAAGGAGAGAGAACATTTTTGGAGAGAGCAGTGTAATTGTAGATTATTTATCCCTCTCTGAATTCACGGATTCAGACCCGGGATAATTAATCTTTTAGGGGGAGGAATATTATAAGGTGTTATATATAACCATTTTATAAGTGTTTATATGTCTCTGTGAAAATTTTGATGTTTTGCTTACAGATTTGTCATTCAGTGTGAAGATGTGATTTTAAAATGTCTTTTTCTTGCAGATAAATTGTATATCGTGTAATCTTACAATGCTTTGGTACATTTTTCCCTTTGTTTAAAATTTGGAATTGTATTATGAACGACAAATTCTTAGCGTATCGTGAACAGAGAGAGATATTTTGAGATTCTTATCAGGTCACCACATCCTGTTTACACAAGTGTCCAGTAACTCGCGCTTAGACAAAAAGACCCCTCTTAACTTATCGTGATGAGTTGACAGCTAGCGGCCAGTTGCCTATTATACATTCATCATGTATGCTTAACCTATATTTATTAGCTGTGCCTGTGCTTATTCTTTTCATAATCTGAGAAAGAGAGAATGAGGAACAGTAAGAGAGTTGAAGTTGACATGCTGTCAGCCAACCAATTTTGGGTCTAAAAGCATTTCCTTTTGCTTGTCCAGGTGGTTTGAGTGTCCCAGGAAATGTCAGTCATAGATAAGGCGCTCGAAGCTCAGGTGTGTATGTATTCATACATGTGTATACTTGTGTATATATGTATGATGTATGTATACTCTATGTACCATGTATTCTGGAAGGGCTTGTTGGAGTTAAAAGTGCAGTGCTGTTCCAAAGACAGTCAGTCAGCCATAGGGGTCCCTGAGATAAGCATCTCTCTCTCTCTCTCTCTCTCTCTCTCTCTCTCTCTCTCTCTCTCTCTCTCAATAATCCCATTATATATATAAGGGAAACTGAAGGGTTACTGTTTGTAAAAGCTCTGTTAAAACTCACCCCAGGGTGTGTTAATTTTGTAGAAGGTAATCAGGAATATTGTTTTGTGCAAGTATTGTGAAAAACGGGCAATGGTGTAATAATTACAAAAGGTAATGTGGTGACTATTGAGTTTTGTTATGTTAAGAGTTAAAGTGATATTCTAGGTAAAAGAGAATTATTATTTTGAATAAGTCTTAGTGCCCTGACAGTGTTGTCTATAAGAAAGTCTTAGAAAGACGTGAGTTTAACTTTTTCTTTTTTAAAAGAGAAATGTTCTTGTGAAAGATTGATATAAACTTTAGGCACTTTTTTGGTGGTTGGTATATTTCCATTTTTGCATATTGCATCCTTATATGTCTGTGCTATCATATTACTATAATTTTATAATTACTGTGTTTTGCTGGTGATTTCTTAACATTTTGTTAGTGCCTACCTGTTATTGAGATTTTGGAGAATGTTTATGTGGATTCCAGTCAGTAATATTTTGGTGAATGTTTGTGTTAATTAATCAGGTATATACTTGGCACTTGAGTGATAGTTAATAGTTTGAATCTTACCTAACCAAATTGTTTTCTTAATAAATTAGAGTTTTGTGAATTAAACTTGATTAAGAAATACTTGAATCTTACACTGTTGTCAATTAATAGTAAATCTTTTGAGATCGTGAACTTTACATATAACTTTTGAACTTAGAAATAAACCTGTTTGTTTAAAGTTTTTAAAGCACAGTGTTTCATTTTGACGACCTGTAATTAGAGACATTAATGAATGTGTACAAGGTAAGTGATGTATCTGTTTGTTCACCTGAGACTTATCTAGGTAACATAGAACGAAAGAGATAATTACAGTGTTTGTTGAAGTGATACCCATATTCCATTAGTCTGGATACAACACTCATATAGTAATAACTAATGGTGATGGCATATCGTATTTTAGATGCATCATGTCGTGGTAGGCATGAAAGGGAAGTCATGGGACTTACAGTTGGCATATCTGTCAGTGGCACTCTGCATTGGCAGAGGTGATTAAGTAAACCACCTGGACAAAAGGTGAGTAATAATCAAAAGTAAGGAAGGAAATGTTATAGGAAAAGAATAAGGGATAGAGTTACAAAGGGAATAAATAGAATAGTGGAGGACCCTGACATCCTCTTCTGGATAGAGGTGCCAAAGTCTTCATAGGATAAAGGGATGGCACTGTGCCAGGAGGGCTCGGGAGCTCTCTTCAAGTTACCTGGAATTATCCACACCCATGGTATTTCCTCCATGGACCTCTCTTGCTGTGGTGGTTTGTCTTGGTTAGGGAATCAGTGGAACCGAGCCTGGAGAGGGTATTTGAGTGCTACCTGTGTCAGCTTCCTTGATGGCTGACACAGGGGCCTTCCTTGCCAGCTCTACCATGATCCGTCGCGGCTCCTTGAGTTCATCGGCCAATTGAGATATGTCATTGTTGTGTCTGCAGTGGACTGAGACAGAGAGGAAGAGGTCGTGGGGGGCATGAAAGGCTCGCAGGTAAGAATGACCAGCTCAGGCATGGGTTGCGAGGCCGCACCTTTGGATGAGCTTCCGCTGTGGTCGGAAGGATCCGTCTCTCTCACCGGTGCTAGTAGCGGAGCCAAACCGGGAGAAGAGAGGGGGCCCAGACTGGGATCTCTGGATGGAGATCAGGGGCATGCTCTGGCACTGGCACTAAGGGAGGGTCAGGCACTAACGATTGATTTGGAATTTGCTCGTCGTTTGGAATGGACAGAGCTTGGCACTGCTCAATGTACCCAAGTGACACTGGCAGAGATTGTGAATCAAGAGTAGGATCTCCTGGAGGGGGGTCTACTTGAGGCCCTGGCACTGGCAATGGGGCAGGGCTGGGTGCTGGAATGGGATCAGGAATCGATCTTTGTGGAGGAGGGCCACTGCACATTACACTCAGGTGGCACAGGCAATGGAACGAAATCAGGCGTTTGAATTTTACTCGTGCCTAAATAATGATTTGGGGAATTTGGACCCCTGGATTGCTCTAACTTAGATGGGGACTGGAAGTCCTGTCCCAGGAGGAGGTCATAACCTCCGGGAATGTGTCTGGCAACTGCCAGGTCGCAGATTTCAGATCTATTAGGTTTCGTGATCCTCAACTTGACGGTAGGGAGTATCATTTTAAAATGATTGATACCCTCAGCCGTGACGAGTTTCTGTCTGTCAATGGTAGCTCCATGGGGAACCTTGTCTTCCCTTATGAGGGACATTTATGCACCAGAATCATCAAATGCTTTGACCTGATTTCGTTCCATTGCCCTTGCCACCTGAGTGTAATGTGCAGTGGCCCCCATCCACAAAGATCGATTCCTGATCCCATTCCAGCACCCGGCCCTGCTCCAATGCCAGTGCCAGGGCCTCAAGTAGACCCCCCCCAGGGGATCCTACTCTTGATTCACAATCTCTGCCAGTGTCACTTGGGTACATTGAGCAGTGCCAAGCTCTGTCCATTCCAAACGACGAGCAAATTCCAAATCAATCATTAGTGCCTGACCCTGCCTTAGTGCCAGTGCAAGAGCATGACCCTGATCTCCATCCAGAGATCCCAGTCTGGGCCCCCTCTCTTCTCCCGGTTTGGCTCCGCTACCAGCGCCGGTGAGAGAGACGGATCCTTCCGACCACAGCGGAAGCCCATCCAAAGGTGCGGCCTCGCAATCCGTGCCTGAGCTGGTCATTCTTACCTGCGAGCCTTTCACGCCCCCCATGACCGCTTCCTCTCTGTCTCAGTCCGCTGCAGACACAACACTGCCATATCTCAATTGGCCGATGAACTCAAGGAACTGCGACGGATCATGGTAGAGCTGGCAAGGAAGGCCCCTGTGTCAGCCATCAAGGAAGCTGACACAGGTAGCACTCAAATACCCTCCCCAGGCTCGGTTCCACTGATTCCCTAACCAAGACAAACCACCACAGCAAGAGAGGTCCATGGAGGAAATACCATGGGTGTGGATAATTCCAGGTAACTTGAAGAGAGCTCCCGAGCCCTCCTGGCACAGTGCCATCCCTTTATCCTACGAAGACTTTGGCACCTCTATCCAGAAGAGGATGTCAGGGTCCTCCACTATTCTATTTATTCCCTTTGTAACGCTATCCCTTATTCTTTTCCTATAACATTTCCTTCCTTACTTTTGATTATTACTCACCTTTATTTCATGCCTTGCCTAGGCCCCCATTTTACTTAATCACCTCTGCCAATGCAGAGTGCCACTGACAGATATGTCAACTGTAAGTCCCATGACTTTCCTTTCATGCCTACCATGACATGATGCATCTAAAATACGATATAACATCACCATTAGTTATTACTATATGAGTGCCAACTTGGCACAGTGCCATTGTTGCAGATGCAGGCAACTGATCCTTCCAGAGGAGTCGCGCCCTCTGGCTATCTTTGCAGCCTTCTTGGGCTAAGAAATGATCCTAGCTGTCTTCCATAGGCTAAGGAATGTAATCTTGGCATATTTTACAATCATTGGCTACTCTGAATCTGTCATCTATTCTCTTTGTGAATCTCTGTAATAAATCTTGAGTCTCAGACTCACTACCTTGTGTTTATAGTGCCCGAATGCCACTGAGCTGTTGCACACGTATTGTGGAAACACCTAACCAAGACCAAGCTTACCTTATTGTAATGCCTCTTCAAGGCAGACTAACTGCATGAGTGCAAATTCGTAATTGATTATTATTAAGAGTGCAAGAAGTATCTCTAGAATTTGCCTAGTGTTAATTCATTGTTTTAACTATACCATTTCATTGTGAAAAAAAAAAATGTCTGACTAACACTGCCTTAATGTAATAGGAACTTAAGGATAAAAATATGTTATTTCTAGCAGCAAATATTTATTGTGCGTTAACATAAATGTCAGAATGTTGCTTGCCTCTTGAATTTAATTGCTACACAGAAGTTTAAGTTAAATAAATTATAAGGCACCAAAGGGAAATGAGAGAGAAGTAGAGTAAAGTATTTAAGTGAGTTTGTTCGCTGGTAATCATTCTCACCCAATCTAGGGTGTGAATGCTAACTTGGTTGGGGAGGTGCAATGGTCGGGGCCGTTTTCCTGCAACCTCACCCGTTTTTACATTTGCAAAGTAATTGAAAAAGAAATAAAAATTAATGTCCCTCATGAACTAATAGAACAAAGGTTTCAATTCGCCCCTTCATAATCTTTCTCATTCCCCAAAATGGTTAAGCCTAACCCTCTTTCTGTTCAGAGTGACTGCTTGGGCCTAAAATTCCAGGTACCCCTGCATCCAGCCAAACTGGGAGAAGAAGCCCCAAAAGAGATAGCTGACCCCACCCCTCATTCTGAACCCACATGAGCTGACTAGCACCACGTGGAACCCATGCAGTTAACATAAAGGGAACCATGATGAAAATTGACCTCTGCGCCACCTGGATGAGAAGCCAACGTAATATCCAGAGGTTATAAATAGACTCTGCAAGAGGAATCTCCCTCAGTTCTCCCAGAGAGATCGCTTAGGACCTACTTGAGACAGACGTCCTTGTCTATCCTTCTGAACACGTGTTGACCCAGGGGCCTTGACCGTATATTTTTATAGTGGCATTATAATCCCTTCCTCCATCACCAGCGCAATACTGAATGAGGACAACGTCGTCTGAACTAAGGTAAAGTGCTGGAATTAAGGTTTTAGCCAGTCACGACCTGTTATTCTCTACCTAATATTCCTTTCATTTTTTCCATTTGCGATCACCTCAGTGCTTTGTGTGGGAACATTCAGTGTTAACATAAAATATGCATTTGTGTTTAACCGAGTTATTTGGCACCATCTGTGCATTCCTCAGTTCCCTCTGTGAGTCTTATTGTTATTGCAAGTAACCGTCATGGATATTTGCAGACAGGCCTCAACCATGGAACCTCTCGGCTGATCCATGTGCAGTTTCCCCCCTTCAACTGCGACCTTCCCTGTTACGAAGATATCGTCAACTTAGAATATTTATCCTGTGTAAGATTCATTATTTAGCATGCCCTTGTTATTACCTGCCCAGTAATTCATCATTCTGCCAATCTTTGTTGTTATGTAAATATTAGTTGAGGGAACCCTGAGTTTACATAAATTCCTCACCTGAAGAAGGCCTTAAGCCATAGATGTCATTTGCTTTGCCTACGAGTGGTTCTAATATTGAGTCAGATGTGTAATAAATAAAAGCAAATTCCCTGCATTATCCGTTGCTGCACCCAGAGTCAAGTGAGTATCCCCACACACTTGTAGCAATATATAAATATATATATTATATATATATATATATATATATATATATATATATATATATATATATATATATATATATATATATATGTAAACAAGAATGGATTTCTGTTTTAAAGAATCTATATTCTTGGCCAGGAATGTTGGGCCAGGGGACAATAATAATTGATGGTCAGCTATTTGTGTGATCCATCGTCCCCATCTAACCATATCTTCCACATGGACTGGTATTGGTGGACAGATGACGTCTGTAATTTTTGCACTAGGTACCTAGCAATGTTGGGTGATTCATTATCACAAAAGATATTTTTAAAAAATCTATACGTGAAAGTCTCTGCTTAGAAATAAGAGACTTTCCCTCCTACTGTCTGGGATAGAACAGCAGACACTATTGGAACTGATCTTGTCTACTGTTGAGGTAATAGGAACCAATGCTTGTTTGGCCAATTGGGGCTATAAGTAAACTGTTCCTTTGAAGGTTAGTAGTTTGCTCAAAACCTTCGAAATCTGGGACAATGAAGGAAAAAAAATATCATCCTCCCCTTGTTCCGGTCTTTAGGAAGGCATTTCTTCCTGTTTTTGACTGTCCAGGTTTGGAGACACCTATTTAGGAGTTTGTGATTCCAGCATGTGGCAAACAGGTCCATTTCAGATGTGAAGCATGTGCCATATATAATATATATATATATATATATATATATATATTTATATATATATATATATATATATATATATGTATGTATATATATATATATATATATATATATATATATATATATATATATATATATATATATATATATATATATATATATATATATATATATGTATATATATATGTATATATATATATATATATATATATATATATATATATATATATATATATATATATATATATATTATGTATGTATGTATGTATATATATATATATATATATATATATATATATATATATATATATATATATATATATATATATATATATATATATATATAATATATATATATATATATATTCTGGTATATATATTATATATATTATATATATATATATAATCAGAAAGCATTAGGTGAACGTCACTTTAATATCAATTCCCATGCTTGTTTATATGGAATTTTTATTTTGATAATTCCACCGTCCCGTGCCACTGGTTAGTGTGTCACTGTAGTCCTGATTCCTCGTCCGTCGCTGGTCCATCAACTAAAATTCCAACATATATGAAAATATATTACTTCCGATGTGGAATTGGATATTAAAGGACGCTTTGTAGCTTTCTGATTGTATATGAATCACGGTGATGTGATAAATAGTCATATATATATATATATATATATATATATATATATATATATATATATATATATATATATATATATATATATATATATATATATATATATATGCAGTAGTCAGTTATCAGCAATCCGTTTTTATGGAGGTTGTCTAGTGACAATGATAACCGGATTTTCAACACTCCAGTTATCGGCACTGATCCCTGGTTATCGGTGCTGAACCTCCACTTCTCGCGGCTCCGATCCCTTCTCTTTATTGGCAGCTTATCCCTGGTTAAGGGCTCCGATCCCGATCAGCTCTGATCCCGGTTATTGGCTCCGATTCCCGGTTATCGGCTCCGATCCCTGGTTATAGGCTCCGATCCTAGGTTATCGGCTCTGATCCCTGGTTATCAGTGTTGATAACTGGATATCAGCGCCGATAACCAAGGATCGGTGGTATTATCAATGATTTTCGGTTATCGTCACGCTGTCGGGAATGGAACCCCTGCCGATGAAAACTGGGGACTGCCTGTATACAGTGGACCCCCGCTACATCACGGTTCAGCATTTCTAGCTTCAGTTAGTCACAGATTTTTCTGTGTAACATATCTCCAAATATATCCCAGAAAATTCAGTAATTCGTGGATTTTTTTTGTAATGTTTGGTAATTATTTCGTTTTCATGTTATTTTCGTGACTAAATACATTTTTCATGATAAAAAAATTATTTACTATTTTTCAAATAATATTAATGTAAACACAGCAAAATATCAATAAACTGCTATTTCACTTACAGAATCAATTTATACAATATTATTATACTGATCTATTATCATTGTAATATATGTAAAATAAACTGACCGTCCAGCCATTTGTAATGTTTGCATTCTCAGAATCACCTGATTGAGTCTACTACCGAAAGAATTAGGAAAATAACTTTTTAGTTGCTAAAAGAAATGAATGCATTAATGGAATTATTATTTCTGATATTGTACATAAAAGTAAAATGGGTATACAAAGGCAAACTAACGCACTCCATGTTAAAGTAAAATCCCTCAAAATCACAAAACAGCTGTTTCCTGATTTGTTTTACCGATGTAAACATACCTCAGTTCATCTCTCTCTCTCTCTCTCTCTCTCTCTCTCTCTCAGTACTGTGTACATATCCTTTAATGAAATATGAATTACTGTATCATAAACATAAAAATATGAAACTAAAACTACGAAGTTCATGACATCATTGAATGAGTGCATGCATACACATGTACATGTTACAGCTCTTCGTTGGGTGAGTCGGTAGAGCTGCGGACTGTCACTCGATGGGCCGGAGTTCAATTCCCCGGCTGGGTGATGAAGAGTTAGAGGAATTTATTTCTGGTGATAGAAATTCATTTCTCGCTATAATGTGGTTTGGATTCCACAATAAGCTGTAGGTCCCATTGCTAAGTAACCAATTGGTTCTTAGCCACGTAAAATAAGTCTAATCCTTCGGGCCAGCCCTAGGAGAGCTGTTAATCAGCTCTTCGGTGGTCTGGTAAAACTAAGGTATACTTTTTTTTGTACATGTTACAATGATTTACTAATTTTCAAATATTAATATTACTGTAATGTAAATATAACAAAATATCAATAAAATGTTATTTCACTTATAGAATCCATTTATACCATATTGATCTATTATCATCGTAATATGTATAAAAAAAACTGATTGTCCTGACATTTGTAATGTTTACATTCTCAGAATCACCTGATTGAGCCTACCACCGAAAGAATTAGGAAAATAAATTTTTAGTTACTAAAAGAAACAAATGTATTAATGGAATTATTTTAAACTTTGTACATAAAAGTAAAACAGGTATCAAAGGTAAACTAACATACTTTATGTTACAGTAAAATCCCTCAAAATCACAAAAAAGCTGTTTCCTGATTCGTTTTACCGATATAAACATACCTCAGTTTTCTCTCTCTCTCTCCCTCAGTAACATACATATCCTTTGATGAAATATGAATTACTGTATCACAAACATAAAAATAAACTAAAACTCCAAGAAGTTCATGACACTATTAAATGAATGCCTGCATACATATGTACATGTTACAATTTTTTAATTTTTTGCTTTGCTTGATTTACTGTACCATTTTTATTACAATTTTAGTTGATTCTAAGTATGATAAACAAACACACAACAGTACACAAGAGAGTATTTTATCACCGCTGATTGCATTTATAATTTGGTTATTTTTTTAATGCATACTTAAATATTTAGGTACAGTACTTAACTCCACTTGTGGATTCCCAATGTTTCCCCTATCTACTGTTAAAAGAAAATGGGATAGCTTGAATACTATAGGAGAGAAAATGAGATGGCTTGAATACTGTATGAGAAAAAATGACTCTGCCTGAATATTGGGGAACTTCATTAGTTTTCACATGTAGGTGTAAGCCATATATTTTTAAGGGTAATGTTGTACAATGACTCTCACATGATATAATGTTGTAAGATGACTTTGAAATGATATTAAAGTGTTTGGGATGATAGTTTAACCCTTGAACACCAAGTCTCTATTTACAAAAGTGTCTGCTGTATGCCGGCGGCATTCACAATCACAGCACGCATAAAGTTTTTAAGATTAAGAGTTCATTTTTGGCTCCTTGCACTAAATTGCGATGAATTTGGTATATAACAAATTGTAAAATGATCAAAGCAACATAGAGAAAATATTATCACAATATGATGCCTTAATTCGTAACGTGCGGACGTACAAAAGTTTTTTTTCAAAAATTCACCATAAATCGAAATATTGTGCTAGAGACTTCCCATTTGTTGTAAAATGAAGGTAATTGATTGAATATTACTAGAATGTAAGAGTTTTAGCTTACAATTGCAGTTTTCGACCATTACAGTAGAGTTAAAGTTGACAGAAGGTCTAATTTTTTCTATTTATCGTGATTTATATGAAAATATTTCAAAACTGATAAAAGCTACAGCCATGAGTTATTTTTTGTTGTATTCTACATGAAATTGCGCACATTTTCATGTATAACACTTTATGTAATGCCTAATAGAAAACGGTGCGAAAATTACGACAAGGTGACTAAAGAAATTCTGAGATTTTCAGCCGTTACCGAGCGCGGAGGTAAGGAAATTTTTTTTTCAAAAATTCACCATAAATCGAAATCTTGTGCTAGAGACTTCCCGTTCGTTGCAAAATGAAGGTAAATGATTGAATGTTACTAGAATGTAAGGGTTTTAGCTTACAATTGCATTTTTCGACCATTTCCGTTGGAGTCAAATTTGACAGTAGGTTTAAATTTTGGCACTTATCGTGATTTATATGAAAATATTTCAAAACAGATAAAAGCTACAACCATGAGTTATTTTTTGCTTTATTCTACATGAAATTGCGCACATTTTCATACATAAAACTTTATGTACCCCTAACAGAAAACTGTCAAAAATTACAACAGTGACTAAAGAATTTCTGAGATTGAAAGAGCCTGACACTGTCTCTTCCAAACACGTGTTCATGTGTTCGTCGTCCATCGGAGTGGCGAGACGTTTGGCGTCTTCACAAACAGAAACATACGCACAGTTTGATACAGAAGATTCATTGGAACATTATGAGTACATGATTAGAATGCTTGCATGGCAATGCAAGTAGTGGCGATTGTAATACATCAAGACAACAATGGTTAGGGAGAAACAGACGGAAATATTGTATGGTTGAAATTGCGTTCCTTTAGAGAAAGAAAACGAGATGCTCTTGTTGTCTTGTCCACTCCGATGGACGACGAACACACGAACACACACGTGTTTGGAAGAGACGGCGTCAGGCTCTTATAAGATTTTCAGCAGAGTTAGCTCGGACATAAGGAAGAAGTTTTTTTCAAAAATTCACCATAAATCGAAAATTTGTGCTAGAGACTTCTCGTTTGTTGCAAAATGAAGGTAAATGATTGAATACTACTAGAATGTAAGAGGTTTAGCTTACAATTGCATTTTTCGACCATTTCGGTCGAGTCAAAGTTGACCGAAGGTTGAAATTTTGGCACTTATCATGATTTATATGAAAATATGTCAAAATTGATAAAAGCTACAACCATGAGTTATTTTTTGTTGTATTCTACGTGAAATTGCACACATTTTCATATATAAAATTTTATGAAACTGCTAATAGAAAACAGTGCAAAAATTATGACAAAGTGACTAAAGAATTTCTGAGATTTTCAGCAGAGTTAGGGTGGACGTAAGGAAAAAGTTTTTTTTAAAAAAATTCACCATAAATCGAAATATTGTGCTAGAGACTTCTCGCTTGTTGCAAAATGAAAGTAAATGATTGAATATTACTAGAATGTAAGATTTTTAGCTTACAATTGCATTTTTCGACCATTTCGGTTGAGTCAAAGTCGACTGAAGGTTGAAATTTTGGCAGTTATCGTGATTTATATGAAAATATGTCAAAATTGATAAAAGCTACAACCATGAGTTATTTTTTGTTGTATTCTACATGAAATTGCGCACATTTTCATACATAAAACTTTATGTAATGGCTAATAGAAAACGGTGCAAAAATTATGACAAAGTGACTAAAGAATTTCTGAGATTTTCAGCAGAGTTAGCTGATGCTTTCTTTTGGGATGAGAAAGAAACTCACGCATGCGTAGCTGGGTCACGCTTGTAAACAAAACATCAGCGTGATCAGTGAACTCCCAGCATCCCTCAAGGCGCGTGATTTAAAATTTTTTGCAAACGAGGCCTATAAATATTTTTCCGTGAATATTTAAAAAAAACTTTTTGTAGTCAACGTATTTTACATCCAATTGGCACCCGACAGACAATTTTTGTCGATGTAAAATACGTCCAGTCGGCGTTTAAGGGTTAAGGTATATTTGGTGTCTGAGGTATTAAAATAGGCAGTTATACTTAACTTCTGAGCCAGAGAATAAATTATCTGTTTATTCCTGTACAGGCCTTAGGTAAAAGTGTTATTGCTTGCAGCAAAAAGGAAAAAGGAGTTGTGTAAAAGTGTTCAGAAACCTGTGTTAGGCAAAGTGGTTTTTCCTTATTTGTTACCAAGGTAAAAAAGGTTGATATAATCTTTCAAAAGGTGGATATAATCTTTAAACAGATTTTGCCTTAGTGAAATTATTGTTGATAAACTTTTTGTGCATTTTTATATGTTCTTGTTTTTACATTTCTTTTGTGTGTTCTTGTGTTACAATTTCATAGTGTTACCCAAAATTTTGTGCTGTTGATTTAACATTGGTTAGTTCGCACTTTACATGTGTTGATACTTTAACATTGCGTACTTGTTGTGATCTTCATTTCTTAAGATTTCTTTTTCAAATTTGAAGTACTTCTTAAGAGTTTGAGTTATGCTTAGTTAGTTATGCTTAGTTAACATAATTTCTTGATAAATTAAAGTTTCGTGAATTAATCTTGTTTAAGAATTAATTAAATCTTATGTTGTTTTCAAGTAAAAGTAAATTTGTTCAGACTGTGAATTCTAATTATAACTTTTGAAGTTAGAAATGAATTTTTGTATTTAAAGTTTTAAAAGCACAGTGTTTCATTTTTGACCACCAGTGAATAGGGTTGTTCGTGTATGCACAAGGTAAGTGATACACATGTTTTGTTCTCCTCTCCTATGTGGAAGTGAATGAAGACCAGAGAAACAATAATAGTTGTTTGATGGAGTGATGCCCTTTCCCCTCTAGTATATTTATTGCTTAACATTTATTATCTCACCCATAACTTGATAAACTTAAGATTGATTTTTCAAGTGACAAACAAGTTTTAAAGGATCACTGTTACCTTAAGAGTGTTCAGGCATAATATTATTGTTATGAGGTTTCAGGTATCTGGCTGAAGTGAGGTAAATTTTTGGATTTAATAGTTGTGTAATAACCAGGTACTTGATCACTTCGTTACAATATATATTTTTATATGTTTCCTGGTGCAGGTAATTCTTAAGTCTCCATATTCAGTACTTTACTCTACAATGGTCTTGAAAGATAACCAGGAACATATAAAACAAAAAAATAAAAGGAGTTATACAGGAGCTGAGGGCTCGTTCTCAAAGGGAAGTGCGTGAAACACGTGGATACAAAAATAAGTATATTTACATGACAAACAAGATCAAAAGGGAAATTGAATTAAAACACGTTAAATTGCTGCTGCAAAAGTCCTCCCGAGGGGCGGGGGTGGGGGTGGGAAGGAAAAGCTTGGGAATGCCAGGAACATGGACCAAGGAGAATTCTGCTTCGATCGTCCTTCTGAAACGATATGAGGACCCAGGTTACAATCTAAGGCTGGAATTTGGGGAATGCTTACTCAAGAGTGCGCTGAGGGCGCCAAGGACATCCTCAAGGCTTGACTAGTGACTTAGAACAAGAAGGCAGTGAACACGTGGGCCGAGACTGAACCAAGAAGCTCAGGGAATATCAAGTTACAGGCCCAGAAGTTTAATAAATGCACAAGGGCAAACATAACGTGACTAAGCAACTCTTTCTAGGTACTTTACCACATAGTAGGGGTTTAAGGCTGACGTCTGCATCCAGCATCGTCCAAGTCCTTCTCCGTGTCTTCTGCCAGGGTTCACGTGTGTGCGTAGACAAAGGCCTCCCTCACCAAGGAACTGCTTTCAAGTCGTAGGTCGGGTGCGGGAAAGGGCGCCCTTAATCACAAGGGCTGCAGTTGAGTTTCCGCTCGCTCTGGGATTTGCAAATCCCCACTTGCAATGGAAACTGGCCACGTGGTTGGAGTACAAGGCAAAGGGCAGCTACTTCCATGTGGCGACGAGGGAAAGAAAGGGGGGAGGGGGAGGTCTGCACTCGTGACCTCCTACTTTAGCTACTGGACTGCGTGTGAGGGAGGGCTCCCGGCGCAATGGCCTTTTATTCCTTCTGGACGGGTGTAGGGGGGGCGATGGCCTGACCGGGTCACGCTTCTGTACCAAAGAAAAGGCACCAGCCAGTTGCTGCCCTAGGCAAAGATTTATCTCCTGAGCTTGCCTTATAACCCTGAATTTTACTGGTTGAAACTAACCCGAACCAGAATTCACTACTTCTCACAGGTTCAAATAGACAGAGGCCTATCTATCAGCCAAGCAAAGCAGAAAGGCGGGCGCTTTTGTAGCGTATTTTGGCGCTAATCTTTACAGCTCCCCCTGCAAGATGACATTCACACCTTTAATGGGGTGCGAATGTCGATAACAGCAAAAATGAGCGAAGAAAACGTTCGACTTTACTCTATCTTCTGCTTTGCTACAACTGTTATTTTACTTTTTTTTACAAAACTGCTGCAATACTGATCAATAACAAACTGAAGGTTTACTTTAGGTGCAGAGTGCAATTTAGAACATACAATGAGAAAGTACCCTTACTTGCAAATTAATTATTGCGGAAATACTTCATAAGTGCTGATTCTTCATATGCTTTACTCGCTTTACTCTACTGAGGGTAATAAGGCACTCAACAAAATAAACAGAGAACACTTCAAAGTCACAAAATAACAAAAAAAAAAAAAAAAAAAAATAAAATAAAATAAAAGGCAGGATGTACAATGAAAACAAATTTAAATCAACCAACTGCTTACTGCTATCCTGAATTACATGCATGCGATTAGTTGTGCCTTGAAGAGGCGGTATAAGTGGCAATGCACCATTGATTTTAAATGATATCCCCTTTACTAGAAATTGTAATAACAAAATTCAATTCCCCTTTTCAATCGGTGGACAATAACTGTTTACCAACTCGATGATTGGCTAATACCTCCAGCGAGCACAAATAAAATGACTGGAGGAGTCTGACAGCTCGCTGAGCGGGCGAGGCAAAGAGATCATTCGCGGGTTTTAATTCGCTAACTTAAACAACGCTAAATTTTTACTTCCACGGCCTACATCTCGGGTGTAAGTTATAAATAGATACTTGCTCGAAGTATGAATGGGAAAATAAACAAATGAAGGGGAACTGGACAGGGATAGAATTCTCCACAAAATAACTCAATAAATAAAAATAAAAGAAAACTAAACAAAATGACAAGTGAAGGACGTGACCTCTTACTGAGGGGCGGGACACGCCGCTGGTATTAAAAGGGTAACGTTAAAACTCACAAGGGCAGGAGTCTTGTGACTCAAGATTCATTAACAAATAGAAGAAAAAAAAGATTAAATGAAAAAGTAAATGATATACACAGAAAAACGAAGGATAACAGAGTGAGCTATTTATTGTTTATGTATTAATCTAACGTCCGTCGCCAATAGGCAACGGTCAGAACTAACTCTCAGCCCAAGGACTGGGAAAGGAAACCCAAAGGGCGCGACCCCTTCAGGAAGAGCTGACACGTCTGCCTTGTGCCAAGGTATGGGCGTAAGGGCGTGCCATTTCCCACTCTGTCTCTCTTACTGCTTCAAAGTTAAAATGATTAATGCATTTTTAAAGGGGATGATATCCCATATGTTAACTGCCTCTTGCAGTGGTAATTAAGGGAAAGTGTAAAGGAAAGGTCGACAGAGAAGGATGAGGGATAGAAATTCCAAAGGAAAGGAAGATAGTAGAAGGCCTTGACATCCTCTTCTGGATGAAAGGTGCCAAGACGTTTGAAAGATGAAGAGGTGGCCCTATGCCAGGTTTGCACAGGTGCCAGAAGAGCTTGGGAGCTCATTGTGGACTACCTGCGAGCGCCCACACCCGTGGTAATTCCGTCGCGAGCCTCTCTTCCTTGGACCGTTGTCCTTGGCCAGGCAATCGGAGGGCCCAAGGCCGAAGGGCGGCAAGGGGTGCCATCTGGGTCAGCTGCTGCAACAACTGACACAGGAATTGTTCGCCAGCTCGGACATTAATTGGCACAGTTCGCAGAGTTCATCGGCCCAGCGAGGCAGGGCAGAATCATGACTCGCGAAGGAATCTGCGACGGGCGGCGAGAGAGAGAGGGGACGGACGGAGGGGGTGTGGTTGACTCACATGCAGTGGTGACCAGCTCACGCCCGGGTTGCGAATCCGTGCCTTTGGTTGAGCCTCTGCTGGGGTCAGGAGAACCCGTCTTTCTTGTTACCGACACTGGCAGCGGCACCAGGCCAGGCGAAGAGGGGGGGGGGTTGGAGTTGGATCCCTTGGAGGGGCATCAGAGGCGTGCTCTGGCACTGACATTGGCACTGGCGCTGGTAGCGATGTGGTACTGGTCTCGTCTGGATGGATGGACGGAGATTGGCAATGCTCAGTGCGCCCAAGTGGCACTGGCAGAGGAGTTAATAGCCGAGATTCTCCTGAAGGGAGATCTGGCGGAGGCGGAGGCACTGGCACTGATGCCGTGCCGGGCACTGGATTCGGATTTGGAGGATTAGTTGGGGAATTGTTGTGGTTTGGAGGGGGATGTAAAGTCGTGGCCCAGGAGGACGTCATAGCCTCCGGGAATGTGTTTCGCTACAGCGAGACGAAAGGTCCTGGCTCTGTGGGGTCAGGTGACCCTCAGTTGGACCGTAGGGAGGATCATCTTGAATTTGTTGATGCCCTCAATTGTGACGAGCTCTTGCGTCGGTTTATGATAGCTCCATAGGGAACTTTGTCTTTCCTTATGAGGGAAATTTGCGTGCCAGAGTCGTCAAATGCCCTGACCTGGCGTGCTGAGTATCTACCTCGAGGAGGTGCCACATATACGGGACCCTTGGCTGGAGGGCCTAAGGACTCGGGATTCATAACTGCCAGGGCGACGGCAGGATTACCGGACTTATTATTTCTAGGGCATTTTGCCCATGAGGGAGAATGGCCATAAACCTTGCACGCCGTGCAAAAGGTTTGGCTGAAATCTCTTCGCACTGCCCCTGCAGAGGGCGCAGGCGACTTATTAGTGGGTTGTCTGGGGAGAAAGAGGCTCTGGTGGTTTACTTCGGAATTGTTCTTTGGAATGCCCGATCTTTTTACAGAACCCGCACACAATGGGTTTCTGTGATTGCCCATTCTTCGGCGGAGGGGCACCCGAAAGGAAGGCGGGTGGAGTAATTTTGCGCTGCAGGGAGCTCTCCTGGGGGTGATGAGTATCCCAGGAGTCGGCGATGCGACAGCATTCCACCAACGTCGTAGGCTCCTTCTTGGCAACGTGCGTGGCGAGGGCCGGAGGGGCATAGAGTAGGAAGTGCTCTATTTTCATCTGTTTGATTGCCTTGGTGAGGGTCGTAACCCCCACGGACTTGAACCATTTGGCACGGGCACGCTCGGACTGGTAGGCCCAGTCTGCCCAGGTCTGATTGGCTTCCTTAACTTGCCCTCGCCAATGCCTCCTCCAGCGTTCAGGGGTTATTTCGTACGCCTTGGTGATAGTCTGGCGGACGACATCCCAATTTTCCTGCTCCTCCGGCGGGAGAGCTTTGTAGGCAATAAGGGCCTTCCCTGGGTGGCAGGTGGAGGCGAAGGGCCACACCGTTGCAGCATCGCGAGTTCATGGACACGCTGCTTGTCCCTTTCTTCTCTCTCTGCTTTTTCTCGTTTCTCTTGAGCCTGTCTCTCTGCTTCTCGTTCCCGTCTCGCTGCTTCTCATTCCTGTCTCTCTGCTTCTCGTTCCTGTCTCCTGCTTCTTCTCGTCTCTCCTGAGCCTGTCTCTGTGCTTCTTCTCGTCTCTCGAGCCTGTCTCTCTGCTTCTTCTCATCTCTCTTGAGCCTGTCTCTCTGCCTCTTCTCATCTCTCCTGAGCCTGTCTCTCTGCCTGTACTGCGTCCATCCTCTCCTGTACCCAGTCTCTTAGTTCTCTCCCGGAAAGGCCGAGTTCCTTCCCGGAGGACATGAAGAACTTGAAATCCTCGCTCTGCTGAGATCGTGTCGACATTTTGCAGGTGGGAGAGGATGCAAGTAACAGAGAATTAATTTCCCAGAGCTGTGGGAATTTGGAATTTTCCCCAAAGGATGTACGAATGATCTCCCGCCCTGGCACAGCGGGCTACAGTGGGGAATTAGGAATGGGAATTCTCTGGTCTCCCAAGTTACTGACGAAGCGGGTTGATTTGGAGACTATAATGAACGAATGTTTTGGTCTCCCAAGTTACTGACAAAGCGGGTTGATTTGGGGACGATAAGGAGCAAATGATTGGTCTCCCAAGGTACCGACAAACGGGCTGATTTGGGGACTAGATTGGAATATATGGGTCTCCCGAATTACCGCCAAAACGGGCTTATTGGGGACGATAATGAGCAAATATTTGATCTCCCAAGGTACCGACAAACGGGCTGACTTGGGGACAAGACTGGAATGTATAGGTCTCCCAAATTACCAACGAAACGGGCTTATTGGGGAGGATAATGAGCGAATATTTGGTCTCCCAAGGTACCGACAAACGGGCTGATTTGGGGACTAGATTGGAATATATGGGTCTCCTGAATTACCGCCGAAACGGGCTTATTGGGGAGGATAATGAGCAAATATTTGGTCTCCCAAGGTACCAACAAACGGGCTGACTTGGGGACAAGACTGGAATGTATAGGTCTCCCGAATTACCGACGAAACGGGCTTATTTGGGAGGATAATGAGCGAATATTTGGTTTCCCAAGGTACTGACAAACGGGCTGACTGGGGGACAAGACTGGAATGTATAGGTCTCCCGAATTACTGACGAAACGGGTTTATTGGGGACGATAATGAGCGAATATTTGGTCTCCCGAGGTACCGACAAACGGGCTGACTTGGGGACAAGACTGGAATGTATAGGTCTCCCGAATTACCGATGAAACGGGTTTATTGGGGATGATATTGAAAATGACTCGGTCTCACCAAATTACCAACGAATGGGCTTATTGGGGACTAGAATGGAATATATAGGCTCCCTAGAATTCCCGCACAGACGCGGTCTGATTAGCGAGAGCGCTAGTTTTACTGAATTTTGGGAGAAGTGTTATTCTCAATGGCAATTAGGTGGGTGGTAATCCCAAATTCATAACCAATAGGCAACACACAGCCGTAGTAAAAGCACAAAACAAAACACAAGGAAAAACAGAACAATACAGAACATATAATGTCAGACCCCCCAATAATGCAAAACAATTTGGTGGAGCGAGCCGAGGGAGAGCGAAGAAAATCAAACAAACAAATTTTCACACATTTCCTAACTAGGCTATGGATGTCGGTCAAGGCCGTCCCCCCCCCCCCCCCGTCTGTTTATCTGCTAGGCCGCTGGGCCAGCTGTCTGCAACGAATGAATAAATGACGTTAATGTTTGTACACAGACCCGGTACTTTCCCGAACTGAGGGAACAAAACAACGGTTGTTGACCTCTTATCAGTCCTTCACGTTAGCCTAGCATAATATACGATTTCGCCCTATTTCTAAACGAGAGAGAGAGTAAAATGAGTCAGTGATGCTAGTCTGACTTTCGAACACGTGTTTGCAGTCGATTTCTCGCGCCTATTTAAGGATTCGATTTCGAAATCACAGGTTTTCCATGGGAGGAATACGCGCACTATTTCTTTAATGGATTAGCACCTAAATAACCTACTTGAATGGCATGCAAGCCGCGTGCAAAGGCTTTCAAAAGCTAAATTTCGGCGATCCTCTCTCTCTTTTTCCTTTGACATGCACCCTACTATACAAAAAAAAATTCCTAAGTTTAGTCACATTTGCTAAAGTGTCCTACACTAAATAAACACAGTTTACTTATGCAGAATTTCCTTGGCCTGTTGCGCTGGCTTTTCAAAGGTTCGTAATCTGTCTTGTATCCAGCTTAGCTGAGCTAATTGCTGATATCACAAATTGCAACACAAACAACAAAGGGGGAGAGGGGGGATGCAATCGTTACGAGAATAACTGGCCATGGTCGCCATTTTTATGTTTCCTGGTGCAGGTAATTCTTAAGTCTCCATATTCAGTACTTTACAATGGCCTTGAAAGATAACCAGGAACATATAAAACAAAAAAATAAAACGAGTTATACAGGCGCTGAGGGCTCGTTCTCAAAGGGAAGTGCGTGAAACACGTGGATGCAAAAATAGGTATATTTATATGACAAACAAGATCAAAAGGGAAATTGAATTAAAACACGTTAAATTGCTGCTGCAGAAGTCCTCCCGAGGGGGGGGAAGGAAAAGCTTGGGAATGCCAGGAACATGGACCAAGGAGAATTCTGCTACGATCGTCCTTCTGAAACGATATGAGGACCCAGGTTACAATCTAAGGCTGGAATTTGGGGAATGCTTACTCGAGAGTGCGCTGAGGGTGCCAAGAACATCCTCAAGGCTTGACTAGTGACTTAGAGCAAGAAGGCAGTGAACACGTGGGCTGGGATTGAACCAAGAAGCTCAGGGAATACTAAGTTATAGGTCTAGAAGTTTAATAAATGCACAAGGGCGAACATAACGTGACTAAGCAACTCTTTCTAGGTACTTTACCAAATAGTAGGGGCTTAAGGCTGACATCTGCATCCAGCGTCATCCAAGTCCTTCTCCGCATCTTCTGCCAGGGTTCACGTGTGTGTGTAGACAAAGGCCTCCCTCACCAAGGAACTGCTTTCAAGTCGTAGGTCGGGTGTGGGAAAGGGCGCCCTTAATCACAAGGGCTGCAGTTGAGTTTCCGCTCGCTCTGGGATTTGCAAATCCCCACTTGCAATGGATGCTGGCCACATGGTTGGAGTACAAAGCAAAGGGCAGCTACTTCCACATGGCGACGAGGGAAAGAAAGGGGGGGGGAGGTCTGCACTCGTGACCTCCTACTTTAGCTACTGGACTGCGTGTGAAGGCGAGCTCCTGGCGCAATGGCCTTTTATTCCTTCTGGACAGGTGTAGGGGGGGCGATGGCCTGACCGGGTCACGCTTTTGTACCAAAGAAAAGGCGCCAGCCAGTTACTGCCCTAGGCAAAGATTTATCTCCTGAGCTTGCCTTATAACCCTGAATTTTACTGGTTGAAACTAACCCAAACCAGAATTCACTACTTCTCACAGGTTCAAATAGACAGAGGCCTATCTATCGGCCAAGCAAAGCAGAAAGGCGGGTGCTTTTGTAGCGTATTTTAGGCGCTAATCTTCACAATATATATATATATATATATATATATATATATATATATATATATATATATATATATATATATATATATATATATATATATATATATATTATATATATATATATACATATATGAATGAATTTTATCACATCACTGTGATTCATATACAAGCATTAAGTTACAAATGTCCTTTAATAACTACTTCACTCTACCTCAGAAATGATATATTTTCATATTATTTCTGAGTTAGAGCAAATTAGTTATTAAAGGACATTTGTACATTAATGCTTGTATTATGAATCACGGTGGTGATAAAATTCATATATATATATAATATATAAATATTTTTACATATTTCCCTGGGTTTATGGTATTTCTACAGGCCGGCAACGGAAACTTTATTTAATTGGCCTTGGAGTTCTGACTTACGTAAAGGGAATTCGTAAAAAACAAAGAAAAAGGGTGTGATTTTAGGAGCTGAAAGCTCTACTTCATAAGGAAATGTTATGTAAACACTTGGGATAAATTAAAAATTATATTTACAAAAGAAAGCATTAGAAGGGAAAATGGATAAGTAAATTGATAAAGGGCTTGCAACACCTGAAGATCCTTCTACTGGAGTCTTGACTTAGGGCAAGGCACAGTCCAGGTTGAGTCCACTGCAAACAGGTCCCTCTGCAAGAGAGATTTACACATTACACGTCAGTAAAGGAACATTTTAACACAGAATATGTCTCGAGTCTGCACTGAGGGTGCCAAGGACTCGAGGAATGAATGACCACTTTACACTTGAACACAGGACATTGAAAATGGCACTGGATAAACTGGCACAAGGACAGAGGTGAAATACTGGCACTCCAAACTTTCCAAAGGGCAAACTGTCGTAACTGAAAAGTCTTTACTCGCACTTTACCTTAGGGGAAACGGGTCTCTGGCGAAGGATGACGAGGGACGATCACACTGACGATGCACACTGTCCCTCGAGGATGACTGTCACCTGGAGTTGGGCCGGGGCGAAGAATGGTCTCTCAGCAAACTGTATCACCCACCCATGTGTATGGCTAACTGCCCTCTTCTGCACGTCGACTCCTCACAAGACTAACTGCTTACTGCCCTTTTAAGGCATGTGGCTGGGTGTTGGTGCCGTGTGCAAACAATGTGTCATTTGCCAGGTGGTCAGCGATCGATTACCTCTTCCCAGGTGGCCTGCAGAAAGACAATTCAGGCAGCTTACTTTGCCTTTAGAAAGGTTGTTTTAAGCAGCTTAGTTGGGCTAAGGTGCTTAAGGTAGTGGCATTCAGTCTCCTATCTTTGCCCTTTTTATCTGTGTCATCAGGTAAAAAGGACAGACCGAAATGTTGATAACTTTGCTCTGATATCTAGGTCAAATATGATCGGCCATGCGGCGGCGACTTTATTCTCAATAAACAAAGGGTAAATTAGGTGGGGAGGGTAGGGAAGTGTGCTGTGCAGCGACTTCTTGTAAGTTATAATAATATATATATATATATCTATACAGACAGTCTCTGGGTTACGACGGACTTGGCTTACGACGTTCCAGGTTTATGACGCTTTTCAAATATATTCATAAAAAAATTATTTCCTGGGTTACAATGCATGTTCCAGGTTTACAATGCTGACAATGCCGATCCAACGGAAGAAATATGGCTCCAGAATAGCAGAATGGTCAATTTTGGAGGTTTTCCTGTTGAAAAACTCAATGTAAATGCAGGATACATTGTTTTCAAGACACCCAAAAGATTAGAAGTAAGGTTTTCTCAAGATTTTTTTATGGTATTTCGGACAATGCCAGTTCGATGATGATTGGAAGAAATATGCATCCAGACTGGCAGAATGGTCAATATGTGGAAGGTTTTTAGCTGGTATGGTCAATATTTGGAGGGTTTATTATGAAAAACTCAATAATAAAAATGCAGGATTCATTATTTTTAAGACACCCAAAGGTTTAAAAGTAAGGTTTTCTTACGATTCTCGAAGGTAATATTTCGGATGACTCAGTCCAAAACATACAACGGAAGAAAATTCACATTCGCGGATTTTTTCATAGAGCAATATTCACTAATTACTGATTTTTATTTTACTTTCATGATTAAATACATTTTTTTATGATGAAAAATTATTTACTAATTTTAAAATATCAATATTATGTATCAGTAAAAGTTAAATTAAAATCCCGTGAAATCATAACACTGCTTATTGAGATAATCACTTCATTCAACCTCTCTCTCTCTCTCTATCTCTCCTCGAATAATTCACACATAATTCCACTATTTTGAGATTCAAGTAAGACCAACTGCTCATACCTCTCTCTCTCTCTCTCTCGCTGATTAATTCACAAATAATTTCACTTTTGAGATTTAAGTAAGGCCAACCACCCATATCTCTCTCTCTCTCTCTCTGTACTGCATATATCCTTCAAAGAAATATGGATTACTGTATCTAAACATTAAAATAAACTAAAATCCCATCATTGGTTGTGTGACAATTTTTTATTATTTTGACATAGGCTTACGAGACGATATCGGCTTGGGGGATTAGAAGTAGCCAATAACAGAGCTCGTAGCAACCCCCTCTCTCCATGACGATATGCTATTGGCCCAAAGGACTGACAACTTGTAACAACCCCCTCTTCCCCCTCTCGCCCTCCTTGACGGCATGCTATTGGCAGGAAGGGTGGGATTTTAACCAACCACAAAGTTTGTACCTCACGGGCTTTGCATACACTAAAAGGAGGGTGAGTAGTAATTTTTTTTTCTCTCTCTCTCTAATGTGAGAGAGAGAGAGACAATGACGGCACAAGAATTTTCTAACAAGTTTGTGGGAGATGGTGAGGACTAACCACGTTTGTATGATAAATAAATGACTTACCTAATAATAAGTGCTAATTGTCAAATATTATTAAGATTAAATAATAATAATAATATACTGAAATTACAAAATTTATGCATTTTTAAAGTAAATTATCTCAGTTTTTAAACAAAGAAATATCACACCCTGTCTTTTGCCCAGAGCTTTGAAGCTATGGGGGAGGGTGGAACTGTCAAATATGTCAAATTACTTTACATTTCTGACCAGGGATAGAAGATCAATTTCTCTCTCTCTCTCACCAAAAGGTAGAATATGAAATGGATAGATATATTATAAATAGATACTAAGTTCACTCTTTCAGGAAAAGATACTGGTAATTTGAGTCTCTTTACCTATGCACACTGTTTGTGTGTGTGTGTGTGTTCATGGTGTTTTAAAAATGCATAGTAAAAGTAGTAGTACATCTCTGGAAGAGAAAAAAAATTTTTTTTTATTGTAAGTTGCAGTAAAGAGAAATGGATTAACATTCCTTGAGAGATTAAAGAGATAAACCTCTCTCTCTCTCTTTTGCCCGTGCCAGCACAAGAATGGTTGAATGTAAGTCGTAGTGGTAATTCATTCTCTCTCTCTCTCTCTCTGGTTGGAAAAGGGTACTAATGTTTAAAATGACTTTGAAATTATAATTATTTCAAAGATTAATAAATTACTAATAGGATAATAATTTAAGCTGTATTTGATGTAGGATAATACTTGAAGTAAAAATGGGGGAGCACTATAGTTCTGTAAAATTCCAAGTTTCTCTCTCTCTCTCTCTCTCTCTCAATTCTGGAGGGGTTTTTATGAAAGACTCAATAAAATGCAGGTTATGTCATTTTCAAGATACCCAAAGGATACTCAAAGGTTCAAAAGTAAGGTTTTCTTACAATTTTTGACAATTTTTTCTGTTTACAACGATTTTTGGCTTACGATGAGGTGTCAGAATGGAACCCCCATTGTAAACCGGAGACTGCCTGTATATATATATCAATATATATATTGTATATGTATATGTATACACACACACACACACCGAAGGGGAATTTTTTTTAGTTGATAATGAGTTCATCGTCTTGTGGGAGATGATGAACTTATCAACTAAAAAAATTTCCCTTCAGGTAACATATATGAAAATATATTATTTCCAAGGTAGAGTGAATCAGATATTAAAGGACATTTGTAGCTTAATCCTCATATATATATATATATATATATATATATATATATATATATATATATATATATATATATATATATATATATATATATATATATATATATATATATATATATATATATATATCAGTCAACCCCTCGTATTCGCGGGGGATGCGTACCACACCTCCTGCGAATAGCTAAAATCCGTGAATACTTAAAACCCCTCCAAAAACACTTAGAGCTGCCCATTTTGATAGTTTAAACACAAGAAAAACCCTGTAAAAATATTTATACCTGAGTATTTTAATAGTTTTATCACAAAAAGTGCATTTATTCATGAAAATTATATGAAAATACAGTAATTTGCGAGTATTTCTCAGTGAAAAATACTGTGAATGGGCGAATTTTCCGCGAATAATGGCTAGATATGTTCCACAGAGAAACCTGCGAATGCGTGAGTCTGCGATTCAGCTCTTCATTGGGCGAGTCGGTAGAGTTGTGGCTTGTTCGCCTCTCCTCCCGGCTGATGAAGAGTTAGAGGAATTTATTTCTGGTGACAGAAATTCATTTCTCGCTATAATGTGGTTCGGATTCCACAATAAGCTGTAGGTCCTGTTGCTAAGTAACCAATTGGTTCTTAGCCACGTTAAATAAGTCTAATCCTTCGGGCCAGCCCTAGGAGAGCTGTTAACCAGCTCAGTGGTCTGGTAAAACTAAGGTATATATATATATATTTTTTTTTTGCGAATCATGAGAACGCAAATACAGGGGTTTACTGTATATATATACACAGGCAGTCCCCGGTTATCAGCAGGGTTCTAATCTGAGGGTGTGATGATAACCGAAAATAGGCGATTTTCGGCAATTTTCAGGGCTTATTGGCGCCAAAAACCGCCGATTTTCAGTCATCAGTGCCTGTGTTAGGTGTGTATCGGCACCAGTAAGCGGAAATTGGTGATTTTCAGCCCCGTAAATTGCCGATTTTTGTCGCTAGACAAGCCCCATAAAACCGGATCGCCGTTAGCCAAGCCGCCGTTAACCGGGGATTGCTTATACATATGTATGTATGTATTGCTATATATATATATATATATATATATATATATATATATATATATATATATATATATATATATATATATATATATATATATATATATATATATATATATATATATGGCGCTTGTCTAGCAACGAATATCGGCAATTTTCGGCGCCAAAAATCGCTGATTTCTGCATATCGGCGCTGATAATTCGGTATTGGCACCAATACATACATAACAGAGGCGCTGATAACCGAAAATCGGCACTTTTCGACGCCAATAAGCCCAAAAATTGCCGGAAATCACCGATTTTTGGTTAGTGGCGATTTTTAGGTTATCATCACAACCCCAGAACGGAACCCCCGATATATATATATATATATATATATATATATATATATATATATATATATATATATATATATATATATATATAATATATATATATAAAAAATATATTTATATATCGTGCGGGGTTCCGTTCTGGGGTGTGATGATTACCGAAAATCGCCACTAATGAAAAATTGGTGATTTCTGGCAATTTTTGGGCTTATTGGCACCGAAGTGTGCCTATTTTCGGTTATCAGCGCCTCTGTTATGTATGTATTGGCGCCAATACCGAATTATTGGAGCCGATAAGCGGAAATCGGCGATTTTTGGCGCCGAAAATTGCCGATTTTCGTTGCTAGACAAGCGCCATAAAACTGCATCACCATTAACTGGGGACAGCCTGTATGTATATATATATATATATATATATATATATATATATATATATATATATATATATATATAACTGAATCAACGAAAATATGGAACATGATGAATATATAAATAAAGATAAAATCCACGAAGGAAACGGAAACACTGGAGTGCTGCGCAGCCTTTCGACACTAGTCCTTTACTTAGCAGACTGAAGAAATATAAAAGTATGTTTACAAAGAAAGCTCATATAAATGACAGATGGGGATTATAAAGGAAACATATGTACCTGGAATCCAACACAATTGAAGAATTAGTAGAACTGCCAAAACAGGATTAAATATTGAAGAGGTTTTTACAAAGGATTAGGATCAACCGTTCAGAGCAGGGACAAAAAAAAGTTAAGTATACCTTAGTTTTACCACACAATAATTCTCTTATTTTTGTAAACAATAACTTTTTGCAAGATGAACATTTTTACAAATAAAAAAAAATTATATTAAACATACAGATACTGTATATAGAAAAAATATATCAAGTAACTACCTTGTAATTAAGTCAGTGATTTTATCTTTTAGGTCTTTCTTGAACATTTTTCTAATACAGTGGTCCAAATAATACATGCCAGGGCTAAGATTAAAATTCACATATACTAGTTATTTGTTATAACAAAGCCCACAAAAAGTTTTATAGTGAAAGTAACATGAAGAAAGAGACCGCTAAGAACATTCTGAGCTTGCCTTATTTTAGTGGTTTTGAAAACATAAAATCATTGTTAAAACCTTTTAATGTAAACCTCATTTTTTCTTATAATAACACACTCAAAAGAATGTTAATAAAAAATAGCCCTAAAGAAAACAACAACATAATATATAAAATTCCATGTTTGGATTGCTCCTCTTTTATATTGGCCAATCTAGCAAAGATTTATATGTATGCGTATTAAGCAACATAAGTATTCAGTCAAAACTGGACAAGCATCCAATGCTATATTCATTCATTTAAGTGAAAACTCTCACAGGATAAATTGGACTGAAAGTTCAGTGATTGCCAGATCGAAAGATTTCTCTTCAAGAAATCTATTGGAGTCCGCTATTATCCAGCTTACTTCCAGTTGTAATTTTAATCTTAGCCCTGGCATGTACAGTATTATTTGTTAGAAAAATGTTAAAGAAAGACCTAAAAGATAAAATCACTGACTTAATTACAAGGTAGCTACTTGATATATATTTTCTATATATCCGTATGTTTAACCCTTAAACGCCAACTGGACGTATCATACATCGAGTAAAATTGCCTGTTGGGTGCCGAGTGGACGTACCGTACGTCAACTACAAAAAATTTCAACCTTCGGTCAACTTTGACTCAGCCAAAATGGTCGAAAAACGCAATTGTAAGCTAAAACTCTTACATTCTAGTAATATTCAATCATTTACCTTCATTTTGCAACAAATTGGAAGTCTCTAGCACAATATTTCGATTTATGGTGAATTTTTGAAAAAAAATTTTTCCTTACATCCGTGCGGTAACTCGGCCGAAAATTTCAGAAATTCTTTAGTCATTTTGTTGTAATTTTTGCACCGTTTTATATTAGCCGTTACATAAAGTTTTAGATATGAAAATGTGCGCAATTTCATGTAAAATACAACAAAAAACAACCCATGGTTGTAGCTTTTATCATTTTGGAAATATTTTCATATAAATCACGATAACTGCCAAAATTTCAACCTTCGGTCAACTTTGACTCGACCGAAATGGTAAAAAAACGCAATTGTAAGCTAAAACTCTTACATTCTAGTAATATTCAATCATTTACCTTCATTTCGCAACAAATTGGAAGTCTCTAGCACAATATTTCGATTTATGGTGAATTTTTTAAAAAACTTTTTCCTTACGTCTGCGCCAGAAATTCTTTCGTCACGTTGTCGTAATGTTTGCACCGTTTTATATTAGTCGTTACATAAAGTTTTATATGTGGAAATGTGTGCAATTTCATGTAGAATACAACAGAAAATAACTCATGGTTGTAGCTTTTATCTGTTTTGAAATATTTTCATATAAATCACGATAACTGCCAAAATTTCAACCTTCGGTCAATTTTAACTCGACCGAAATGGTCGAAAAACGCAATTATAAGATAAAAATCTTACATTCTAATAATATTCAATCATTTACCTTCATTTTGCAACAAACTGGAAGTCTCTAGCACAATATTTCGATTTATTGTGAATTTCTGAAAAAAAAAACTTTTTCCTTACATCTCAGAAATTCTTTCTTCACGTTGTCGTAATGTTTGCATCGGTTAACATTAGTCGTTACATAAACTTTTATATATGAAAATGTGCGCAATTTCATCTAGAATACAACAGAAAATAACTCATGGTTGTAGCTTTTATCAGTTTTGAAATATTTTCACATAAATCACGATAACTGCCAAAATTTCAACCTCCAGTCAACTTTAACTTGACCAAAATGGTCGAAAAACGCAATTGTAAGCTAAAACTCTTACATTCTAGTAATATTCAATCATTTACCTTCATTTTGCAATAAATTGGAAGTCTCTAGCACAATATTTTGATTTATGGTGAAGTTTTGAAAAAACTTTTTCCTTACATCCGCCCGGTAACTTGGCCAAACATCTCGGAAATTCTTTCGTCACGTTGTCGTAATGTTTGCACTGTTTTATATTAGTCATTACATAAAGTTTTATATATGAAAATGTGCGCAATTTCATGTATAATACAACAGAAAATAACTCATGGTTGTAGCTTTTATCATTTTGAAATATTTTCATATAAATCACAATAAATAGAAAAAATTCTTTCGGTCAACTTTAACTCTACCGAAATGGTCGAAAACTGCAATTGTAAGCTAAAACACTTACAGTCTAGTAATATTCAATCAATTAGGTTCATTTTTCAAGAAACGAGAAGTCTCTAGCATAATATTTCGATTTATGGTGAATTTTTGAAAAAAAAAAACTTTTTTTACGTCCGCTCGTTACGAATTCATGCATCATTTTGTGATAATATTTTCTCTGTGTTGCTTTGATCGTTTTACAATTTGTTATATACCAAAATCATCGCAATTTAGTGTACAATACAAAGAAAAAAAAATAACCCGTTAGCTTCAACCGTTTTGCTCACAGCGCGCTTTGTATACAATTATATATGAAAATTTTTTTTCATGCTGTCATATATTTCAATATTTATATATGATAATGATATTTTTTTCATTTCTGATGGTTGCATACTAAACTTCAGGCAATGACAAAAAAGGAGCCATAAATGAACTCTTAATCTTAAAAACTAAGCATGCTGTGATTTTTTGAAAAAAACTTTTTTTCCACTTCGGCGCTAACTCCCGAACGCCGCCGGCATACGGGAGATGTTTTTGTAAATAGAGGCTCGGCGTTAGAGGGTTAATATAATTTTTTTTTATTTGTAAAAATGTTCATCTTGCAAAAAGTTATTAAAAAAAAAAATAAAAAAAAAGAGAATTATTGTGTTGTACTAAAAATTTTTAGTTGGTCAGTCACGAACCTGTATAATCTTTTAATTGTCCTGTCCCTGCTCCTGAACGGTTGATCCTAATCCTTTGTAAAAACCTCTTAAATATTTAATCCTGTTTTGGCAGTTCTACTAATTCTTCAATTGTGCTGGATTCCAGGTACATATCTTTCCTTTATAATCCCCATCTGTCATTCATATGAGCTTTCTTTGTAAACATACTTTTATATTTCTTCAGTCTGCTAAGTAAAGGACTAGTGTCGAAAGGCCTCGCAGCACTCCAGTGTTTCCGTTTCCTTCGTGGATTTTATCTTTATTTATAAATTCATCACGTTCCATATTTTCGTGATTCAGTTATAAATGATGAGGGCCACGTTTAATTTTGCTATCCTGTTTCCTCTTTTGAACTGCGTAGTCACTACCTTCTCCAAATATATATATATATATATATATATATATATATATATATATATATATATATATATATATATATATATATATATATATTTTTATCTTTATTTATAAATTCATCACGTTCCATATTTTCGTGATTCAGTTATACATGATGAGGATAACGTTTAATTTTGCTATCCTGTTTCCTCTTTTGAACTGTGTAGTCACTACCTTCTCCAAATATATAAATATATATATATATATATATATATATATATATATATATATATATATGTACAGGTAGTCCCGGTTATCGTGTACTCCGTTCTGAGGGTGTGATGATAACCGAAAATCGCTGCTAACCAAAAATCAGCGTTTTCGGGTTTTTTTCAATATTTTTGGGGCTTATTAGCAAAAAGCGCTGATTTTCAGTTATTGGTGCCTCAGTTAGGTATGTACTGGCGCGATAAGTGGAAATTGGCGATTTCACACTGAAAATTGCCGATTTTCAATGCTAGACAAGCGCCGTAAAACCGGATCGCTGTTAACCACGCCTGCCGTTAACCGATATACATACACACACACACACACACACACATACACACATATATATATATATATATATATATATATATATATATATATATATATATATATATATATATATATATATATATATATATATATATATATATATATGAACTGTTGGATTTGACATACAGTTCATATTTCAGAAAAACTCACATACACTGTCCCATTCCTAAAATTTTGAATTCACTCTCAAATTTGTTTAATATTTATCCATTCCTTTCCAACACCCCTCTTACTTGATTATTTCAGCGCACTGTACATTTTCCTCTCTTCCTTCCTCCTAAAACTCCCATGTGATTTATTCTTTTCAACTACCCAACCTCCTCCATTTTTTCCATTTGACTAAACTTTTATAAAACACATTGCTCCATCCCACCCTTTATCCTAAATATTTTACTAATTCTATGTATCTTTCCATTTCTAAGCATATAAAATGAAAATGATTCATCTCAACAGCTTCAACTTTTTTCTTTTAACATCTACACTTAACTTCCACAAAGCATAGCTGGCTCAATAACAAGTCTCTTCTTAATCTTTTGCATACACCTTGCTATCTCCCTAGCTTCACTTAATCAGAAACTCACCTCTTTTCTTGTCCTAGCTTCATCTGTTTCCATTTACTTCCATAGACTTTTCCAAATCAATCACTTCCATTCTCCCACTATCTGTATCAACATGAACTGCCTCATCCTCCTTGTTACCTTAACAACCATAATCTTTCTGACATTTCTTTAAGTTTCTGCAAGCCCTCTTCAGTATACCCAATCAGTAGCTTCAGAGTTTGAAGAACTCTCATATATAACTACATTAACTTTCTTAACCCTTAAACGACGAGCCTCTATTTACAAAAACGTCTCCCGTATGCCGGCGGCGTTCGGTGAGTTAGCGCCGAAGCGGAAAAAAATTTTTTTTAAAAAAATCACAGCACGCTTAGTTTTTAAGATTAAGAGTTCATTTTTGGCTCCTTTTTTTTTCTTGCCTGAAGTTTAGTATGCAACCATCAGAAATGAAAAAAAATATATATTGGAATATATGATAGCAAAAAAAACTCTTATATAATTGTATACAAATCGCGCTTTAAGCACAACGGTTAAAGCTAATGAGTTAATTTTTTTTAGTTGTATTGTACACTAAATTGCAATGATTTTGGTATATAACAAATTGTAAAACGATCAAAGCAACACAGAGAAAATATTATCACAAAATGATGCATGAATTCGTAACGCGGACATAAAAAAATGTTTTTTCAAAAATTCACCATAAATCGAAATATTGTGCTAGAGACTTCCCGTTTGTTGAAAAATGAAGCTAATTGATTGAATATTACTAGACTGTAAGTGTTTTAGCTTACAATTGCAGTTTTCGACCATTTCGGTCGAGTTAAAGTTGACCGAAGGTTGAAATTTTTCTATTTATCGTGATTTATATGAAAATATTTCAAAACTGATAAAAGCTACAACCATGAGTTATTTTCTGTTGTATTGTACATGACATTGCGCACATTTTCATATATAAAACTTTATGTAATGACTAATATAAAATGGTGCAAATATTACAACAACGAGACGAAAGAATTTCTGAGATGTTCCGCCAAGTTACCAGCAAGCAGACGTAAGGAAAATGTTTTTTCAAAAATTCACCATAAATCGAAATATTGTGCTAGAGACTTCCAATTTATTGCAAAATGAAGGTAAACGATTGAATATTACTAGAATGTAAGAGTTTTAGCTTCCAATTGCGTTTTTTACCATTTCGGTCGAGTTAAAGTTGACCGAAGGTTGAAATTTTGGCAGTTACCGTGATTTATGTGAAAATATTTCAAAACTGATAAAAGCTACAACCATGAGCTAATTTCTGTTGTATTCTACGTGAAATTGCGCACATTTTCATATATAAAAGTTTATGTAACAACTAATGTAAAACGATGCAAACATTACGACAACATGACGAAAGAATTTCTGAGATGTTCGGCCGAGTTACCGCGCGCAGACGTAAGGAAAAAGTTTTTTCAGAAATTCACCATAAATCGAAATATTGTGCTAGAGACTTTCAGTTTGTTGCAAAATGAAGGTACATGATTGAATATTATTAGAATGTAAGAGTTTTAGCTTATAATTGCGTTTTTTTACCATTTCGGTCGAGTTAAAGTTGACCGAAGCTTGAAATTTTGGCAGTTATCGTGATTTATATAAAAATATTTCAAAACTGATAAAAGCTACAACCACGAGTTATTTTCTGTTGTATTCTACATGAAACTGCGCACATTTCCATATATAAAACTTTATGTAACGACTAATATAAAACAGTGCAAACATTACGACAACGTGACGAAAGAATTTCTGGCGCGGACGTAAGGAAAAAGTTTTTTTTAAAAATTCACCATAAATCGAAAATATTGTGCTAGAGACTTCCAATTGGCTGCAAAATGAAGGTAAATGATTGAATATTACTAGAATGTAAGAGTTTTAGCTTACAATTGCGTTTTTTTACATTTCGGTCGAGTCAAAGTTGACCGAAGGTTGAAATTTTGGCAGTTATCGTGATTTATATGAAAATATCTCAAAACTGATAAAAGCTACAACCATGAGTTATTTTCTGTTGTATTGTACATGAAATTGGGCACATTTTCATATATAAAACTTTATGTAACGGCTAATATAGAACAGTGCAAAAATTACGACAAAATGACGAAAGAATTTCTGAAATTTCCGGCAGAGTTACCGTCCGGGCGTAAGAAAAGTTTTTTTCAAAAATTCACCATAAATCGAAATATTGTGCTAGAGACTTCCAATTTGTTGCAAAATGAAGGTACATGATTGAATATTACTAGAATGTAAGAGTTTTAGCTTACAATTGCGTTTTTCGACCATTTCGGTCGAGTCAAAGTTGACCGAAGGTTGAAATTTTTTGTAGTCGACGTACGGTACGTCCACTTGGCACCCAACAGACAATTTTAGCCGACATATGATACATCCAGTAGGTGTTTAAGGGTTAACAAAAATGTACTTTACATGTTAGTTTATGAAGTATTTATTGACAATTGTGTGATGGATGTTGTCACTGAACATGTGATTACTCATTCATAAGATGCTCTATCTGCAACTAACATTACCTGAACATCTAGTAATACCTAACCAAGAATGAAGCTTGTTTCTGTTTCCTTGTTAAACATATAACATATGAGTCCTTCATGTTGATGATGGTTTAGCTTGTGATCTTTTGGGTATCACAGTCTGAGAACAAAATCTTAACTTCTATTTTCAATTATTAGTTACAATAATTCTTACAATATATAATTATAAAAAATGTTGAAATATTTTAATATACAAGTGTATATAAAATTAAATTACCAGAGAAAAAATGTTGCTCTTACCTGCATTCTTCTTATGTGTAGGAACAGAAATAATTCAGGCATATCTTGTATAATAGTATAAGTTCTCCTAACACTACCAAATACAAATTCTACTAATAATACTAATATTATTTGTTTTCCAAAATTTAACATTTCTTGTATAAAAATACTGCATCAAAATAAAAACACATGATTTAAAACTAATAAAATCCAATTTCATACATTTTTAATTGAAATCTATCTCCTAATTAGACTGATTCAAAACACAGTAAAAATTCGTAGTTAATTTCCTAAACAATTCATCCCTGATCCGAAAGAAAATCATCTGCACGTTGGCAGAACTGTGTGTGCACCTCATAGATCCTTACCTCTTGGCAGGTTTGAGCCTCATCTTCCATATCTCTACTTGTTGGCAACAAGGTGGTGATTTCCTAGACCTTTGGACTGACTGCTATTTCAGGATACAATTATTTATTCTTTGTTAATCTCCTAAACATTTACTATTTTTATTCCATCTCCTTCACTTTTACTCTTAAGCTTAAAAAGTAAGTATAGCTTAGTTTTACCAGACCACTGAGCTGATTAACAGCTCTCCTAGGGCTGGCCCGAAGGATTAGACTTATTTTACGTGGCTAAGAACCAATTGGTTACTTAGCAACGGGACCTACAGCTTATTGTGGAATCCAAACCACATTATAGCGAGGAATGAATTTCTTAAATTCCTCTAACTCTTTCATCAGCCAGCGGGGGAATCGAACTCCGCCCATCGAATGACGGTTCAACCAACTCAACAAACTTAACTTAAGCTTAAAGGATTTCAGAAAAAATATACCCATAAAGTTTTCCCATTGCCAGCTAATGGGGTTTTTCCTCCATTGTGGATGGCACTTAGTGAAGTAGTAGTGTAAAATAAATTCCCTCACTGATTTTAAGGAAATTGCTCCTGTCAGTAACTGGCAATAAGTTTTCTAATTCTACAGTTGTTTTTATATATTTAATATTTCCTACATTGTTTTTAAAATGCAAATTCCTCTTAAACATCACATTCTAAACACCATATCACTGCATATTATGAAACTGTTTTGTATTAGGTATGATGTGATTTTTCCAACCAAGTGTTTACAGTCAATGTGACCACCTCCCAACCCTACTGATACGCTGCAGCTATCAACCACACTAAACAGAAAGTGGGCTCCTACCTCCCCGGAACCCAAGGATCCACCTTTTGATTCTGGAATGAAATGTCTGTGAAATTTGCTTACCACAAATTTAGGCTAAATTATAAGTAATGGGTTTGTATGAATTTCATTTAAATAAATGAAAAGGAAATTTTTGTAAGTAAATTTTCAAAATACAGGAGCAATAGTACAGGTTTTACAAAATAAACTCCACATAAAAGAAGAGTAACATTATTATGGGAAGAAAATCTAGTACTGTATTTAAATTTTGCATACCAGATATGGATATGAATTTTCACAATAAGTATATCAGTCCACATGTAAATAATGTTGAATACAATTTTTTACATTATAGTACTTTAACAAGAGCATGAACTCTTGTGAGTAGCTTATGCAACACAATTCTTAGCAAACATAAAGGAGCAAGGATGCTCCAACAACTTGGTAGTGAAACATGAAATGGGTAAAAAATAATTTAGAATAATGATTCAGGACACTTTTAAAACTATGTGATAACTGAAAGAGTGAAGCAGAATGGAAGATCTGAAAGGGGGATACAACCAAAAATTTGTTAAAACTACTAATTTAGCAACAAAATAAATAACTTAAGATGCCATTTCCTTTGTCTCGAAACATTTTTTAGACAAACCCCTCTCTGAAGAAAAAGAACATCAGTCTTTTAATAGGTGAGTAGTAACCCTGCACTGTAAAATCTGGAAAGTATCAGTAGTCAATAGTCAACACAGCCACCCTGCTTCAAAAGACTTGAGCTGCTTATCTAAGAACCTGAGCTGCACATCTTCTAGGGACCCAATAACTCATCCATAAAAGACCCAAGCTACTCATTGTTAAGTTGTGCAGAACCTTAAATATTTTGTAAATCATATCATCTTGTCATCACAAGTATGAAACAAGGCAATACAGTAGATTGTGGTATGACAGTGTGGTGAAAGGGCATTTTTGTTTTATTTCTTCTGGTTTGCAGATGTAGGTGTGAAGTCACAACTCACATAATTTTCCTCTATCATAAAAGCAGAAATTCTAAGAGGTTATGGGACCCACAGTCATTTTACCAGGTTATATTTCCAAGGAGAAGAGATTAGTTTTGAACAATGGGAAGTGAAGTCCTCAGATGCATGAAGTTAAGGAAGCTGAAAGAAATTGCACTGCAGATTTTAGGGAGAAAAATGAAGTGTTGCAACGAAATAATTAAGTTTTTGGTAATTAAGTTTTTGGAAGATAAAAGCGTGTCTCTTGTGATGGCAAAAGCAGTGGATGATGGGCATCAAGCACTACTAATTCTGAGAAATCACTACGCAGGATTGGGTAAACTTTGCATCATATCAGTCTACACAGAATTGACATCTCTGCAGAAAATGACAGATAAGTTTGTCACTAACTACATTACCAAGCTGAAAAAAGATGATATAGCATTATGAAATGCATGTGAAATAGTAAGTGATGGCCTACTAGCAGCGATGCTATTAAAAGGGTTACCAGAGGAATTCAATGCACTCACAATGGTCATAAATCATTGTGAAAGTGAATCATCATTTCAAGACTTAGAAGTTTATTTGTGCAATTCTGAAGTAGCAGAAAATACCAGGAATCCAGCTGTTGTGACAATGTGAAGAACGAATTTGGTGCATCCTCCAGAGGTAGGCAGCCAATCAGTATACAGTGTTTCAGTTGTGGCAAACCTGAACACATTGCTAGAGAGTGCAAAGCTAAGAAAGAAATGACTATGGTACTGTTTATGTAAGGAAGCAGGCAACAGAGACAAAGTCTGCAGATAAAGAATAGTACCTGTGGCACTAATATATTACCGAAACAGGTTTGTTTTATGTCAGCCACTGCTGATTAAGATGATGGTTACTTGTTGATGTCCAAAATTAACACTGAGCATACTGAGCTTCTTAAACACCATGTACTGCTAGTTTACTGTAGTGCTACAACTTGTATCATCACCAACAGCCAGCTCACCTTTGTAAAGTATGATGAAAGTTCTGTTCTGAAAAGCATTTCACAGAGCTACTAATGGCACAAAAGAATTCAGTATTGTAAAGAGAAGGGATGTGCAGTTTCCAGTCTCATAGATTCAACTGATAAAAGTGTGCAGCAACACTTAGGAATGCACTGTACATACCAACATACCCTCACAATACATTTTCTGTGCATGTTGTTACAGAAAATGGAGCCAGTAACTTTTGGCCCCCACCATTCAAATCTATGAACCTCAAATGGCACTATATTCAATATTTCAACACAAGGAAACTTGGGAATTCATCGAAAGTGATTCTGTAAGTAAAGGCTATGATTTAATGACTTGTGAAATTTTAGGGCACTGTAATTTAACTGATGTTTTGAAACCTGAAAACACTGTAACAGGTATGGTAACTGGCTCCAAAGAAAGGTCATAATGCAAAACTTATATCATGAGTAAACAGCCTCTGGCCAAAAGCCATGTAACTAGATGTCGAAGTGCAAAAGCTCTTGATTTGTACATACTGACGTAGCCAGTCCAATTCACCTTGTATCTATCAGAGGTTTCACATTTGCAATTGCTTTCACTGATGATTATTCCAGTGAGATATTTGTTTATTTTCTTAAGCATAAGAATGATGCTCTAAGAGATTTTGGAAGGTTCTTAGCAGATTCAGTCACATGGTATGGTAAAGCATTTAAAGAGTGACACCAGTACTGAGTGCACAGCTCCCTATTTACCACATTAAAATGGTGTAGCTGAGAAAAACTTGTTGCATTTTATTTGAAATGCCACACTGCCTTATATCAAACTCCAAGTTACTAAAATTTTTATGGATATATGTAGTCAATTCTCCTGCATACATAAAAAATCAGTGCTACAGCCAGCACATCAGGGCATTCCCTTCTATGTAGTCACTGGAAAGAAATCAGACTTGAGCAAAATGCATGTTTTTGGTGTTGTGTTATTTGAAGTGTTGAGTGTTGTTCTCAAGAAAATGACTCAGTGGTCTGGTTAAACTACTGTACTTTAATAATAGTAATAATCTCACGAAAATGAAGTATGGTCAGAGTTGGATGCTCATAGTTTGAAATGTGTTAAAACGTTTAGTTGATGCAATGGCATGTACTAGACCTGGTTTGAGTTGTATTGTTACCAAATTGTCACAGTATTTAAACATAACCAAGTGTTGAACATCATGTAGCTGTTAAATATGTTTTGATGTATATTCAAAGTACTTTAGATTAAAAATTATGTTTCTGAGCTCCGGACCTGTGTCAGCCAGTGAAATGTCCCTTAGAGCACACATTTCTAGGTATAAATATTGCTAAATATACCAGAGAAAAAAGCCAACAGGAATGCTGAGGTTACTACCCTCAGAGCGATCACCTATTATGTAACAGGTGTCGGTATAGAGCAGGGTGAGTGAATTTGACCACTACCACAGGACCTAACTCTGTAGAATGTCCCAATGTCAAAACCCCCGGTACGAGAAGAGCCGTTCCAGCAGCAACTCACCCGGACCTGTACCCGACGACCTGAGCGCCATCTGCCCTCATTCCATCTTAGCACACGTTTCTGTAATCACACTTTTGCTTGTGCTCTGAGTTCTTTTTGCTTAATTTGGAATACCATGTCTTCTGTCGCTGAAATCACTGCCACTAAGTTAAGTACCATCTTCTTGCGGGGTTTTAGTTGTATCGAGGCTGTATTTGGCCCTTAATTTAATAATTATTGGGTCAAATATCGGGCGTTCCTCTCGTTCGCCCGGCCCGCCATGATGACCTAGCGGTGCGCCTCTATAGACCAGTTCAGTAGAGGTTTCGCTGGGTCATTTACATTAATGTTTTGTCTTACAATTGACGTTACCCCTTCAGGGAGTTCATTTTGGGGAATTTTATTAATACTGGTGTTAGTATCAATTCTTTAGGGAGCGTCCTCCCACGGTTTTATGCTTTTATCCCCTTCATAAAGAATTTTTTGGCTCTCGCTCGAGTAGATTTTGTTTCCCAAGCTGGTGCTATCTTACAGTCGGTTTTTCTGAATTGTGGTACAGTGGATGACATGGATATTTAAGGATTAATATTACCTTAGCTTGGCGTCAGGAGCGGCCATTTTGGTTGCCCACTTCCTGCTCGCTTTGCTCGGGTAGAACATACCCCTAGCACAAGCATTTATTGTTTTATATTTTTGAGTTGTTTATGTATTGATGTATTGTTGTTGGTTAAATTTTAGCAGTATATATTTGTGTTTTGTGGTACTAGCCTAACCCTCTCGTCTTAATCGGTGGGTTAGGCTATGTAGGTTAGCTTTGCTCATTGACTCTGCTCCCTTCTCTCCCGACTGTGTCGCTTGAGTTGTGGAAGAAGGGTGGGCCAGTGAAGGGAGCGCCACGTTTGTTGTTCCATCCGCTGTTCCGGGTGTTTTGGGTATGCTTGGGTTCTCTGTTAATCCTCCTCCCCTTCTAATGAAGGGAGAAAAGTGATTCGCAATGCATAGCCCTATGCCCTACATGTCGGTCTTCGGTTGGCCTTCTGAACGGAAATTTTCTCCCCTTCACAGTTCCCCCCACCTCCCCCTTCCTCCACTCTCTCCCTTTTTTCCCTTTATAGGCTTCGTCTTCAGGGAAAAGATGTGAGTTGGGTTGCAGTAATCCAATGTGCATAGCCTAACCTCTTTTCGTAACTTCTGGCTAGTGTCTTCTTCCCCCTGCGGGGGGAGGCTCGGTACATTTCAACACCCGGTAAGGGGGTTGCGGTCAGTGTCTGGGGGTTTCCCCCACTCAGTCGACCTTGGTATCGTGACACAGCCATGTCGTTACTCCCCCACCTTTCCCCTGTATAGCAGGTGATGTGTTATCCCTCCTCCGTTATGTGGCGTCGTCCTCTCGGGGCCGTCACTCTCTGGGGGGCCTAGACGGGTCTCCAATCGAGGTTACCCACCCTCCTGGTATCCGTTTAACGTCACACACCTCGCTAGTGTTTCGTTTGTTCGCTTCCTCATTGGTTCGCGAACTCCGGACACTTTCAGAGCCTACACAACCCTAGCTGACTCCGTTCCTCTGATCTTGGTCCCCGTTACGCTAGCCCTTTCCACTCCGGTGGTCTTTGGTTTTAGTAGGTTGGCTTTACTCACTTTTGTTCTCCTATGGAAGTACGAGAACTGCTCTAATAGTGAACCACTCCGCCCCTACATCGTAACCAATGGCGGGGGCAGCGGGGTTTCCGGGGTCTCAGTACCGGAATGACATGTCCAGCATTGAAAAACTGCTATTCCATGTATTTAACCAGCGATTTTTCTGCTGGTCTCCAGCACTCATGGCAATTTATATTTAATTCTAAGTGTGCATGACCTTAGGTTAAGGTATACATCATTCACGTCGGATCATATCCGGCGTCACTTAACTTACTCTGTCATGTTGCATAATTTTAGGTTAAGGTATATATTATTCCCGTCGGTTTAACTCCGGCGTTCCTTAACTTATTTGCCATGTATAATATATTTGTTTTACTTCACCGGACTACTCCGGTAGGACTAATAATCTACTAATTGCATGTCCTGTTAGCTGCTCTAGCAGAAGGCCCCTATCTCCGCCGGATTTACTCCAGCGTGCCTTCAGATAAGCATACTCATATACAGTTTATCCATACAGATGGTACGCTGCCAGGAGTCCGGGTGCACCGCAGTGCTGCACCAGCCCTGCGGCCATGTTGTCTGCCGCTCCCACTCTGGCTGCGCAGTCAGGGTGGGAGACTTGATCGTTTGGCACCCGGATGGATGTGAAGTGTGCTATGCTTTGTTTGAGCAGTTCCAGGACGAGTCGGTAAGCCTAAAGTTACGGCCTTTAGTTTACCTGGTTCCTTGAATTATTTAATAGTTTATAAGGTTCTTGTTATATCCCTTATATATATATTTTAAGTCCTTGATGTGCAATTGGTTAGTCCTTATAATTTTCAGGCCAAACAAGCTTCTCGCAACGTTTCCTTGGCCACCCTTAGGGGTTGGGTGGCTGGCTTTGGGAGGAACGTCCCGTCGGGGAGGCCATATGTTCTATCGGAGGCCATTTGTAACCTCCTCTTCCCCGCCGCCTGGTTTTGCTGCGGCTGTCCCAGCAGAAGTGGTAGCCCCTTTGATCGAGCATATCCGGGAAGCGACGCAGCCCTCCCAGGATGTCAGCATAGCAGCGGAAGTGTCGGAAGAAGTGGCGGCCATTAACTTGGACCTGGAGCCCATGAATGTGGAACCAGACCAGGAGGTAGGTAGGGAGGTAAGTGAGGCAGGGGGAGCGGACCCCCTTTTTAATTCCCCTTCATCCTCTGTTTCTTCTTTTCAGGGTTTCCAGAAGTCCTCCTACCTTGGGGATAGGTCGACATCGCCCATTCCCAAGGTAAAAAAGTCACTAAAAGGTAAGGGATATAAGTCCTCTTCCTCCCGCAAGGCAACTCCCTTTTCCCGGGAAGTCACGGGCTTCTAGCCCGGCGGCTTCCGTAGCTAGTGACACTCCCTCTGTAAAGGGGTCGAGATCAAGGGCAGCCAAAGCCAGCCCCCCTCGTCAACCTGCTTCCAATTTCCAAGAATTGGCAAGCATGCTGCTTGATACAATCAACAAGCAGATGGACGAGAGGTGGAAGACAGTATTGGAAAAGCTGCAGAGCCAGGAGACCAAGATCTCCGGGCTCGTGCGCTCCAGTGGGTCAGCCCCGTCCTACACCATTCCGGACGCCTCCGCCCTTACTCCTTTCCATAAGGGGAACCCTTAGCGCTTGGCTCTTCATGCTCCCCAGCATGAGGATACCTTAAACATTGAAGGCCTAGGGACGCGCAGACTTCAGGAGCTGGAGTTCTTTCCTCCAGTCCTGCTTCCTCCCTTCCCAGGCTTCGCTAGATTAACAGAGGAAGTGTGGGTGAGAACAGATAAGGTCCCTAAGGAGACAGTCATCTTTCCTAGGGATCAGGCTCAGTCGGCTCTGCTTCACACCCTTGCGGAGTGGGAAGCAGAGAACACAAAGTTGACCCCCTTCAATGAAATTTTACTATGTTTTCTTTGCATGTTGAAAGTGGCTCAGGCAACTGTTCAGGCATGCATGGAGGGTAAGTCGATGCCACAGCTCCGGGAGACCGATCCCACCTCTTTGGTCCTCCCCGGTGACTCCGAAGTCTGGAACGATGTCCCGTCCACCTTTACGGCGGGCAAGCTGGACCCAGACTGTGCGTCCGTTCTCTTCAGTGAGCAGCTTCCCAAAATTCCGGAGGCTCTCCTGAAACCAGAGTTCGACGCTAGGTGTCGGCTGAGAATGAACTCCTTGTGCATGGCAGAGGCGACAGCTGTGGTATATTCAGATGAACCCTTTTTCCAGGTCTTAACTAAATCTCTGCTGGCGGGATTCCAAGCAGACCTGTTTGAATTTACAGTGGCAGGATGAACTGTCGCAAACATATTTTTATGACGCCACTATTAGGCACAAGCCTAATAAACTGATGAAAAGCTCGATTTGGGGGCTAATCTATTCCCGAGGACGAGGTGAATAATGTCCTGGCGGAAGCAACCAGGGTTAACCAGAGCCTCCGCTCCCGGTGGGGTATTCCCGCCAAACGCAAAATCTCTGAGTCCTCCGGTTCCCATAGCAGGTCGGGGAAAAGGTATAAGAAGTTTAGGAGACCACAAACCCCAACTGTAGTTCAGGCTGTACCGGTCTCTCCAGTCGGTCAGCCTTCCACCTCAAAGGCCCAACCCCAACAATTTGTACTGGTGCAGCCGGCACAGCATTCCCTTGCCTCCCCCACCTTTGTGACGTCTCCGGCGTACAACCAAGCCTATGAAAGCCATGGTTCCTTTCGTGGCTTCAATAAAAACGCAAGGGGAAGCAGAGCAAGAGCTGCCTTCAGAGGCAAGGCTGCATTGCGGTCCCTCTCCTAGGGAAGAGGCGGCCGGGGCAGAGTAAGTAAACCTTCCCCTTCCCAATGAGAAGATTCAGGTAGGCGGAGGCTTTACCTGTTTCGAATCAGTGGACCTTCAGCCCGTGGGCCCACAGTATAGTCTCCAAGGGACTGGGATGGAGTTGGGTCAAGGACCCACCACCTCGGGTCAGGTTCCATCAACCCCTTCACAAGCCCTGCCGGACTTCGCAAAGGAACTACTCCAAAACGGGCCATAAAGAAAGTGAGGCACCTGAAATTCCAAGGCAGACTGTTCAGCGTCCCCAAAAAGGCTCCGCTCAACAAAGAGTAATCTTGGATCTGTCTCGTCTCAACCTTTACATACAATGCGACAAAATTTCACATGCTTCAATCTCTCAGGTGCGGACTCTACTTCCTCGTGGAGCCGTCACCACGTCTATAGATCTTTCAGATGCATACTATCATGTCCCGATTGCGAAAACTTCTCTCCTTACCTAGGATTCAGACTGCGAAGGCAAGCTTATGCATTCAGAGTCATGCCATTCGGGCTCAACATAGCGCCCGAATATTCACCAAGCTGGCAGAGACAGTAGTACAGCAGTTCACGGTCCCGGGGATCATGCTAGCCGCATACCTAGACGACTGGATAATCTGGGCATCCACCGTTGGGGAATGCCGGAGAGCTACAGCCATAGTGATCGAGATTCTGGAGTCCCTAGGCTTTCAGATAAACAGGGAGAAATCCCGTCTAACTCCGGAGGCTCGATTTCGGTGGCTAGGTATCCAATGGGACCTAGACTCACACAGACTGTCTCTTCCGCCAGCCAAAAGGAGAGAGATAGCCAAGGCCACCAGGCAGTTCCTCAAGTGCAGGAAAGCTTCTCGCAGGACTCAGGAGAGGATCCTGGGTTCTCTTCAGTTCGCATCTGTCACAGATCTGCTGCTGAAGGCAAAACTGAAAGACATAAACAGAGTGTGGCGGAGACGAGCCAATATCAAGCTCAGGGACAAGGTGTCTCTAGTCCCTCCAGTTTTGAGAAAAGACTCGGCCGTGGTCAACAGTCAAGGGTCTGTCAAAATCGGTGCCCCTTCAATTTCCTCCTCCATCACTAGTAATCCACACAGACGCTTCATTAAGCGGCTGGGGAGGATATTCTCAATACGAAAAAGTACAAGGAACATGGTCCACAATGTTCCGCCAGTTCCATATCAACATCCTGGAAACAATGGCAGTGTTTCTGACTCTGAAAAGGCTTCACCCTCCCAAACAGATCCATATCAGACTGGTTTTGGACAGTGCAGTGGTGGTACACTGTATAAACAGGGGAGGTTCCAAGTCGAGTCGTATCAATCAAGTATTGATAGCCATCTTCTCTCTGGCGGAAAAGCACAAATGGCACCTATCAGCCACTCATCTTGCAGGGGTCCGGAATGTCATTGCGGACTCTCTGTCCAGGTCAACTCTGCTGGAGTCGGAGTGGTCTCTGGACAGGGCCTCGTTCGCTTGGATTTGCCTTCAGGTTCCAGGTCTCCAGGTAGACTTGTTTGCCATGGAGAGCAACCAAAAACTCCCTTGTTATGTGGCCCCCAACCTGGACCCTCAAGCTCATGCCACAGATGCAATGACATTAGACTGGAACAAGTGGCAGAGGATTTACCTGTTCCCTCCGGTAAACCTGCTGCTGAAAGTGCTACACAAACTCAGGTCTTTCAAGGGGCAGGTGGCTCTGGTAGCTCCCAATTGGCCAAAGAGCAACTGGTACCCTCTTCTGCTGGAGCTGAAATTCAAGTGTCATCTGTTACCCAGACCCAAACTGACACAAGTAGTACAAACGCAGACTGTGTCAGCTTCCTCAAGAATTCTGAATGCCCTGGCTTTGTGGACTTTATGAAATTCGCCGCTCAGAGAGGGGCGGATATAGACCCAGTTAACACTCTGTTCTTGGAATCAGATAAAAGAGAATCTACTCTCAGGCAGTACGATTCAGCAGTTAAAAAACTGGCTTCTTTCCTTAAACATTCTGAAGCTCAGGTTATGACCACGAATTTGGCAATCTCTTTCTTTAGGTCATTGTTTGAAAAAGGTCTAGCTGCAGCTACAATTACCACAGCTAAGTCAGCCTTGAAGAAAGTGTTTTTGCATGGCTTTAACACTGACCTAACAGACTCATACTTTTCATCAATCCCAAAGGCATGTGCTCGTCTGAGACCAGCAACCCGTCCTCACATGGTTTCTTGGTTTCTTAACGATGTTTTGAAACTAGCATCAGAAACTGATAATGATAACTGTTCATATTTGAGTCTGTTAAGGAAGACGTTGTTCCTAATTAGCCTAGCTTCAGGTGCCAGGATATCGGAACTGTCCGCTCTCTCTAGAGGTGTTAATCATGTAGATTTCCTCCCGTCAGAAGTTCTTCTTTCCCCAGACCAAAGTTTCCTAGCAAAGAATGAAGACCCTCAGGATAGGTGGTCTCCTTGGAAGGTTGTTCCTCTTTCACAGGATCCACCCTTGTGCCCAGTCATTACACTGAGGGCTTACTTAAGAACTTCTCAGGTTTTGTCTGGTCCTCTTTTTATCAGGGAAAAAGGTGGGACACTTTCCTTAAAAGCTATCAGACAACAGATTTTATATTTCATTAAACAAGCTAACCCAGATTCAGTACCGAAGGTACATGATATCTGGGCAGTGGCAACCTCCACAAACTATTTCCACAATATGAATTTTGATGATCTGAAAAAGTATACGGGTTGGAAATCTCCATCAGTGTTTAAGCGCCACTATCTTAAATCACTGGAAGCTCTGAAGTTCCCTACAGTGGCTGCAGGGAGTATTATCCCTCCCTCCTAGTTAGTCTTTCTCCCATTCCCCTCCCTGCCTCATTTGCTTTCCCTGCCATCTTCTCCTGGGCCACGCATGCTTCACATCCTGGCCCTAGTTTATGTATATATAATTATACCTTTTTTGCGGTGTTAGGTTTAAGTGGAATTGTAAATTTTCTTTATGTTAGTCTTAAGTTTGAGTACCGTTAATTGCCTATGTTTCATGGTTGCTTTAAGTTTTAATACCATCTGTTCAGAACCTTGTTTTGTCTACAATGATTCTTAGTCTTAAGATTAATGTTTAACTTATATTTCTCTACTGCTGAGATAATTAAATTAGGCTTAAATAACGGTGCCTTTATTTATCTCTACCTTTTATTTGTCACTTATCATCCTTCACCTTGCTTGGTATGATTCTCTGATACAATTTCACCGGCTGACACAGGTCGGAGCTCAGAAAAGGGATTTTGACAAAGGAAAAATCTATTTCTGAGGGAGGACCTGTGTCACCCGTGACCCTCCCAGGTTATTCAATTTCCCCCCCCTAGTAGGCATACCAAGCTGGTTAGGTGGGTGCTAACCTGGAATGAGGGCAGATGGCGCTCAGGTCATCGGGTACAGGTCCAGGTGAGTTGCCGCCGGAACGGCTCTTCTCGTACCGGGGGTTTTGACATTGGGACGTTCTACAGAGTTAGGTCCTGTGGTAGTGGTCAAATTCACTCACCCTGCTCTATACCGACACCTGTTACATAATAGGTGATCGCTCTGAGGGTGGTAACCTCAGCATTCCTGTTGGCTTTTTTCTCTGGTATATTTAGCAATATGTATACCTAGAAATGTGTGCTCTAAGGGACATGTCACTGGGTGACACAGGTCCTCCCTCAGAAATAGATTTTTCCTTTGTCGAAATCCCTTTTTTCTGACATATAAGATTGGTTGAGAGTGTATGGTTTTGCTGATGCTGACTGGGTCTTATCAGATGATTGTAAGAGTATAACAGGACATTGTTTCAGATAAGGTGAAGGCTCAGCTATGATTTCTTGGCACAGTAAGAAGTTATCAACAGTTGCTTTGTCATCATGTGAAGCTGATAATATAGCCATAGCTTCAGCTGCCCAGGAAGGAATTTTCTTACTTCAGCCGTTGACTGATTTAGTAGCAAATGTTGAGTTCAACAGTTTACATTGTGTGGAGATAACCACAGCCTTACCCATCCAGAGGCCTGTTAGTCATCAAAGGTCAAAGCACACTGATGTGAGATATCACTTCGTAAGTTCAGAAGGGAACTGGTACTCTGGAGTTGTCTTATGTTTCAACAGAATTTAATGTTGCACATATTTTTACTGTATTATAAAATTTATTTTATAGTTTAGCTATGTATTACTGTGCTGTATCATCACAAGATAAGTAACTTGTAATCTTTCATATTACAACATTCCAATTGATAAAAATTTTAGGTTCGAGGTGAGTGTTAAAGTGTGCTAGACCTTAAATATTTTGTATATCAAGTGACCTTCTTGTTGTCAGAAGTCTGAAATACGGCAATAAAGAATTTGGTAGCAAAAGGTGCTGAAGGGGTATTTTTGTCTTATTTCTCCTGGTTTGCAGATGTATATGTGAAACCATAACTCAAATAATTTTCCTCCATTTTGATGGCAGAAATTGTAAGTCATCAGTTTAAAACCTGGGCCATTCACTCTCTAAGGACCTGAGCTGCTCACAGATATCAAGCAGCTCAGCTTCAAAGGAAGCCCTACTTGGCTTTAAACAACTAGAACAAAAAGTATACCTTAACCACTCATATTCCTTAAGAGGGTGAGAAGACAAGAGCCACCCATTATTAAAAAGGAAATGTGCCTCTCAGGTGAAGGATACCATTGCCGTTCTCACAACACTGTAAGAGACCTGTGCTGTACTCATGCATGACATGTAGTCAAGTCTTGACAAGTGAATTTACTATTTATACAGCTAGGAGCCAAGAAGAATCCATTAATGCTCTGAAGCACTCCCCAAGAGGACTCTAGCAGTCCCATAGTCCAAGATCTGAGACTTGCCTACTTTGGATAAAGGCAAGATTTCAAGGAATAAAGCAGATGGACATGATTTGAATTTAAAAGGCTCAAGGTATTTTAGGATCCCATAAGTCCCAACTGGTAAAAAACCCTTAAAGGATTAAATTTTGGCAGGGGCTTTGAAAGGGAGAATGTTAAAGACAGGTTATTCATCTCCCTCTTCTGCTCTATACTGAACTATCTCAGATATGACTAGTGCTCAATGAGTTTTTACAAAAAATGGATCCCCTTTGCCTGAGATCGGGGAAGCTCCTACTACCTACGATAGGTCACCTCTCTGATCCACACAGATTTGGATGAGGTTCATTTAATTAGCTGCTAATAAAAGGGCAAAATTTGAGACAGGGACACTCTTCTACCCTCAGCTGTTTTCCATTTTGGACTAGAGGCTACAAAAGTTAACTGGAATAAAGACTGTTCTCAACAAGCTTTCCAACCACCCTCAGGTACTGAGGTCTTGTTTTTTCATCCATCATCTCTCATTTCATTCTTGGCAGTACCTAATTGGCAGGAAAGGGCACCAGGAGCTACTAGCATTTTCCTATTTGAGGAAGTGTCAGGGTCAGATATATTTATTTCAGGTCAAGAAATTTCTTTCTGGCCACAAAGACTGTTTTTGTTCTGCTCTTTGGAAAATCCCCCATCCTGATCCTCATGATAGTTATTAATAGTTATTAAACTGGGCAACATTATTCAGGAAGAGAGATGCAGCCCTGTAAGAGTTCTCTCATTTGACTGTAATCTGCAGATAGGGTAGCTTTATGGACTAAAATTCTCTTCCCAGAACTGGGATTAATAACTAAATCAAGAAAACAGATTCAGTGGCAACCTGGCCTGCCATGAGAAAACATGCATAGTATTTCCCTTGGATGATAATCTATCTAGTTTCTGTCAATGGTGAACTTGTTTGCTAATAGCAAGAACAAGCTGCCTGTCTGTTACAAAGCCCAACTAGATCCAACAGCCTGTAAGGTAGCTACATTCATGCATCCAAGGGACCATACAGAAGTGTAAACAATCCCTTCATCTGAAGTAATGAGGAAAAGTTCTGGGAGAGGTGATGGCCTTCAAGAGTCTCAAACTCATCCTAATAGTACCTCTTTGGCAGAACCAAGAGCAGTCTTCAGATCTTTTCTTGCTAGTGGTCACCAGAATTACCAGTCAAAATGTAAATTATTTTGTAGTCCGTACTGTGGAAGGAGCAGAATTCTTGTAGTCTGTAAAGGAAGGTAAATAAGGGCTTATCAATATCAACAAACAAAAGTTACAGGTAAGACCATTCCCAGATGTTTAAGGCCTGTGGGATAGATCTTTCCTCCTCCCAAAGCCACGTGTCAACATGAGAAATGTTATGGGCCCTAGATGGGATCTTTCTCTTATCCTGAAAAGTTTAACAAAGACTCCATATGAATCTTTGAAACAAACATCTTTACTTGACATCACACAGATGACAGCCTTTCTTTAGATGTTGACACCTCAGTAAATCATTATCTTAGCAGGTAGAATCACTTACAAAAAAAGGTTGAAACACTATTGATCTGTTCTTTGCTGCTGATATTGTTGTGAAGACACAAACCTTACAGATTGGTGGTTGGTTTACAATGGCATCTGCCACTCCTTCATTCAAAAATCATGCTCAAGACAGTGATGATATTTCTTCTTTGTCCTACCAGAGCCTTGCTGGACCTTCAAAGAACCAGAGACGCAAGAAAATGACATTCTTATGATAAAATTAAATTTTATATATACATACCCAGTAATTACTTAGCTAAGAGTTTCTACTTGAATGGCAGTTAGAATTCTGAATTCCGCGGTAGCGATTTTTTTGTTTTGTATAGGTGACTATGCCCCGCCCACTCTCGGGGTACAAAAGAGGAACAACACTGCTAACACGACAATTTGTTTATGCAAAAAGAGTTCATGTGCGGGGAGGAGGGTGGGCTCCATCCATAATTACTGGGTAAGTATATATAAAACTTAATTTTATCATAAAAATGTCATTTTTATATACAGGTAGTCCCCGGTTATCGACGCCGATCTCCGGTTATTGGCGCTGATCCCTGGTTACTGGCAGCACTGATCCCAGGTTATCAGCGCTGATAACTGAGGATCGGCGCTATTATTCCCGATTTTCAGTTGTTGTCAATTTTCTGTTATTATCACGCTGTCGGGAACGGAACGCCGCCGATAACCGGGGACTGCCTGTATGTAACTTACCCAGTAATTACTTAGCTGATTCCACATTGAAAGGTAGTGGGGAATCATGGGCAAAAGGTTACATTATAATAAATAAGATAATTGTTGTTCCTTACCTGGTGAGAGCTGCTGCAGGTAGATACTGCCTCTGGTGGCGCTCATCTCAACCTGTAGCGACGTGGCGGCAAGGCCAGATGCGCCACTACTTAAGTGGGACACTTTGCAGGGAAGGAGTACTCGGAAGGCTGGCAAAGTATAAGATTAAGCTTTGCGATGAAGGCATACACCGAAGGCCAACAAAGCATACATAATTGTCACTGCCCTGGGCACAGTACCACAAAAATAACATACCAGAACAACAAAGTCACCTACACCATAATTAAACAATGATTAAGTGATAAAAACAAGGCCACTACCCAACACTAAAAAAACTGGTGGGCACTCCAGGTATGTCATACCCTCCCAGGCTCCCCAAGAACGAAACACCATTTTCAAGGCGAAGAGACAAGGAAAGGAAGGGACACTTTCTACACTTTCTCACCCATCACTATGCCAGCTATGGACACAGGTCCCAGGGTACTGCATTTATCATAAACTGTCTCGGCGTCCCACAAATAGAGCATCGCGAACACCGACTTGCATTTCAAATGGGTTGCCTCTAGGATCGCAGACAGAGAAAGATTTTGTTTGAACGCTAGTGAAGTAGCAACTGCTCTTACTTCATGCGCTTTAACTTTCAATAGCGCTAAGTCAGTTTCTGCTAATTGAGAATGTGCCTCAGCGATGAGATCCCTCAAGAAAAACGAAATGGCGTTCTTCGAAAGGGTTCTAGAGGGGTTTTTTACTGAACACCAGAGATTACTAAACTGGTTTCTAATCTTCTCCGTCCGATGTAAATAATATCTGAGGGCATGTACTGGGCACAGCTCTCTTTCTTCCTCTTCCGTGCCTAAGATATCCGATAAGCTTGGAATCGAAAAGGAATGGGGCCAGGGATGTGACGGGTTTTCATTTTTCGCTAGAAATCCTAGCAAAAAGGAGCAGACTGCATTCCCTTGCGAAAAACCTATCCTTTTGCTTATTGCTTGAAGTTCACTTACTCTCTTAGCTGTTGCTAAGACAACCAGAAAGAGAGTTTTCCGAATCAGATCCCTTAGAGAGGAGGAGCGCATAGGTTCAAAGTGAGGGTCGGAATGCCACTCAAGAACTATATCAAGATTCCAAGAGAAGGCCTCCTCTTTCTTGGACTTGGAGATATTGAAAGATTTAATTAGATCGGACAAGTCTTGGTTGTTCAAGATGTCTAGACCCTTATGCCGAAAAACAGAGCTAAGCATCACTCTGTAACCCTTTATCGTCGAGACAGACAACCCTTTAGAAGATTTCAAACAGAGAAGGAAGTCTGCTACCTGAGTGATAGAAGTTTTCGAAGAAGAGACTATTTCTTCTACACCAACTCCTAAAGCGTGCCCACTTAGCTTGGTAGACATTATTGGAGGAAATGCGTCTACATTTGGCGATAGCCTCTGATGCCAATTTAGAAAAGCCTTTCGCTCTGACGAGTGTGTAGACAGTTGAAATCATGTTAGGGCCAGAGAGGCTAGGCAAGTCTACGAGGAGATTGATCAGGTCCGGGAACCATTCCTTCTGCGGCCAGTAGGGAGCCATGAGAGTCATCTTTACATTGTGGTGTGAGCGAAACTTCCTTACTACTTCCCGAATCATCCCAAATGGGGGAAGAGCGTAAAGATCTAGGTTGGACCAGTTCAGGATCATTGCATCAGTCGCCCAGGCTAGAGGGTCCTGAAAAGGGGAACAGAACAGGGGAAGGCGGTAATTTCTGGAAGTTGCAAACAGGCCTATGCTTTGTTGACACCATAGTTTCCAAAGGCTGGCACAAACGCGAAGATCTAGTGTCCACTCCGTGGGCAGAATTTGCTTGTGACAGCTCAGCTCGTCCGCCAGGACGTTGCACTTGCCCTGTATGAACCGGGTGACTAATTGCGTCTGGTTCCAATCCGCCCAGTATAGCAGGTCTCTCGCTACCTCACAGAGAGAAAAAGAGTGTGTCCCCATTGTTGAATGTACGCCAGGGCCGTGGTATTGACCGCATGTACCGCTATAGTCTTGTTGTGTACCTGTGTCGCAAAGTGTTGCAGACCTAGATGTACTGCCTTCAATTCTCTCACATTGATATGCAACCCTTTTTCCTCTGAAGACCACCTCCCCGAGACTTCCAAGTTCTCAAGGAGCGCTCCCCAACCTAAATCCGACGCATCGGAAAAGAAGTCTAGGTCGGGGCCCACCGGAATGAGAGACTTCCCTTCCGAAAGTCTGTCTGCAGACTTCCACCATTGCAGATCCTCCTTTATTTCTGGGGTTATCGGAAAAACGTGGTGGTCCTGTTGAACTTTCCGATCCCAGCAAGCTCTTAAATAGAACTGGAGAGGCCTCATGTGAAGTCTCCCAGTCTTACGAACTGCTCCAGAGAAGCCATCGTCCCCAAGAGACTCATCCACTGGGTGGCGGAGATGAATGAAGAGAGAGGAAGAGGTCTACCTTCCTCAAACAGCCTTCCATTCTTTTGAGTGACGGAGAAGCCAAAAACTCAGTCTATCAGAACTCCCAAATAAAGAATCTTCTGAGTGGAAATCATTTGTGACTTCTCGAAGTTCATTATTAGTCCTAATTCCTGGGTCAAGAGAAGAGTCTTATGTAAGTCCTCCATGCAGCATTTCTCTGTGGGCAAACGAATTAGCCAATCTTCCAGGTATAGCGAGATACTCACTCCCGCTAAACGTAGCCAACCCGCCAAAGGAGCAACACTCGAGTGAAGACTTGTGGGGCTGTTGAGAGACCGAAACAAAGTGCTTGAAATTGGGTACTACAAAAAGGCGATTGTAAAATCCTTTCGAGTCTGCCTTTTTCCCTAATTCTATTGCTTCTTTGCTCAGAAGAGAGGACACTCCCTTCAACAGGGCCGAATACTTCTCCGATCCTATGGAGTAAGCCGTCAATACGACAGGAATGTTGGTCAATGGCGGATTCTCCTTGACGGGGATAAAGTATCCCTCCTTTAAAACTTTCACCACCCACTGATCCGCTCCTCTTTTGCTCCATCTCTCCCAAAAGAGACGAAGCCTGGCCCCTACTGGAGCATGAAGGACTAAATTCTCACTTGTGAGAGGATGATTTCTTGATCACTTGGGGAGCAAATCTAACTGAACCTCAGGACCTAGGGCACGATCTCTGATTTCCTCCATGAAATGGCTTTGGCTGTTCAAGAGGAGATGATGGTTTAACCAAGAAGGCAGACCATCCCCTCTGGCGCTTTGTCAATTGAGTCAACAAATCTTGCATTGACTTCTAGTGTAGACTCACTGCAACCTCACGGTGGGCTGAGGAAACAAATGATGTTTATCCATAGGGGAAAAAAGGAGAGCCGATTTCTGTGGGGCCGTGACGCCCTTTGATGTGAAAGAGACCCAAAGTTCACGCTTCTTAAGGACGTCCACTGCATAAAGGGCAGCTAATTCCTGTGAGCCATCTCTAACGGCTTTATCTGCGCAAGAGAGAAATTTAAACAGGTCTGCGGCTTCATCAAACAAAAAAGCTGGTTCTTGAAGCTTCTTGGCAACTGCTCCCAAACACCAGTCGAGAAAACTCAACAACTTGAAGGACTTAAACAAACTCTTCAACAGATGATCCATCTCCCGTGCAGAAAAGAACACTTTTGCCGAAGCAAGAGCCGATCTCCGTCGCGAGTCAGTGAGAGCAGAAAGTCCCCCTGGGGGGAGGAGCCACTCCCAGGGAAGGAGCTTCTCCTGTTGTATACGACAAGTACTGCATACATGTGAGACGAGAGGGAGGAACACTAAAACAGGCTTTCCCTTGATCCTCTTCTCAGAAAGCCAGTTCTCTACTTTGCGAAGAGCTTTCTTCGTTGATTTAGAGAGAACCATGCTAGGAAGTCTCGTTGAATCCACGGGCTGATTGCTCATCAAGAAATACGAACCTGGAGTAGAAGGAGAGGTCGGAGTGAAAAATCCCAGGAAATGCTGAAGCAGGCACTTTAGGAGTGATGCGTACGGCATAGAAGACGCATCCTGCTCTTCTTCATCTTCAGAAGAGATCGGAGACGTCATCAAGTCTAATTCAGGGGCAGTCTATGCTGCAGGTTTCTGTAAAAGATGAAGGATATTATCCAGTTTATGTTGCAAAGGTTCAAGAGCTGGGTCCAACACAGCAGAAGGCTTATCCGAAGCTGCAGGGCGCTTGGAGACTTGAGGGGGCTCGAGCGCTATGGGAAGATCGGAAGCTTTAGGGCGCTCCAATGAAAGAGCACGTCTGACCACCTCAGGGCGCTTGGCCACATCAGGGCTCTGGGCTGCATCAGGGCACCTGGCTCTACAGGGCGCCAGGCTGCTGCGGGGCGCTTGTCTGCTTCATGGCGCTCATCAAAGCGTTCCGCCGATACAGGACGTTCCGAGGGAATAGGCGCTTACGCGAAATCTGGAGCTGCTCGCCCGAGAGGTGTAGCGAGCTTGAACCTCGCTCGTGGTGCTGAGGAGAGGGGAAACGCTCTGGAGAGTCCCATTTGCTACATGAAGGTTGAGGACTGAAGGAAGGCTCCCTCATTCTCTTGTAAGAGAGATGCAGGGACTGCTCTTTACCCAAGAAACGTCTCTTAAGTGGGCAAGATTCATCAGGGAAATGATGAAGACGGCTCTTACAAGGCGAGGACTCCTCAGAACTTGACGAAAGCCGATGCACTTCCGAGAAGCCTTTCCAGCGGCTGTCTCTAGTTGCAACCTGGGATGCAACAGCTTGGACTGAGGGGGGTGACTGCCCGTGGGCAGACCCCACTGACCTCCCTTGGGCTACCGGTATGCCTCCTCCCAGGTAGCGAGGAGTGTGGTAGGGACCAATGCCTAGTAGAATCAGTGGGACAAGCAGCCGCCTCCTCCACTGACACTTCACCTTTAGCACTGTTTTCAAACTTGTCCATCAGGACACGCACTGATGCCCCTAACGGGGCCACTGTACTCACTACCAGATTTAAACATTGCTCAAACTTATTCTCAAGGCTGCCGAAGCAATCGGGTTTGAATTAATTGATGCAGGTGGGGAAGGGTTAACAGCTGGAGAATTAACAGATATGTCAGTCTTATCTGATCTAGGAGTCAAAGGCTGACTAGCTAATTTCCCACTGGCTTTGGCGGCTGCTTTCCTCTTCCTGTCTCTTTCTAGCTTAGCTAAATGAGAATTTAAAGTCTTCCATTTTTGTTCTCCCCAATCCCTGCATGTCAAATTAATAGGCCAAACTTGACCTCAACAACCGGAACACAAGGTGTGAGAATTGTAAGTCAATTTTGTTATCTGTGTATTGCTGCCTTTACTGCAATACCGGAAACTGGAACTACTAGTGTCGGACATATCATAACTAGTAGAAAAGGTCAAAATCATGAAAGTCAATATGAAAAAATGTCGAAAAGGCTACAAAATACTTCACCAAGGAAGAAAATTACAAATCCAAAAAACTCTAAACTGCTGTAACAACACCAAATTGTTGTGTTGGCAGTATTGTTCCTCTTTTGTACCCCAAAAGTGGGCAGGGCATAGTCACCTACTGTATACACAACAAAAGAATTGCTACCGCAGAATTCAGCATTCTAAATGCCGTTCGAGTAGAAACTCTTAGCTAAGTAATTACTGGGTAAGTTACATATATAAAAAGGTACAATTAAACCTTTTACACATAGGACGAATTATGGGGTCTGTCACAAGAAATATGTGATGGATGGCAAAGCAACTCAAGTTAAAGTCAGTGCTCAAGAAATAGGGGCATTATCTACTTCATTCATTTGTAAACAATTTGAATGTTCATTTTGTTTTAGAAACAAGGTGGAGATATCACACATTTGCTACCTTATATTTATAAATTATAATCCCGAAGTGTTCAGGTACATATTCCTTGGGTCTGTCACAGCAGTGGAAGCAAATGATCCCTTCTCTTCAGAGGAATCTAGCCAGGTAAGACAATCACCACCTTCCCTTTTTCCCGTTTTGACAGACTTATAACGTTCTTCTGGGGTTATGTGATCCTCTGTCATACAAAGTATGTTAATCAGCCATGCACTACTTTACTGTTATAAATGCTTTGACTTCTTTACAAGCAGTCTAAAGGGCTGTTGCAAGTGGTCTGAAGCTCTTATTTCTTGAGCAAGCAGGTCCTGGTATCTCAGTTTAGCAGTCTGAGTTTATAGTTTACAAGATCACTAATGAGAAGCAGAGACAAGGAACAGGCTACTCAACTATTGTGCAATATCCTCGAGACTGAAGTTTAAATATATGATCAGTGCTCAACCCCCAAGTATGGCCCCACACGGACCCACACACCGTCCATCTTACCTGGCTGGCTGATCTCACAATGAGCATCTCTTGACATACGCACCAAGTACATGCATACAAGAAACACAGCAGATGTCACGCATCCTTTGTATATATATAGTGTCATTCGTATTAATGTTATGTTCAATGTATCATTTTTAGTACAAGCATGACAATGTCAGCTTTCCAGCTATATGTATCATAACTTCATTCATGTCTTGTATATTGATTTATGGACATCTTTCCATCCTCCAACAAACACAGTTGATTGTACTTTGACCTCTGTTTTGTTTGCCTCGTGTCAGGCACTACATTTCCGCTTGCAAGAGCTGTTGACCTGTCTTGTTGTTTGAATAAATTAGTAAGTTTTGAATGCTGCTTCTTACTCGCACACGCCTCCACAAACCCATCTCCATCCGTGTTAGCTGGCAGATGGCTGCTGATAACTCAGCAGGTAGGCTAAGAGACCCTCAACCCTTCCCTCCTTAAATCATATGGATGGTAAGGCTGTGTTTGCCATTGACAATCTACCAAGCCCATACTTCAGTAGGAAGTCCTGATGATAACGTTCAGCATCACTAGTCCACCTGACTTAAACTGAGATTCTGCACTATAAGTTATGGATCTGTCATTAAACAAATATTTTTTTCTAAAATAGAAGCATTAATTTTTTAATACACTCCCAACTTAATTTAAATGCCTTCCTTCCTGCATCACTTTTGAATTGTCAAAGCCTTGTGACTTAGATAGTGAACTGCTCTAACAGCTGAATATTAGTGGATGTTACAGTACACCCACGCCACTCACTTATCAAGAAACTAACCCACCATTTTTCCATTAGGAAAAGTTTACCTTGGAAATATTCTGGGACAAATGAAATAGCCCTGTAAGTTGTGGGTTTCAATTTAAAATTAAGCTACTGCTGATATTATTAAAAAAAAATACGAGTATTTACCAGAATTTATTAGAGCTACGCCATCCAGTGACTGATATACAATACATATTTTCCACAAGGCTTAATAACCTATAAATAAAGCAAATCAGGGAAATGGTTCCTCCAAAATGCCTATTATTAGCAACAATGGTAAACAGTTACCTTATTTTACTCATATATGAATTGTAACAAAACAACCCACTCATAATAAAAAATCCTCTCAGCTAATACTGCTGATGTACCAGCAATTGCACTGATATCTCTATGCATGTCATGCAAAAGTAGTTTATTAATTATTTACCTTCACATACAATAGCTGGACAGTCTTATGTTTTGTATATAAACTGTACAGTCAAAACTGATCAACTTCATGCTATGGTACATCAGTTAAATTTCATGCTGTTGTAAATAGCTCTGTGGTGCTGAACCTATTTACAGTACAAGGCCCATGGTTCTAATTACCAAGGAATATGTCCGTAGTACTTACCTGTGAAAATTTACTTCATCTGGAACTCTTCAGCATAACGAATCAGTGCCATAGCATAAGCTTTTCATATCTCAACTTGGTAATCATTTTAATAAATATACTCTGTACATATGTTAAGCAGAATCAACAATGATACAATAAAATGCATCTCTTGAGTTTCCAAAAATTAGTACTCATATATTGTAAACTTATAACAGTAAAGCCCTTATCTTTCCCAAGCTTCTTAGCATAATTACATCTAATGCAGCAACAAAAAAGCTACTGACCCAGAATAGGATACAAGACCTACCTTCCCTGTTGCAGTATGAATGATCTGAATGGTGATTTCATATTCAGAAGGGCCATGAATTGAACCATACATTCCAAATCCAACAACAAAAATACGACGGTCAACTATAAATCTGAAAAAGATGGGGATAACAGTTACACAAACAATCTAATTCAACCGCTTTTTTCTGAAACTACAAGTTGCATTAGAATGATCTGTCTTAGTGCACCTGAAGGATCTGTCTTGGTGCACCTCAAATAAATCAATCTATTTTTTATGCATACCAAATGATTAATGTGGACTCCGCACCACAACCCATCAAAATACAAAAGCAGATGACTTTGTGGAGTTACAATGCAAGCTACACTCATGAAAACTATGAACCCATAACTTTACCTTATTCTATCACTAGTGCCTGAATATCCCCATCGAGATTCAGTCTGCTGGAAACGACACATAATTTGTTCTTTCCCTGTCATACAACATCTTGGAACATCTAAGAAGTTCACTGGGGGCTTAGGATTTACCTGAAATGTTTTTATCACAAAGAGTAATTAAAAATTTAAAGTACTGTATGACACATTAACACAAAATATTTAGCATAATGGAATTTTTTCCTTAAATACAAAATACCATACCTCACTTCTGCATTATTATTACCACCAAAACATGTCAAACAAAAATTTCATACTGGAATAAAAGGAACTTATTCCCACTATCACAGCATACCATACTTATCACATTACTGTTTATTTTGAGCTTAAGTGGCTAAAGTTCTGATAAATACAACTGGTGGGGTTGGGGGAACCATCACAGTGAAATACAAAATATTGTACTGTACTATGTAAGGATGGTAGTAGCCCTTTCCAGGCACCACCTAGACTGTTAGATTCACAGCAACCATCTGCCTCACTTTTTTTGTCAAATTCTATTTTTGTTTTACAGAAATTAGACTTATTTCACCATAAAGCCATCATTCATATTATATATCCCACTGCTGCTACTGGTCCTAAGGGGTAAGTGTCCAACCTTCTAAACATCACTTTACTAAGGCAAACCTTACTGAGTTTTCTTGCACCTCCAAGTTCCTGAAACTAGGAATGCATTCATATCAAGGTTGCATCTAAAAAGTAAAGATGTGGAGTGCTTTGATCTTGTAGCTGAAGACTTGCACTTCTGCTGTGGAAAGCAGATCGTCAGTTGGAAGAAAGGGAAGGGATGGTGAAAAGGAGAACTGGACTGGCCCTGGCTACCTTAAGTTTGTGTCTTTACCACAAAGTCAGCTTCACCCTTCAATATACAAAGAAAAATGTCTTTATGGCTTTAACACTGGGTTAAAAATACTCTCATTGCAGCAGTTATAGAACTGGTATTGCTCTGCCTGGTATATGTTCAAAACAGAAGTTCTTCAGGGTTCACAGATAGTCTTGGTTGCTTCAGCTGGAGATCTTCCTCTCAGACTTTGTTGGACAGTGTACAAGCATGAAGATCTACCAGCTCTAGGGTTTAATGGAAGGACTGAAAGTGTGGCCCATGAAAAGACTGCTCTTGCATGGGTATTCTTCTAGCGTAGTAGTCAATTTGCCAAGTGTGATGGGTAATTAAGATTGACAAACCATATCTGCTGCAACCAAAATGGAGATATTATGGCATTTTCAGGTTATTGGAGTCAGAGCTTGTCAAAAACTTCCAACTTCATTAGACTGACAGACAACTAGAAAAGTGAACCACAATGGCCACTGGGTCTTGCAGATGTCAGGGTGAAGCAACTATTCTAAAGGGGAGGACTTGATCTTTTCTGATAATGCTATCCATAACTACACTGTGCCTTCTAGGGACAAGTCTTGATACAACCTCAACTTCATTTTCCTGGGCTAATATAAAAACCTCTACAACCAGACAAGGGGTTTCAACTTCATGTCCCTTGATTCATCTAATAAAGTACAGTGGTCAAGATGTCAGTCACAACACTAAATGCTCTGCCTCTACCTTGAATGAAAGCCTGAAGGCTTACGATGGAACCTTCAACTCCAAAAACTGATTTGCTGACTCTTCTCTTGGTCCAACCAAATTCCTGCTCCCTGAAACTCCAGATTTTCTATCACTGCTTGAAGGCATAGGTGCTACGAAATACTTCTGGGGGGTAAAAAGATTAGCACTCTTACTATGTAACCAGCCACTATAAGAGATCCTTCTTAGATATCTTCTAAGATAAGAAATGGATGGCTGGTTGAGAAACTGCTAACCATGAATTGAGATCATCCTGAAACAAGTACGGGACCAATTTTTTCCAAGGGTAAAAGATGCCCAGATTTTGCCACATTTGCTAGAGGATCTGAGCCACTGGGGAACATCTGCAACATTGACAAAGTCTGGCTCTTGACCACTATAGGGCAACATACATACAAAGAAATAATAACCCATCATTAACAACAGCCATATATAAACAGATACACCTGACAACTAAATCAAGATGAAAATCAGACAAATTATTAAAACATACAAGAAACACGAAGGGTAAATGGAAATTAATATGATTTACTAGTTATACAGACAATCCTTCAACGAAAATATTGTCTGCATCATTCATCTAGCAGTGAACAGTGCTAAAGACCATGAATATGTGAGACAGGTGCTTGTAGTTGACCTACAGGTCTGGTTGTAGGTGAGTAAGGCTAATGACAATCTCCTTTTGTCTCTCAGACAAAAGACCATATGCTTTGTGACAGCTGAAGATCATGAATGTGGGCTGCATACAGTGATGAGTCTATTGTAAACTCTATTTTTTTTATCTGTATATATCAAAAGAATAAATCCTTTACTGATGAATTAAATTTCCTGAGAAGTATTTTGCAACTTTTTGGTCAATGGTTCAACAAAATACTGGGATTGAATTTCATATTTCTTTCTAAATTCTTTGACCAGCTGATCAAATCATCATTTACACAGTTAAAATATGAATATCAACTTCAAAATAGCTATTTCAAATTTATTTCAAGAAGTCTAAGCCACCATGCATGCATTTCTATCATTTCTACTTAGTTTCATAATTACTGATTACTTTATGTTATCTTTAATAGTTTCTTTTAGTATTATGAACAATAATGTTTGTAGCACTATCATACAAGAAAGTTTTACTTGAATGACCAAAATCTGAATTTAAGAAATAGGGATAAGCAATATTTTATAGTATTTCTCAAAATTCACAAAAAACTATGTACAGTAAATTTATGAATTATATGGCAAAGGATAAAACAAAATTGCTCCAGCACTTACAGTAAAATGTAAGAAAAGTTGAACGACTTCCCGATCAGTTAAAATACCCGACTGAGCAGGACCCTGAGCAAATTCTTCAATTGTCATAAGAGGAAAGCGCACTAAAGACAGTGCCCTCCCTAGCACCGTTCGCTGATTACTACTAGTTACCGGTAACCCTTCTCGTTCACATTCAGCTTCAGACCATCTGTCAGTAAAATACAATACTAAGCAACTGTAAACATTACGAATTTCTAAACCAATTTTGATGAACTACAGAAATAATAACAATAACAATAACATATATCTGCTGATGTATGAGCTTTAAAGCAATTCTTATACAGTATGTTAAAATAAAAAAGTTGCTGACTGAGATAGTACTGCTGGTGTACAACTAATTCAGCTCTTTAGGAATGGGTCAAGAAACAAGGTGAATCAAAAAAACTGGGTTAGTAAAACAAGAGAAAATACTTAGTTTGCCTACCTATTGTCTCCTCTACTCTTCATTTTTATTAAAATAATAATCTCTTCCTTTTCTAAAATAAATTAACCAAATCTAAAAAAAATGTTGTATTCAGAAGCCAAGTCCTCTTTACAGCGAATGTCATTCTCATGGAGGATGACTGGTTCCACTGCAAGTGAATCTCCATTTTTTTTTTTATATATTGTGACCAGTCTCAAAAGACTTAAAAACATGATCTACCAATCACAACATAAGCTGTCTACTTGTGGAATTCATATGAAGTTTTGCAATATCTGACCACTGTAGATTACAGACATAGTTATGACCTTCAACTAACCTTCCCGAAAGCCTAAAGATCTTGTATACAGTATATTTACTCTCCATGGTTCATTTAATAAATATTACAAATAATAATTAGAAATAAAAAAAGAATACCCCACTCATTAACAAATACTAGTACTGTAAGCACTTATTCCTCAGGTTTCATGTTTCATCTGCCACCTTAAAGTATGCAAATACCTATAAACATAATATATTAAGATCCATTTTTCTTAGCACCAGATGTTTTAACATTAATTAAGGCACCACATGAACTGTTTGACAAAGTAAACAGGCAATTTTCTTACTTTAGGAAGGAAGCTTATAAGCATTATACCATGTTATATATTTAACACTATCATTTTCATAAGTACGGCTAGGAATTCAAGAATTCAAATCTCATGCTTATAAGACAACTGCCTGTTTTCTGTATACAGGCAGTCCCCCGGTTATCGGCGATCCGGTTTTTCGGTGCTAGTCTAGCGACGCAAATCAGTGATTTTCAGCTCTGACGAGCGCTGATTTCCGCTTATCGGCGCCAATCTCCGGTTATTGGTCCCAATAAGCACTGAAATTCATTGATTTTCGGTTATTGCCAATTTTCGCTTATCGTCAAGCCATTGGAACAGAACCCCCGCCGATAACCGAGGACTCGGTATATGATCAAAAGAGATTACCCTACATAGGCCTGGCCCATACAAAAATAGATAACTACTGTTTAACAACAATAGTAATGTTAGTTAATTGTGCTTAAATTGTACTGATTTCAATTACAGGCAGTCCCCAGTTATCGGTGGGCTCAGTTATCAGTGATCCGGTTTTATGGTGCTTGTCTAGCGGCGAAAATCTGCAATTTTTGGCCGAAAATTGCCGATTTCCGCTTACCAGTGCCAATAACTGGGTATTGGCACTGATACATACCTAACAGAGGCACCGACAACCAAAAATCGGCAATTTTCGCACCAATAAGCACTGAAAATTGCCGAAAATCACTGAATCACTGAATCACCGATTTTCGGTTATCATCACGCCGTCAGAATGGAACCCCCGCCGATAACCAGGGACTGCCTGTATATGGTCTTTGGAAGAATGTGTTAGATATACTATTCTTCCTACATAAACATAGGAAGAATAGTATATCTAACACATTCTTCCAAAGACTCATGTTTGTCATCTTGCATCCAAAGATCATTACAGGTTGACCATCACTAATCCGGCAATCAGTAGTCCGGAACAATCAGTAATCCGGCACAAATTTCGGCTAGAGTTATTTCTAATGTTTCCGCACTAATTTTCAAATTTCCCGGGTCACTGTGCTAACTCGCTCACCGGCTGCTTCGATTTGGTGGCGCAGTGTGCTGCATCAACAAACTGCTAGCCTAGCCTACATTATACTGAACTCTATTCACATATTAACAGTATTATACAAACATCAACATAACGAATGTGCATCTTTTTCATGGATCTTTTAAAAAGTTATGCTTTACTACATTGTTTCCAATTGCGTATACTCTCATATTGCTTTTGTGTTATAAATTGCAATCAATGTTTTGTTTTGGGAATCGACATCGCCGCATTTGACCAAGTTCAAAGCGCTTTTCTTGCTTCTAGTTAGCGTAAATGAATATGGATACTTATTTATTTGGGACAAGGATATTTTTCGTTATACGAAGTGTTTTTAAGTCGAAATATAACTTAAATAGGTCTCGTTGTGAAATTAATTTAGCTATTTTTTCGTTAATATATGAAGTTTGCGGGAATCGCGGCTGGCCATTTTGGGGGCATGTTTTTTTTTTGAGTAAAAAAAATCAAGATTCTGTTTGCTATTTTCTCTTGATTTCATCATAATACGAGCTTTATGTATTTATCTTTTATCGGCGTGAAAACAGTAGTAATTTGTATTCTTTCATGCCCAGTAGTTTTGATTAAAATACATTCTCTCCAGTTTTATTTACGGTTGAGTTTCATCCATGTTGCCGATGCACGATAATTTATAGTCATTAGCAGCTTGAATGTTGTTTTCTCAGCTTCAGCTACAACTTGCAGCTTAAAATTACTGTAGCAGTATATTTCCCTGCCAATCTTTTCTCCCAAGCGAACAAGAGTTATAGTGTAAAAAATATTTCAGTCCTATTGTACAGTACTTAACGTCATTAGTAACATAACTACAGTAATTGTGTATTACCGTACGATGGTTGAAATGCAAGCACAACAGTTGTTTATAACGTTACTAAAATTACTTTTATCATTCTCTGTTACTTTTTTAACTAGCAGATGGAATAAAGAGATGGAGGAAAAATTCTCTTTTAAGTTGGTCTATTGTAAGTTGGTCTCTCTCGCTGCCTGCGCTGCAGATGGAATCTAAAATATTTCCTAAATATTTTCATATCAGTATTAATTGCTAACCCCATCGTGAAACTTGAAATATCGTAAGTCGAATTATCGTAACTTTCGAGCACTACCTGTATTTGATAATTGTCTTTTCTTTATTAACCAACTTGTACTGATTTATGGGATATTTTAATTCTAGGATGAGGTGCTAGCTACTGTGTTTCGTGTATTCTAGCCTAATAAATGGCTAATCCGGCACCCTCTAGGTCCCAGTGATGCCGGATTAGTGATGGTCAACCTGTACATAAATAAACATAAGTAATGATCATTGGATGCAAGACGACAAACATGAGTCTTTACTTTTGCCACCAACACCAGTTATTTTCTATACTGTACTGTACTCTGGTGGCAAGATTGCAGAATATGTACTCATGTGTCAGTGCCTTATCCAAGACTTAAAGAGCAACTACAATTCCAACTACATAACTAAAAAGGATCATACTGACTCCAACTATCTCACTTTTAATTTTAATTTCACTAAAATAAACTTCTGATTGGATACAGTGCCTAACTAATATTTTCAGTCCAAGATACATCAATATAAACCCTCATTTCTCACCTTACTGTTGCCTGAAAAAGTTTTGCCTCTCTTATACGAAGTGTATCCCTTTCCAGCACCATACATAATGTGTTGCTGTCTATATCAGTAAAGCCCTCTGCTGACAAAGAATCTGCAGTATTTTTATCAATTGTTTCCAAACAAAGGGCTGCTAACTGTGGTTCATCAAACAAACGTGCCTAAAGGGAAATCAAGTGGATAGGTGAGTGAGATGCTACAACAGGATTATTATTATGCAGGAAACATGCAATGAATGAATTACTATCTTCATCTTTAAGACTCAGTTAATGATAGCACAGAACACATTCTTTTCCTATTTGAAGTAAAGGACAACTTTAATCTTACAGCAGCATCATTCACAAAAGCTTCAGGAAATCCATTAACACATAAAAATTGTCATTGTGAAGTCTTGGTGGAGGGCATAACAACTTAAAATTTCACAAAATATCTTTATATTATCTTAAGGGCAAGTTAAAAAGTTAGTACTGAACAAGTGGGATTCTTGTAAGTTCATTCGTTAGAAGTTATGAACAATGAAAATACATAACTCCAGTAATATGAATCATAAATACAAACCTATTCATATTAAAGCAATTATTCCAAACACCTAGTTACATAAAAGTAGTAATTAGATGAGAGCTTAACTTTGTTTGCCTGGACAAACCCCTGTCTCATCTGCTGTTAGCTCTTATTTTTTACTCTTCCTAGAACAAGATTATATAGATAAAAAGATGTGATAATTACTGATGATGTGAGAGAAAAACTACTCATAGAACTATGTTACCAAATGTGCAAGATAATGAAAACAGCATCCAAGTAGATCAGAGACAAGAAACTTTGGCTCAATTATCTGGAATGGAATGGAATATAAAATTTAGGCTAAATGCCAAGTGTTGGGACCTATGAGGTCATTCAATTCTGGAAGGGAAACTGGGAGTAAAAAGGTTTTAAAAGTGTAACAGGAGGAAAACTTTGCAGTTGCACTATGAAACAATTGTTGGGAGAGGGTAGAAAGTAAGATGGAAGAAAGAGAATATGAGGAGAGATAGTAAAAGGAATGAAAGGGGTTGCAGTTAGGGGCCGAAGGGATACTGCAAAGAACCTTAAGTAATACCTACAGTGCACCATGTGGGGTGCAATTATCTAATCTGATTAATAATTGGAGATTCATGGAAAGGGAGAAATACAGCTCTCCGTAAAGGGATTCATATAATTTCATGATCTACTGTATCTTATATGCCAAAGTATAGATTGGAGCTACTAGAATGCCAGTTGAGGCTACTGGTATGTTAATCAAGTACAAGAATCATTACTTTTACTCTTATCATAGTATTGTTGGAGTGGCAGTCCATAACTCAATGTACTACCAGTACTTGTCAGAATGACAGTGTTGGGAAACGATATTTTGCCTATTTTTCTAAGAAGCTTACTTGAAGTTCTATTTCACTAGATCTGGAGTAATAGCAGATCTTAGGATAAAGAAAAGGAGGAAATCTGCATGTTTTCTCTTCACTGATGAGTAATCACCACAGTATCCTCAAAAGCAGTAATATGCAAGCTTTAGCTAGTGATGATATAGTTACATAAGACTAGAGTAAGAAACAGAGCAATTACAGGTCTAACTTATAGAGCAAAATAATTATATTTTGACTGGTAAATTTCAACGTAACTGAACCTTTGGAATGTATAAACAGATCCTTTGAAATGTACAGATATGATGAAAATTCTGACACATTTTCCTTACACAATTTGGGGCCAAGGATTATCATAGCTCAGAAGTTGAATAAAACATGTTTTATAGTTAAAGTTGTTGCACCCTACAGACTGAGATTAGGTCATGAGTGATGGCCAAGTAACCTTGCATTAAAATAGGTATGGTGACTTTTGAGGTATCATAATGCTACTTCTATATGTCTTCTTTTAAGGCTGATGCATGCTATAAAATTACCGTTAGTTAATTCAGCTGTAATTGATCAGCTTAACACTACACAAAACTCTCATGTATCCATCATAATGGACTTTAGTGGTGACCCATAAAGGCTGAAGATCTGGCTGCTATACAGTACAGTACTCACAATTTCCCATCTCTGAATGGTTACTGACCAGGGATTCAGCACAATTTAATATTCATACCAGTTCATAAAATCTATGGTAACAACTTGATTTGTAATACAGTAGAATTTTTAGAATAACAATTGGTGGCTTTAAAGCCCAATAAGTCCCATTTATCCAGAATCCAGCTACCTAGAACTCTCAAGCAACCAAATCAGAATAAATAAACATTAAATGTTCCAAACTTACACAATTCAACACTCATAAAGTTATATGGGTTACTACATACAGTCGTTCTAAGTTGCCCTTTTCTTTACCCTTTTGTGGATTTCTTCACTGGTCCTTGGACACAAAAATTTATCTATGTCCTATTTTCATATCAGCAACTGTTTCACACCAGCTATTGTGTAATGGTATAGTACTATCACTTGCTAAATGAGTCTTTCTACCACCCTGTCTTTGCAATGTCCATCCAACTGCACAACAGTCTTACTTCTCTGTATTTTTACACTGAAATATACACGTACCACTTTTTTCTTGTATTCTATCATAAACAACAAAAGACTAACTGCTGTTCATTGATGGACACCAATATTTAGCTTACATTCTTCTGGCATACCTGCTACCCTGCTACTTTTCACTACCAATCTTTTGTTCTGGTAAAATATCATCAATTGGTCAGTGAGTCTTTTTGAGCTTAGTAATACCCATCTCACTGCTTTTATTGGTACTTTACTAAGTTGTCTAACACCTCATCTAGATCTACAAATATTTAACATCATCCACTGGTATGATACTCCTCTTGTAGTTGGCTCATAATAAAGACTCCTCATGGGGCTGATTACCTAGCACCCAGTCAACCTTATACGTAATTGGTGACATTTTTCCTTCTTCCAGCACTTCCTGCCACAGTTTCCAGGAACACTGTGGTGCATCGCATTTTCTTCAGCATTTTTATGTTGAAATACTTTCCTCCCATTCATTTTTTCCGGTTCCTTCTTTTGAATGTTTCCATACACCCTGGCTTACTCTTAAGTGACTCTTTTATGAAAAAATCCAGTTTTCTCTATACTTACCAAATTACATTGCTATTAGTGCCTACTTCTTGCAGCAGCTTAAGTTTTACAAATTTTGCGGTAACGCTCATACTGTTTTGGTGTGGGTAACAGACACCGCCCACTTTCGGGGAAGAATAGGTACAACTGGCTCATATATTCAATTTGTTCATACATAATGTCCATTAGAGAGGAGGCGAGAGGGCTCTGATCATGTAATTACTCGGTAAGTATATATAAAACTTTATTTTTTTATAAAAATGTCATATTCATATACCGTATTTGATGGCTTATAAGACACATGTCTGCATAGGACGCACTCCAATTTCAGCAGGACATTGAAGGAAAAAAAATAAGGTTTCCTAGCCTATGCTCATATGATTTTGGTAAGTAAAAACTGTAGTACAGTATTAGGTTATCATATGCATATTGTTTCTTACCAACAGAATCAACAAAAACATTAATAAAGAAGTTATTTACCATATTTATATTTATCAAAATATGTATTTATACAATCACCATTTACTACGATCGAATGTTTAGTCTGCTGCTGAAAGCTACCTCATAGGTTTACCAATAGATTGCAACACATTCATTTGTAAACATTGTTTCTTACCGCAGAATCAACAAAAACATTAATAAAGATGTTACCTACGGTAATATATGTTATATACATCCATTATATATTATAAAAGTATGCAATCAAGGGGTAAAATCCAATAAATAAAAATGTTTCCTATGTAACGGCTCGAGTCTCGTGAGCAACTGAACAAAGCCATGTTATTATTCTTAAAAGAGAATGCTAGCACGAGTTATGAAGTATCAACTCAACGGCCTTGTTATTATGCCTAAAGAGAATGGTAGCAGGAATTGTCAACCACCAATTGATCGAAGCCATGTTGTTATGCGTAAAGAGAATGTTAGCAGGAATTGCCAACTACCAACTGAACGAAGCCTTCTTATCCGTAAAGCTCTCAGAGATAATCACCAATAGGTGGCAGCACGTGCTTTAAGTCTGTAAATGTGGAATGCGGCGATCCGCTGTAGACGACGATAATATTAACACATTTTAATGAAAATATCGATAATAACAACGTAGATATTGATTATAATACTAGCAGTAGTAATTGCGGTGATGGTAAATGTGATAATGATAAATAACTATAAAAACTTTGTTTTTAATAGGTTATTAGGATAACACCGAATGTTAGGCTAGGCTACAACATCTACGTGACGTTTCATGTATAATTTCGACCAAAATTCTTAAATTTTGAGCCTACATTATGTACATAGGACGCAGGGGGATTTTTTGGGCCATTTTTTTTTTTTTAAAGTGCGTCTTATACGCCGTCAAATACGGTAAGTGACTTACCAAGTATTACATTGCTGAATCCCACAGAGAAAGGTGGGATACATGGACACTAACTACTCAAAAACACTCAGTAACGGAGATGAATTTGAAATAGATAAGTAGCCAGCATTGGACAATGCTTGTTGTAACATTACCTGTTGAGGGAGCTACTACAGCAGACGGGAACTACCTCTAGTTGGTGCTCATCATCAACCTGTAGTAGCGCAGCAGTAAAGCTGAGAACCGCCTCTACTTTAGTGGGTGCTTTGCCACCAAGGAGTACTCCGATGGTTGCCAAAGCATTATACAAAAGAATAAGCCCTTGCCCTGGGCGTAGTACAAGAAAAATCTTTTCAACCATATATTGTTACCTACACCTTACATAAAATACCAAACCCAACCCAGTACCAAGCCAGCCACGGGGAATGGTCCTAATGTACTAGAGTTTTCATACTTGGTTTCTACATCATGCCTATAATGAGAGGCAAACACAGATCTGCACCTCCAGCACATAGACTGAAATATAGCTGACAGTGACAGATTGCATTTAAAAGCCAATGAAGTGGCGACTGCCCGAACTTCGTGGGCTTTAACTTTCAACAAAGGTAAAACCTCTTCCTGAGTTCCCCTGTGGGATTCAGAGATCACTTCTCTAAGAAAGAAGGATAATGTATTCTTGGACTTAGAACGAGATGGGTTCTTTATGGAACACCAGAGGTTACGAGAGGAACAAGAGGAACCTCTGATGCTCTTAGTCCTCTCCAGGTAACATTTTAAGGCTCTGACCAGACAGAGAACTCTCTCCTGGTCTGTAGGCCCCAGGATATCTGTAAGGTTCCTGACAGAGAACGAACGGGGCCAAGGATTGGCTGGGGTTTTGTTCTTTGCAAGAAGCCCAAGGGTAAACATGCAGACTGCATTACCTTGTGAAAAGCCAACCTGCTTGTCCAAGGCCTGTAATTCATTAACTCTTTTGGCTGTCCCTAGAGCAACCAAATAGAGAGCCTTCCTTGTTAAGTCTCTCAAGGAAGATGTATGAAGAGGCTCAAAGGTAGGCCCTGAGAGCCAACGAAGCATGACATCTAGGTTCCAAGGAATAGAAGGCAGTCTGTGTTCCCTTGAAGTATTGAAAGATTTAACCGAATCACTAAGATCCTGACTTGTTGCAAGATCCAAACCTCTGTGCCTAAAGACAGAATTGAGCATGGATCTATAGCCTTTAATAGTCGAAGTCACTAGTCCCCAAGAAGACTTCAGGAAGATTAAAAAAAATTGGCTATTTGAGCTAAAATGGTCTCAGAAGACAGGATACTATGTCTTTGACACCAGTCACAAAAAACTGACCACTTAGCCTGGTAGATGTTGGATGAAGATTGTTCGTCTTGCAGTTGGCAATAGCCTTCACAGCTGCCTTTGAAAATCCTTCTGCTCTGACAAGCTTCCTGACAGTCTGAAGCCTGTCTGAGTGAGAGTGGACAAACCTTAATGATAGCAGAAGAAATGAGGTTGTTTGAGAAGGCTTTGACGCTGTGGAAGAAGTCTTGGGAAGTCCACTAAGAGGTTTAGAAGGTCCAGGAACCATTCCTCTGTGGTCAAAATGGGGCCACTAGCATCAATGACGAGTTGCTGTGAGATTGAAACTTGTTGATGACTTCCCTCACCATACAGAATGGCGGGAAGGCATACACGTCCAGGTCAGACCAGTCCTGAAGCATTGCGTCTGTTGCCCAAGCCAGAGGGTCCGGAACTGGCAAGCAATATACGAGAAGCTGATGATTCTTCGACGTCACAAACATACCTATCGACGGCTTCCCCACCGTTTCCACAGGTTGGTGCACACCTGCGGATTCAGCGTCCACTCCATCGGTAGGACTTGTTTGCAGCAACCCAACTCATCTACAAGAACGTTTATCTTGCCCTGAATGAAGCAGGTGACGATCGGAGTACAGGTGGTCCCCGGTTATCGGCAGGGTTCCGTTTCTGAGGGTGTGATGATAACCGAAAATTGCCGCTAACCGAAAATCGGCGATTTTGGTGATTTTCGGGGGTTATCGGTGCCGATAAGCGGAAATCGGTGATTTTCGGCGCTAGACAAGCGCCATAAAACAGGGTCGCTGTTAACCGAGCCCGCTGTTAACCGGGGACTGCCTGTACGGTTGTTCTGGGCCCAAATGAGAAGATCTCTGGCCGCCTGGCAAAGAGAAAGAGTGCGTGCCTCCCTGTTCCTTATGTAGGCCAGTGCCGTCACGTTGTTCGAGCGGACTGCAATTATTCTGTTGTGTGTCACCGAAGCAAAATGCTGAAGAGCCAGGTGTATCGCCTTCAGCTCCTTTACCTTGATGTGGAGCAATCTTTCTTCTTGAGACCATGTCCCTGCAACTTCCAAGTCCTGTAAATGAGCTCTCCATCCCAGGTCTGAAGCGTCTGAGAACAAGGTTAGGCTTGGGTTCAGAAGGAAAAATGACTTCCCTACCAGGAATCTCTCTTCTCCCAGCCACCACTGAAGGTCCTCCTTGTTTTCGGGAGTAATTGGGAAGACAAATGAGTCCGGAGACATCTTCCTGCACCTGCTGGCCTTTAGGAAGAACTGCAGGGGTCTCAAGTGCAGCTTCCCTAACGGCACAAACTTCTCTATGGACGAAAGAGTGCCCAAGAGGCTCATCCACTCTTTGGCTGAGCAGGAAGGAAGAACGAGAAACTTCTGAATCATCTGTAGGCAGGAAAGAATTCTTCTCTGTGACGGAAAAGTCCAAAAACTCTGAGAATTGATCATCATCCCTACATAGACGATCGACTGAGTCGGACTAGTTTTGACTTTTTTAAAGTTGATCACAAGTCCCAGATCCTGGACAAGGGAGGGGGTCTTCTGTAAGTCCTCCATGCAACGCTGTTTTTTGACAGGGAGCATAGGAGACAGTCATCGCGATGCAGGCATATATTGGTGCCCATCAAATGTAGCCACTTTGCTACTGGGGCAAGAACCCTGGTGAAGACCTGTGTGGCTGTTGAGAGACCAAAACAGAGGGCTCAAAACTGTAGATCCTGCCCTGGAACACAAACCTCAAGTACCTTCTGGATTCCGGGTGGACTGGAACGCGAAAGTATGTGTCCTCCATGTCTATCATAACCATTCAATCCCCTTGATGAATGGAGGACAGCATTGACTGACTGGTTTCCATCATGAATTTCGTGGTCTTTACAAAAAAATTCAGAGCATTTACGTCCAGGACAGGTCTCCACCCTCCCAATAACTTGGGTACGATGAAGAGGCGGTTGTAAAACCCCTCTGAGTTCACGTCTTTCACAACTTCTATAGCCCCTTTTTTGAGTAGAGAGGTAACCTCCTTTGACAGGGCCAAAAACCTCTGTGAGCCTACAGTGTAGGCTGCCAAGTTGATGGGCACCGATGCCAATGGGGGGTTTGCGTTGAATGGGATTGAGTACCCCTCTCTCAAAACTTCCATCACCCATGGTTCCCTACTCTTGACTTCCCATTTCCTCCAAAAATGGAGAAGTCTTGCTCCCACTGTCACACAGAGGACAGGATCCTCACTTGTTAGAAGAGGGTCTGGTAGATGACTTGATGACCGTGTGCACCACATAGGGCTTGGTACATGGTCAGGACTGATTCCCTGCTCTGCTGCCACGAAAAGGCAGCTGCTGCAAAGGAGAGGCCACCCTTACACTAATGGGTACTGCAGGTGTCCGAATCGGCTGCTTTGGGCGTTTAGTGGACTGCGTTAGTAAATCCTGGGTATTCTTCTTCTGAAACTCCAAAGCTACATGCTCCAAAGTAGCCCTGGGAAACAGACTATCTCAGTCCAATGGGGCAAAGAGCAGAGAATTTCTGAGGAGTGACTCCTTTGATGACAAACGAACACCCCAGCTCCCTCTTCTTCAATACACTTAAGGCAAAGAGAGCAGCCAATTCTTGCAATCCATCATGAACTGCCTTGTCCGCACAGGATAAAACTCCTAGCCAGTCTGCAGTAAAATTGCCCATTAGAGCTGTGCACTCTTCAATCTTCTTTGTCAAAGCCCCCACTGTCCAATCAAGGAAGATGAATATTTCAAAGACTTTGAATAAGTCTTTCACCAAATGACACAACGCCATTGATGAAAAGCCTATCTTGGCCGAAGCGGACACCAAACGTCGCGTCAAATCAATCGAAGCTGGAGAAGTTCCCTTGGGAGGAGGCAGAAACTCCCAAGGATGGAGCTTTCCTGGTGACAAAGAGAGATATCTCCTTTTCGTCAAATGAGGAGGAGGGGTGCAGAAGGTGGCCTTGCCAAGATCCCTCTTATCGGTCAACCAATCCCCAATACAAGACAAAGCCTTCTTTGAAGAACAGGAAAGAACCATCTTTGGCAGGTTTGAGGAACCTGTGGGTTGTTGCATCATGTATGCCGAGCCTGGAGACGAAGGGGCTGAAAGGGAGAAGAAAGTCAGATAGCTGAAGAGAAAGAACTTCAATAAGGAGGCATAAGCTGAAGTTGGTTGATCTTTCTCTACATTTTCTTCCGTGGATGAGATCGAAGAAGCTAAGTCCTTTAGTTCTTGCACTGTACTCGAAGACTTCTTTAAAAGGCTCAAGATGTTACTGAGACGACGATGAATCGGTTCCAGAGAGGAATCTTGCACCACCGGAACGGTGACACTAGTCGAAACTGGCTGAGTTGGACGATCAGAAGCAGTGGTATGAGATGTTAAACACTTGCGCCAAATGAAGTGGTGAGTGCGGCACTGAGTCTGGCGAGACTTCACAGAAGATGTATGACGATCTGGCGCCAAATGATAGTCAGAGCACTCGGCTCAGACAGCTTGCTCACCTCCACTCGGGTGCTCAAAATCCACTGGCCCATCGCATGTCACTGTGCGTTCAACTGCTATCAAGCTTTCGAAACGCATGGTAGTATCAACAGCTGGCAGCTTGATGCCAGCCAAACACCTGGCGCCAGATGAGCGATCAACCGCAATGCCGTCTGCCCTCACTGTGCACTCGGCCAACACTGAATGCACCCCTATCGGGTGCTCAGCTGACACTGCCCGATCAGTGCTCTTCTTAGATGAGCATTGCAATACAAACAACTTGGGAGACATCAGGGCATCTTCTTGGTCTCAGAAGCTACAAGAAGGTTCAGGACTCTGAACCAGATCTCTGGAACACTTATAAGGGAGTGGAGGAATGTTTTCAGGAGCTGCTGACCTTTCAACGATCTGGAAACGTCGGAAAAGTGCCAACTGCGCCTCCTATGCATGAAGGAATCAGAACCACTTGACGCTAAAGGTAGGGAGCTAGGTAAAGGAGTTACAGGTAAAGACAGAGGACTTGGAATAGGGGAAAAAGCTGTCATAGGAGTATGCTGCAACCTAACCTCGGCTTTAGCAGCCGCCTTTCTCTATCTATCTCCTTGAAGTCTCACTAAATGAGAGTTTGAAGTCTTCCATTTCCCCTGATCCCACCCCTTACGCTCGTCACAGTTAATGTCAGGAGAACAATTTTGCCCTCTACAAGAGGTGCAGATAGTACGAGTGTCATACTTAGCAGATGTCAGTCTTGTCTTGCAGCCCGTGCTGCAATACCTAATACTATGAGCGCTCGTGTCTGACACATCCAGTCACAATTAAGGAAAAAAAGCTGATTAGCATTACCAAAAACTACAATGTGCTTCACCAAATTTGGCGATGTTCACAAACAACCGGTGAAAACAAACCAAAACGAAAGCTACCCAGCGACCAATGTTCAGTCAACGAGCGGCATGAACGAACTGAATACCCGAGCTGGTTGTACATATTCTTCCCCAAAAGTGGACGGAGTCTGTTACCTACACCAAAACAATATGAGCTCTACCGTAAAATTTTTAAAACTTAAGCTGCTGCGAAAAGTAGGAACTAATAGCAGTGTAATTACCTGGTAAGTTACTTATATAAAAAATATTACTACAGCACAGTAATTCAAAAGTAGCATTACAACCAGTCTTAAATTCATGACATCAGCATCCCCAGGAAGACTGCCCAACAGTTGATCAGTAAAGAGCTCAAAGGCCTCTTGCACTGAGAATTCTGACAAGGTGACTCCTCAACATAATGTGGATGCTGCTGTTATTCAACCCATACAGCACACAAACAATCTCTAGAAGCACAAACCCTAGAGGCAACAGCAGAAGTTCCCTAGTGAAATGAAGTTCAAGGAAAATGGCTGAGCATACTATTTACCAATCGAGACCTAAATTACATTGCTGTGCTGTACACTGAACTTAATCAACATATGCCAATCTTCATGAATCATCAAACCAAGCCTGACTGCTAGTCAAATTTCTCAATCTTTCTCCAGATGGAAGGAGTTAAAATTTGCCAGTCTGATTCATTCTGTTATCATCTGAAGATGCTTAAAATATTGATAGGATTCCAGCATACACACATTATATGAATCAGTTATGCCTAAGCAAAATCAGGCTCTGTTTAGGGATCATGCCAAGCCTATTTTGTCTAAAGGCACTCAAATATACTCAATGATGATGAGGCTAGAATGGCTTCAAACTGAAAATAGCATTTGACAACATTCCATGGAGATGTGATATATTACATATTTCTTGGCATTATGATGATTCTGAGAATTTACCTTCATTCACATAGCTACAATGCTAATGCTTTCTAGTAGACAGAAGCCCCAAAAGACCTGGACTTTACAGTAATGTTTCTATCTGTTTACTGAATACTTTAACCTTCAAAGGTTATTTTTTTCTAATTAAAGCATTCCAAATGATTAAATAAAAGGAACAGAACTAGTTATATTTTAGAGTCACAGTTTTCTTGAAACTACGCAGACCAAGACAACACTACCTATGAACAAAGAATAAATGTGTAGAGTAAAATTCACTGCAATAATTATGACATTAAACAAAATCATCTTGACAAAACTTAACTGAATCTCACTAACAAAAGCAATTGTTCATTTAATAGTATCACAATAGCAATGAAATCAATGTTTGTGGTATCTGCAATCAATAATTCATTTCATTTCAAAACAATATGGGGTCAACATTGATTTCTCCAACTGATAAGTCTATTCTTACCTGCTATATTTCTCAAGTTATATCATACTCTTCAAAAACAAACAGAAGAATATTTAGGCATACAGCACCTATGTCTACGGAAAACTACAATCAACCCACCTGAGTAAGGAGCATAAATGCATTATCAGAAGACAGATTTCGCTTGAGAAAATCAACACAAGCTTGTTCAAGAGCAGGTACAGCATACTTCTTGGCAGTATACAACACAGTCATCACAGTTTCAGGACCAATTTGCACTTCATCACTGTGGAATCAAAATAATTCACTGTAACAATATTGCATTGCTTGCAACTGTTACCAACACCAAAGAAATACTGTATTAAAACTCATAAACGTATAGAGTAAATTATTCACTGTCCTATTTACATAAACTATTAACAGCACAGTTCAGTTTCTGGGTTAAAAATAATAAGTATGAAAAAGTAACCCCGATTGGCAGTGGCACTCTGCATAACTCATGACTAAAAATACAGTAAATCCCCCATATCTGCGTTCTCACAATTCACTAGGTTTCTCTATGGAACATATATACACATTATTTGCAGAAAATTCTCCCATTCGCAGTGTTTTTTACTGAGAAATATTCACTAATTACTGTATTTTCATGTAATTTTCATGACTAAATGCACTTTTTGTGATAAAGGGATTTTGACAAAGGAAAAAATCTATTTCTGGGGAAAGACCTGTGTCACCCGGTGAAATTACCATCTAGCACATATTTCTAGGTAAATTTATTGCTAAACATACCAGAGAAAAGCTAAATGCAATGCTAGGGTTACTACCCCCAGTGCGAGCTCCATAAAATGGAGTCATATATAAGGAAGGGTGAGTGTTGTCACTACCACAGGCCTCTGCCCTGTAGAGATATCCAATCTCAAAATCCCCAAAAGCGGTGTGCCGTTACAAAGCCCGCACCAGCTCCCCGAATACCAACAACTCAGCCGCCATATTGGCATTCCAGGTTAGCACCCCCCAAGCTGGTATTTTACCCAGGGGGGGAAAGGAGGAACAGTGGTGGGTCACCGGGTGACACAGGTCTTCCCCCAGAAATAGATTTTTCCTTTGTCAAAATCCCTTTTCTGGGCTTTGACCTGTGTCAGCCGGTGAAATCATAGCAGAGAATTAAACATACCAGCTTGGTGAAGCTCTTGAAAACTACTGTGATGGAGAGAAATAAAACTATGATTAAAAACTGAGTTTTAATTATCCAAGCAGAAAAAATCTCTATTATAATACATGGAATAACAAGTCAGGGGAACCATGCCCCATAGCAAACATATAATACAGTAATTTAGAATATGGTTATAAATGACTTAAACACTAACAAAAAGGGACAACAGACAATATGTAACATGGTCAGGAGTCAGGCTGTGAAGTATGCCTGACCCAAGGAAGACGGTAAGGGGAGTAAACGAGGCAGGTAGGCGAGAGGGAGAGTGACAGAACAGTTAGGAATGCGAAGTGTGATCACCAGAGAAGGGACAATGCTTCCTGCTGCCACAGTGGAAAATTTTAGGGCTTCTAGAGATTTGAGGTAGTGGCGTTTGAACACTGAAGGTGATTTCCAACCCGTATATTTTTTGAGATCGTCAAAATTCATATAATGGAAATAATTAGTGGAGGTGGCCACCACCCTGATATCATGAACCTTTGGAACTGAATCCAGGTTAGCTTGTTTAATAAAGTACAAGATTTGATGTCTGATGGCCTTCAAAGAAATAGTTCCTCCACCTTCCCTAACAAAAAGAGGGCCTGATGTTGTATTAGAGGTTCTGTCTAAATAAGCGTTTAAAGCAGTGACTGGACATAATGACAGGTCCTGTGGAAGGGGGATAACCTTCCAAGGGGACCATCTATCTTGTGGATCTTCATTTTTAGCAAGAAACTTGAGATCCGTGGCTAACAGAACTTCTCCTGACGGGAGGAAATCGACATGGTTCGGTTCTCTAGAGAGAGCGGACAGCTCAGAAATTCTAGCACCTGAGGCTAAGCTGATTAAGAATAAGGTCTTCCTTAACAGACTTAAGAATGAACATTTCTGATTATCAGTATCTGATGCTAATTTAAGAACGTCATTTAAGAACCAGGAAACCGTGTGTGGGCGGGTTGCTGGTCTCAAACGAGCGCATGCTCTAGGAATTGATGAAAAATATGAGTCTGTTAAGTTAATATTAAAGCCATGTAAAAATATCTTTTTTAAAGCTGATTTGGCTGTAGTAATAGTACTAGGGGCTAGACCTTTTTCAAATAATGACCTGAAGAACGAAATTGCAAGGTTCGTGGTCATTTCTTTAGCTTCAGATTCTTTCAGGAATAATGCTAATTTCTTGACTGCTGAGTCGTATTGTCTGAGGGTAGATTCCCTTTTGTCTGATTCTAAGAACAGTGTATTAACAGGGTCAATGTTAGCATCTTTCTGAGCTGCGAATTTCATGAAATCCATAAAGCTAGGGCATTTTGAATTCTTGAGGAAGCTGACACAGTCCAAGTTTGTACTATTTGTGTCAATTTTGGCCTGGGGATTTGTATGCACCGGAGTTTCAGCTCCAGAAGAAGAGGAAACCAGTTGCTCTTCGGCCAGTTGGGTGCTACCAGGGCCACATGACCTTTGAATGTCCTGAGCTTGCATAAAACTTTCATTAACAAGTTCACTGGAGGAAACAGGTAGATCCTCTGCCACATGTTCCAATTTATTGACATCGCATCTGTGGAGTGAGCCAGAGGGTCCAGGTTGGGGGCCACATAACATGGAAGTTTGTGGTTGCTTTCTGTGGCAAACAGATCTACCTGGAGACCTGGGACCTGACTGCAAATCCACTCGAATGATGTTTTGTCCAGTGACCATTCCGACTCCAGCGGAGTTGTTCTGGACAGAGAATCTGCAATGACATTCCGCACTCCTGCCAGATGAGTAGCTGACAAATGCCACTGGTGCTTGTTTGCTAGGGAGAATATTGCTATCATTACTTGGTTGATCCGGCTCGACTTGGAGCCTCCCCTGTTTATGCGATGCACCACTACTGCACTGTCCAAAACCAACCTGATATGGATTAGTCTGGTTGGACGCAGTTTCTTTAGGGTTAGAAAGACTGCCATTGCTTCGAGAATGTTGATATGGAACTGACGGAACACAGTGGACCACGTTCCCTGCACTTTCTTGTGTTGAGAATATCCTCCCCACCAGCTCAGAGAAGCATCCGTGTGAATTACCAATGCCGGAGGGGGAAACTGGAGCGGTACTGATTTTGACAAGCACTTGACTGTTGTCCAGGGCCGGAGTCTCTTTCTCAACACTGGCGGAATTAGGGACACCTTGTCCCTGAATCTGTTGTTGACACGTCTCCGCCACACTCTGTTTATGTCTTTCAGTTTGGCTTTCAGAAGCAGATCTGCTACCGAAGCGAACTGAAGGGAACCTAAGACCCTTTCTTGGGTACGGCAGGAAGCTTTCCTGTTCTTGAGGAATTGCCTGGTTGCTTTGGCTATTTCTCTCCGTTTGGCTGGCGGAAGAGACAGTTTGTGAGAGTCCAGGTCCCACTGGATCCCCAACCATTGAAAACTGGTCTCCGGAACCAGGCGGGATTTCTCCCTGTTTATTTGGAAGCCTAGAGATTCCAGAAAACCGATTACTATGGCTGTTGCTTTCCGACATTCGCTGGCGTTGGATGCCCAGATTATCCAATCGTCCAGGTATGTGGCCAGCATGATCCCCTGTGACCGTAGTTGTTGGACTACTGTATCTGCCAGTTTGGTGAAAATTCTGGGGGCTATGTTGAGCCCGAATGGCATGACTCTGAACGAGTAAGCTTGCTTTCCTAGTCTGAACCCCAGGTAAGGAGAGAATCTTCCCGCAACCGGGACGTGATAATAGGCGTCTGAAAGATCTATAGAGGTGGTTACGGCTCCACGGGGAAGTAGGGTCCGTACCTGTGAGATTGTAAGCATGCGATGCATTGAATGTATAAATTGAGACGAGACAAGTCTAGGATTACTCTTTGCTGACTGGAGCCTTTCTTTGGAACGCTGAACAGTCTGCCCTGAAACTTCAGGTGTCTCGCTTTCTTTATAGCCCTCTTTTGGAGCAGGTCCTTCACAAAGTCCTGGAGGGCTTTGGACGGTGACTGATGAAATCTGACTAGCGGAGGAGGGCCTCTGCTCCAGCTCCATCCCAGACCCTTGGAGACTATGCTGTGGGCCCACGGACTGAAGGTCCATTAGTCCCGAAAGAGATACAACCTCCCGCCTACCTGAGGAGCCTCACTGGGCGGGAGATGATCTACCTCCTCTGCTACCTCGGCCTCCCCTCCCTCGGGAGATGGAACGGGACGCCAATTTGCCTCTAAAAGAGCCTCTGGCTCTACTTCCCCTGGCATTTCGGTTGATTGCCCGAAATGCCCCTTGGCTTTCAAATGAAGCATTGAAAGCCGGAGATGTCACATACGTAGGGGAAGCGAGCGTATGTTGGGCTGGTTGGACCAACACATACTGTTGCTGAGGTTGCACTCTAGAGGTTGAAGGTTGGCCGGCTGGAGAGACCGGAACAGCCTGCAGCACAGTCTGAGGATGTGGTCTCTTGAACTTCTTGAACCTCTTCCCGGGTCTGGGATGAGGTCCGGCGGACTCCGTTGGCTTCCACTTGTAGGGGAGACCCCAGCGGGAGCGGAGGCTTTGGTTTGCCCTGGTTGCCTCTGCCAGGACCGTATTTACTTCTTCCTGCGGGAAGAGATTAGCCCCCCAAAACAGAGCTCTTCATGAGCCTATTGGGCTCGTGCCTTATAGTGGCTGCCGCAAAGATGTGTTTTCGGCAATTCATGCGAGCCACTATGAAGTCATACAGGTCCTGTTGGAATCCCGCCAGTAGGGATTTGGTAAAGACCTGGAAGAGGGCTTCTTCATTGTAGACAACCGAAGTTGCCTCCGCCAAAGTCAGGGAATGCAGGGACCGACTCAACCTAGCCTTGGCTTCTGATTCGGCCTTCAGGAGAGATTCCGGGAGTTTGGGAAGCTGCTCACTGAAGAGGGAAGAAGCGCAGTCAGGGTCGAGTCTTCCCACTGTAAAGGTGGCCGGAGCTCCCTTCCAAAATTCAGAGTCTCCGGGGAAGACTAGAGAGGTGGGATCTGTCTCCCGGAGTTGTGGAAGGGGCTTGCCCTCGATGCCTGCCTGACTGGTGATCAGAGCTACCTTAGTCGTGCAGGGGGTTGGGATAGCATCCCTCACCGAGAACATCGTAAACGTCCCCTTGACAGGGGTGAGTTTCGTGTTCTCGGCCTCCCACTCTGTAAGCGTGCGCAACAGGGTGGATTGTGCCTGGTCCCTCGGGAAGATGACAGTCTCCTTCGGGACTTTATCCGACCTTATCCAGGCCTACCTCGGTAAGCCTGGCATACCCTGGGTAAGGAGGCACTAGGTCAGGTGGGAAGAACTCCAGCTCCTCCAACCTGCGAGTACCCAGTCCTTCAATGGTGAGGGTATCTTCATGCTGAGGAGCATGAAGAGCCAGGCGCCAAGGGTTTCCCTTATCAAAGGGAGGAAGACCAGAAGCGTCTGGAACAGCGTAAGACTGAGCCGCTGCTCCGGCGTGCATAAACCCAGAGAGCAAGCTCTGCTGGGTCTGTACCTTTTCTGCTAGGGATTTAACAGAATCATCAGATGACTTCAGGCCCGAAGCCAACTGGGAGGAGAGTTCGCTAATCCTGGCCTCCACCCTTTTATCGAACTTCTTCATAAGAAGTTCGGCAAAACCTCAGGGTCAAAGTCAGGACGAGGGGGACTCGCCTTACTTTGCCTCGATCTTGATCCCTTTCCAGAGGGGGGAGCCTTGCTCGTAGACGGCACGGGGCTAGGGGCCCGTGATGACTTCGAGGGAGCTCCAGGGTGGGACCTTTGGTGTTTAAAGGACTTTGATAATGTCTTGGTTTTCACTGACTTTACCTTGGGGACAGTAGACCTTGACCTGTCCTCAAGGTAAGAGGATTTCTCGAATCCTCTAAAGGAAGAGACAGAAGAGGAAGGAGAGCTGAAAAGAGGATCAGAAACATCTGCCTCACTTACCCCCTTACCTGCAACCTGGTGGTCCGGGTCGACGCTCATAGGCTCGAGGTTGATGTTTATCGCAGCAACCTCCTCCGCTACCTCTCCGCAGATGGCTTCTTCCTCGTGGGAGGGCTCCGTCATCTCATGGATCCTAGCGATCAAGGGGGCGGCTACTTCTGCCGGGACGGCCGCTGAGAGCGCCGGGGTAGAGGTGATTGCAGAACTCCTCTGACAGAACGTAGGGCTTCCCCGACGCGACGTTCCTCCCGAAACCACTGACCCAGGTCTTGAGGGTCGACAGCGAAGAGTCGTGGGAGCTGCGGTCGGCCTGGAAGGGGGGGAGTGCTTACTAACGAAATCCCCAACTGTCAATATATATATCAATAAAGGCCACAAACTCAAGAGAGAATAACGATTAGTGGACATGCAGCTTACCGACTCATCCAAAACTCGCTCAGTAAGAGCGTAGCACACCACATCCGTCAGGGTGCCAGACGATCAGGTCCCCACTGGGACCGCGCAGCCGGAGTGGGAACGACACACCGTGTCCACAGGACTGCTGCAGGACCGCTGTGCACCCATGCTCTGACAACGTACCATCTGTAAGTGGACGGACGGTACATGAGTATGCTAATAAGGCACGCCGGAGTAGGGTCGCCGGAGATGAGTCTTAATTTAAAAATGACTAACGGAGCATGCAAATGGTCCGGTCAGACCCCGCCGGAGTTAATAAGGTAATAGGGGGATGATATATAAGATACATGAGTGAAAATGTTAAGGACCGCCAGAGTAATTCCGGTGCTACTAGAAAACCTTAACCTATGATCATGCGTCATAAACAAAATAACAGATTACATAAATACTTCCAGACACAGTCCGGTAGAGGTATGTTAAATACACAGTACGGAATGGTTAACAACGAGTACTTGCCAAGAAACAATGGTTATGATACACTGATTATAAAACTCCACTTTGATGCCAGGGGAATCGAGTTACACTATACTTATGGTGGCGGCGGAGGAGGCGGGGTGAACGCCGTCCAACCACACACTATACCCACCGGAGTGATTATATTAAAGAGGGAGTAACTTGAGACCCAACAAACTCAGCGGAGGTAGGATCTGGCCAAAGTCAAGACAGATTCCCAGGTTATATGGTCAATGTTCCAGTTGTGTTAAACAGGGAAAAAACAAGGACAATAACAGCCAGCAGAAGAGTGGACACCGAGACGGAGGCCAGTTAGGTGGATAACTCTAACTGGATACCGAACGAAGACTCCACGGGGAGTCGGTCTTAAGAGAACGACAACCCTGGGCAGGGAGAAACTCGGTCACGCGTCTGATGCTAGGAAAAGGGTAGGGAATAGTCAAATGGAGGGAACCTACGGCAGCGGCCAGATGGGTGGGGGACACCCCCTGGACGCCGATAGCAACCCCCCCCCCACGGGGTGTCGATCATGGGAGAACGACTACTGAACGTGGGGAGAATACTAGGTTACACTCCAAATGCTAAGGAACTGCAAAGAGGTGGTAATCAATAGCGGTGGCTAGGGAGTGGGGAAGCATCCCCTAGACACTAAAAGAACTCCCCATAGGATGCCGGTCGAAAGAGATCAGCGTCCCTGGCGCGGGGAGAACTAGGGAAAACCACCCAATGCAAAGGAAGGGGTAAGGGATCTGTTAGGCTAGCGATACGAAAAAGCTAGCGATACGAAAAAGGCTCGGAGCAACCTCTACCCCAGGCTCGCTTCTCAATGACAATTTTTACATGGGTAGGAAGACAAACCGAGGTCTGGAAGGGGAGGTTGGGGGGGGGGGGAGGGGAGACACACGATGCCAGGTTGCCCGCCCGACATCGACGGCTCGGACAGGAGTAGGCTACGAATGAGAAGACCCTCGCTATTCCAGCCTAACCTTGCGAAGACCCGAGGGTCCGAGTTGGTAGGCCAAAACAGGGAGAGGGTGGGAAATCACAGGCCCAATAACCCCCATCCGAACCAGACGATACCATCAGGAGGGCACAGAACGTGGGACTCTCCTGCCCACCCATGACTCCCTCCAAGGCTCAAAACGACCTGGTCGGGGAAGTAGGGAGCAAAGAGCCGTAAGGGAGCCTAACTTCCTAAGCTAACCTTCCGAAGCCGATCAGCGACCAGGAGGACTAGCCTAGGAGACCAACACAGGAACTATCTGACTAAAGTAACACTAAAAGTTAACCACCCAATGAAAAATATAAAGTAAATAATATACATCCATACAGAACATAAATAATAAAAGGGCTCATGTAGAAGGGTGGGCCGAACCACTCGCGTCATATGGGATGTGGATGGTGAAAAATGGCCGACCCTTACATTTAAGCATAACAATATTAATCCAAAAATATAAATGTCATCCGTTAACTTAAAAATTAGCAAATATAATTAGCATAACAGCACCATCTCAGAGAATATACCCGTGTGCTGGAGGAGCAATGGGTCCAAGGAGAACATGGAATTATGATCATAAAGGCGTGAGGGGGAAACCTCATAGCCTACGATAAGCGAGGACCCGCGCCTCCCCAGGGAAGGGGTAATTCGGAATAAAATGACTCCGACAAGGAGCGAATATGAAAATATGTAAAAAACACACAGTTAAAACATATTATCATACAGCAAAGGGACAGAATCATACTATTAAACCAAATGAAGACTGAAGGTCACGTGTGGTCAGAGAGAGAGGCGGCCGAGGCCGGCATCATATTCAACCCCGTAATTATCGAATTAGAGGTTAAATAAAAGGTCTCAAAACGCCAAAAAACTCAAAAGGAGATGGTACTCAACTTAGATGAAGTAAATTCCTGGACGGAAGACATTCCAGCGCACAGAAAAAACACAAAAGGGCACTCCGTTGAAACAAACAACAAGGCGCTGGCGCGTGCTAAAATGGAATGCCAATATGGCGGCTGAGTTGTTGGTATTCAGGGGAGCTGGTGCGGGCTTTGTAACGGCACACCGCTTTTGGGGATTTTGAGATTGGATATCTCTACAGGGCAGAGGCCTGTGGTAGTGACAACACTCACCCTTCCTTATATACGACTCCATTCTATGGAGCTCGCACTGGGGGTAGTAACCCCAGTATTGCATTTAGCTTTTCTCTGGTATGTTTAGCAATAAATTTACCTAGAAATATGTGCTAGATGGTAATTTCACCGGCTGACACAGGTCAAAGCCCAGAAAAACTATTAAAATACTCAGTTCAGTTACGATACCTGTAATTCGCCTTATGATAATTCGATTTTGCGATGGGATAAGCAATTAATACCAATACGACAATATTTATAAAATATTTTTAAATTTCGAGCGGCGCAGGGGCAGCAGCCAATCAGACAGCAAGAGAGACCAAATTACAATAGACCAACTTCTTTTCCTCCATCTCTTTATCCCATCTTCTATTTAAAAAGTAAATGAAAATGATAAAAGTATTGTTAGTAACGTTATATTCTTGTGTAAATATGTACAGTCATAAACAATCGAACGAGAAACTGATATTTTGCTTATAACCAAATCGGATAACAACGGTTGTTTTGCTTTTACTGTATTTCAACCATCATACAGTAGTAAACAATTACCGTAGTTATGTTACAAATGACGTTAAGTAGAACAGAACTGATATATTGATATATTATACCCTTATTCTCTACGGATAAAAGATCGGCAAGGAAACACACTACTAAATTTAAGTTGCAAGTTGTAGCTGAAGCTGAGATAACAATGTTCAAGCTGCTAATGACTATAAATTATCGTGCATCGGCAACATGGATGAACTCGACTGTAAATAAAATTGGAGAGAAAGTATTTTAATCAAAACTACTGGGCATGAAAGAACACATATTACTGGTGTTTTCACACCGATAAAAGATAAATACATACAGCTTGTATTATGATGAAATAAACTGAAAATAGTGAACAGGTCTTGATTTTTTACATGAAACAAACATGCCCCCAAACTACTGACATCATCTATTAATGAAAAAATAGCTAAATTAATTTCACAACGAGATGTATTTAAGTTATATTTCAACTTAAAAACACTTAGTATAACGAAAAATAACCTTGCCCCATATAAGTAAAGTATCTAGAGATTCATTTCCGCTAACCAGAAGCAACAGCGAAAAAAACTTACAGTGTAATCTATTTCCAAACCAAAACAATAATCACTATGATCCCAATTTATAATACAAAAGCAATATAAGAATACAGTAAACCCCTGTATTCGTGGGGAATGCGTACCGCACCCGCCAGCGAATAGCTAAAATCCGTGAATACTTAACAACACTTAGAATTGCCTATTTTGATAGTTTAAACACAAAAAAACCCTCTAAAAATGCTTATACAGGTATTCCCCTACTTATGATGGGGTTAGGTTCCAAAAAACCCATCGTTTGTTTAAAAAATCATAACTCGAATATGGCCTAGCCTACAATAGGGTAATCAGTACCATCTATACATATATGGTAGCCTAGCCTACACTACACAGTATACTTTATACATATATGGTATGGTAATTATTAGTGTCAGCTAATTCTGCAGGTTCAATGCAAACTGACATGATAAGTCAGTATAAAGAGAAATTGAATAACAAACAAGGCTTGGCCTGCACTTTCGTATATCATATACGGTAGCCTAGCCTACATTATTCTGTATTCTATTTTCACATAACACCGCCGTATTATACAAACATCAAAATAACGAATGTGCATATTTTCCATGGATCTTTTAAAAGTTATGCTTTACTACACTGTATCCAATCGTAAATATTCTTAAACTGCTTTTGCATTATAAATTCGATCATAGCGATCAAATGTTTTGGTTTCGAAATCGATCACGCTGTCTTTATTTCGATGCATTTTACTCGGTTCAGATTGGCATTTCTTGCTTCTAGTTAGCGTAAATGAATCTCTAGATACTTTATTTATAAGGGACATATGTATTTTTCGTTATACGAAGTGTTTTTATGTCGAAATATAACTTAAATAAGTCTCGTTGTGAAATTATTTTAGCAATTTTTTTCGTTAGTAGATGACGTTGGCGGCTGGCCCTTTGTTTTGTGTGAACAAAAAAAATCAAGATTCCGTTCGCTATTTTCTCTTGATTTCATCATCATACCACGAGCTTTTCGTATGTATCTTTTATCGGCGTGAAAACAGCAGTAATATGTGTTCTTTCATGTCCAGTAGTTTTGATTAAAATACTTTCGAATTTTATTTGCGGTCGAGTTTCATCCATGTTGCCAATGTACGATAATTTATAGTCATTAGCAGCTTGAACATTCTTTTCTCAGCGTCAGCTACAACTTGCAGCTTAATTTTACTGCAGCAGTATATTTCCTTGCCGATCTTTTCTCCAAAGCGGATAAGGGTAGTGTAAAAACATATCAGTACTTAACGTCATTTTTAACATAACTACGATAATTGTTTAACCGTACAATGGTTGAAATACAAGCAAAACAGTTGTTATCCGATTCGGTTATTAGCAAAACAACAGAGTCTCGTTCGGTTGTTTATGGCTGTACGCATTTTCGCAAGAGTATAAGGTTACTAACAATGCTTTTATTATTCTCTTACTTTTTCAACTAGAAGATGGAATAAAGAGATGGAGAAAAAGAAGTTGGTCTATTGTAAGTTAGTCTTTCTTGCTGCCTGATTCTACGGCAATTGTAGTGTATGCGCTGTTGCTTGTGCCACGCTCAGAAATTTAAAAATATTTTCTAAATATTGTCGTACATATTAATTGCTAACTCCATTGTAAACTCGAATTATCGTAAGACGAATTATCGCCACTCGTGCACTACCTGTATTTACAAACGCACAAAAATTGCAATACGAACACTGACCTATTTTAACTTCCGACTGAGAGGGCAAGTGAGGTCAGCTCATTGAAATAATGTACCTATTCCAGCCTCTCGGGCCAACGTATCGTACACCGTCACTGCCTGATTGTACGTTGTTGCCTCGCGCCAGTCGCCATGCATTGTAAATTTAAAAATACGTATTTTCAAAATATTGTTGTATCGATATTAATTGCTAATCCCATCGTAAAAGCGAATTATCGTAAGTCGAATTATCGTAACTCGAGCACTACCTGTACCTGAGTATTTTAATAGTCTTATCACAAAAAGTGCATTTAGTCATGAGAATGATATGAAAATATAGTACGTAATTAGTTAATATTTCTCTGTGAAAAATACCACGAATGGGCGACTTTTCTGCGAATAATGTGTACATACGTTCCATAGAGAAATCCACCAATAGGTGAGTCCACGAATAGTGAGACCGCAAATATGGGGAGTTTACTGATGTACAATATTATTGGATACAGTGAAGTAAAGCATAAAATTTTAAAACATCCATGAAAAAGATGCATATTGGTTATGTTGATGTTTGTATAATAAGATTTTAATATGTGAAAACAGAGTACAGTATAATGTAGGCTAGATTACCGTATATGTATATGATATACAGTACCGTAATGCAGGCTAAGCTAATTCTTCTTTGTTATTCAATTTCTCTTTGTATTGAACTATCATAAGTCAATCTGCATGAACCTCCAGAATTAGCTGATATTAATAATTACTATACCGTATATGTATAGAGTATACTTTATAATGTACGCTAGGCTACCATATGTGTATACACGGTACTGAATACCCTAGTGTAGGCTATGCTATATTCGAGATATGTTTCTCCAACAAACTTTGGGTTTTTTGGAACCTAACCCCATCGTAATAGGATAAGCATTTTTACAGTTTTTCTTTGTGTTTGAACTTTGTGTTTGAACTATCAAAATACAGTAAACCCCTGTATTCGCAGTCTCACTATTCACGGACTCATGTATTCACGGGTTTCTGTGTGGAACGTATCTACCCATTATTCGAGGAAAATTCGCCCATTCGCAGTATTTTTCACTGAGAAATATTCACTAATTACTGTATTTTCATATAATTTTCCTGACTAAATGCACTTTTTGTGATAAAACTATTAGCTACTTGCAGGGGGGGAGTGCGTTATGTGTCCCCTGTGAATACGGGGGGTTTACTGTAGGCAGTTCTAAGTGTTTTTAGAGGGTTTTAAGTATTTACAGATTTTAGCTATTCACAGGGGGTGTGGTACGCATCCCACGCTAACATGGGGGGTTTACTTATGCCCATTCTGGTTTTACTTAATGATTTCGTAACTACAGCACTTCAGTATGAAAACGTATATTAAAATTATTTATTTGTACTGACAGCAAAGATAGAAATTTATAAGAAACTATTCACAGACACAAAAATATGTCCTACCATCAATGAGCTAAACTGAGTTATGATGATGATACAGAACTCACAAATTTCATAACTGTAAAACAATCTTGTGATGACTGATTAAACCCTAATTACTGACATATGATATCCTTACCTATACAAAAACCTCAACAGTGCAAGGAAAGCCTGAGGTTCAACATCAGGCAATTCGATTTCTTCTTGTCGAGTGCTAAGCTGTCCATTGAACATTGCATCAAAAACTGCACTCCCGACAGCCAAAACAAACTTATGGGCTGGTATTCGCTGCCTGGAATCCCCTTTACCGACTAAGAAGTGGACATCACTCAAGATTTCATTGTTGAATAAAAAGGCAAATCTGAAAAAAACCATCCTCCATTACCATGAAACAGCAGTAAATGCATACTGTATAAACAAATCATAAATACAAAGACAATACATAAAGATGTGTATAGCAATTAATATAAGTTTCAATTAAATTCTATCATGCCTATGACGATGACAGCAATTAATGCACCAAACACAAGGGGTGGTTTTTACTAAGATGAAGAGCCTTTTGCTTTACATTACGTAGCACCAGGCCGCACGAACTTACTGTAAAGCAGTATCCATTTACATGTTCTACATGAATTTACATTATCCCTAAGTTCACCCTACATTTTGAACTTCAAAAAACTGTGAATAAACGATTGCCTTCGATAACTTTCATTCAGATTACAACACACTTTATTTACTAAAGCCACAAATGTTGATCAACTTGTTTCCCTACTAAAAATCCTCTGCTTCCTCTTTTACATCATTCATTTTATTTACAGTAAATAATCAGACCATCTAACTACAATCCTAACCTCTCAACTGGTTGCTTACTAAAGTTTGTTCTTACATTTATTAATTAATAAATCACAATGTCTCAAGATTTTGTCTATGGAAATATTAAAAATTAAGATTTTGAATATATTTCTTTCAGAAGTTAAATGTCCAAAAACTGCCTGCCATTGTTTCTTGAAATTATGACGGTTACATCAAATAACCAAGAGTGTGATCAATTCAAATAAAAAACATGCTTCAATATGACATTCCCTCTGATACTGCAGTATTCATTGAATCTTTCATGAAGGAAAAAGTTTCATTAATACTATACAGTTACTGATATGTAAAGCTGCATTTAAATGATTTATGTATCAACTTTATTTCATGTACTGCACTGTATTCATTGCCACTTTTCTAAGGTAAGATTAAAGACTTTTGTTTATTATAAACTTTATGTACAAAGACCTATTTGTCTTGATAGAAAGTTATTACCACACAGTGCCAAAGTTATTATCACACAGTGCCATATGGCTTAAGCTAACTACAGTGCTGGATGCCTGGGCTATCTTTGTTGGACTCACTTACAAACTGAACTTGCAAATGAGCCCTCAGAATGGAACTTCTTTGCTTTGTATGCAAAGGGCTACCTGTATACAGCAGAGACAGGGGAAGGTGTACCAAAAGAATAATAAATGTGGCTTTTCATCAAGGATCAGCATCGAGCCCTTTGCCACTATTTATCGTGGTGATATTGGAAGCAACTATTTCAACAAAGGAGAACACAAAGGGATTGGAAGCTGACCAATCCAATTACCCATTATTTACAGCAGAATCTGATGAAAAGGACATCGAAATGTTTAAAAGATGGAGGAATGGAATGGAGGAGTAAAAATCACCAAGCAAAGCAAAGCAAAGCTAAATGGTTACTGATAAGGAGACAACATACTATGTACAATGTGGAAAGTGACCACATGGCTGCAGTAGGAAGGGTGCAAAGACTTGGACTAATCATTCAGCATATTGCATGGTATATGCCACTTATGATACTGTCATTTAAGAGTAACTTTTTTATATTTAATACAAGGAAGGATTTACTGGATCGTTCATGGAGAAGGAAGACCATTTGCTGAAAGGATGTTCATATTTGGATTTAAGCCTCAGTGAACTGAGTGGCACTACTGGGAAATGGTGACAAATGATTATGAGGCCATCCACTAATATGTACAAAAAGTTCTTGGCAGGTGAATCACTGATAATTATGGAGCTAAGAATGTCTGCTTTATCAAGATGTAAGGATAAAGGTGATCCTCCCATTTCAATCTATACAGATTTGCTTTGAGAAGAATTAAAGCTCTAATCCATGAGTCTTTTTTATGAATAGATTATAAAGATTTTTAAGAATGAGTTTTTAGCAGACCCATATATCTGAATACAGTAATCTTTTGTTGGTAAAATCATTTCTTCATTAGGGTTCACCTGTCATTACCGCCTATTCGAAAAATTCAATTCTTTGAAAACAGGTTTCACTAATTTTTTACTTGTTACTTTTTACATTAGCAATATGAGCTATCCAACTAGGATCATCAACTGACACGTAGTACTAATATGAACAATCTACCATTTACTGCTTCAAATGTATCAGTAAATAACCCGTGCCCAGGCTGAAAGGAAATTTTCAATAAGTATTTATAAATTCTCTCATGTATTGATTCTGCCTTCATATAGTACACCTATGAATAAACTCATCAAAGTGCAAAAAGTACTAAACAGTATGCACACAATAGCTGCTACATACAAGCGTAATGGCAAGAACTTGAGAGTATGACTTGGGAAGAGGCTGTGATTCTTGGCAAGACCACTCTACAAATCTTTAGGTCGCTGACATCAAGGACTAGTCCCTGGATGACTATTTGGATCGAGGGCCAAAGCAGTGTCTGCTATAATGAAGAGTGTTGAACTTCTAATGAATGACAAGAATGTAAGTATTCTTGTAGTTTCAATATCAGTATGATGATGACTGCTTCAAAAGCCTCAAATATTTCTTAATTCAGATACACAACCTTTATGTTTACATGTGTTGAGAAGTCGATAACCATCTTGAATGGAGGTTAACTGAAAAACTTATTGGGGAGGGTCAGGTCGATCACAAATTTACATCCTTGGTTAACCCAATTTAAACCACTTAAATTGCTTCTAATCTTCATCATGCATCACAAAAAAAGATGAGTCCTGTTTGGTAACTTGACCCTTACTGGACGGGCATGATCATGCGAGGCATAACAATAGCTCTAGTTTGCGAAGCGGACTGCCTCTGGTGAGACTCAATATTTTGCATCATACAGTTTGAATTAATTTTATGGGAAAAATGTTCAGATCACTTCAAAGGGCCATATATGATTTGTGGCAACTTGCGGCACCACAGTACCTCAGTACAGGATAGAGGGAAATCAGTGTGACTTGAGATTTCATGGGGGAATGTACTATAGCTCCCTATCCCTGGATGTCTTTTTATAATATATTTACTCATAAATATGCCAAGGGATTGCTGCTGGTTTTAGTTTTTATTTTTTATGATAGTATGTCAGCTATAATTGTAATTTTGCAAACTAAAGTACAAAGAAATATTAGAAAACATGCATACCTCACTAAAAGGTACTGCATCTCCCCATCTCAGTACTGTATATCACGTAAATATTTTACCATAAATTCATCATACTCAGAATTTGTTATTGATTTTAGTTCTTATCTGTTATGATATTGATAAAAATGAATAGAAAAAAAATACATAACTTGGTAAAATTAGCATATTTTTAAGAGGCCCCGCACAGGGTTGAAAATAATCACTTTGAATTTCCCCTGGAAGATCAAGAAAATTTTAAAAAAATTTTTTCTTATACCATGTGCATATCTTGCTCTTTCCATTGATGTGTTTTTTTTTAAACTGGCTAACCCTAAAGTCTGCCCAGTCTAAGGGTGTGCTTTATATAAATTTTAGCCTGGCCTGTAAAAGTTAAGGGGACTGGCAGAGATGACAAAAATAAGAAGTCTGCAGATAAAGGTCTTCTGTACCTTTTAGACAAATTACATCCAAATATCTATTGCAAGGCCTTCCAGGGTTCTAAAATACCTCTGTAAAAGTTCATTCACTTAATGTTTGAATTTTGAGAATGACAGTGGGAGAGGCAACTCCTGATAGTCATCTGCTTCCCCCTACATTCACCAATGCAAGGGTTCTTGTTCACCTCTAGCTACAAAATTACAGAAAAATACTGAACACGAAATTTGCCAGAGACCAGGTACTGCAGGAAAATGCTCCAAACTGCGGTATCTTGTTGTTTTCCACAGGTACAGTGAATCTCCCTGAAATTCTTAAAACACTTTTTCCTTTAGAGGTTAGTCCTGATCTAAGAAGTCTATCAATCTACAGTAAAATGTCACTATTTTACCAATATTGCTGCATTCAGTGATCTGTATTAAACAGTATTTCATCTTCCTGAGATGCACTATCACCATCTTACAAAACTTACAAAATTCACAGTACATACACTCCCTTTAGTATTTTCCTAGACATGTATGTTAAAGGTCAAGGCATACTATTAATCTTTACATTTTGCTCTATAGATGTTAAGAAAATTCTTGATAATCTTGATAGTTGGAGTGAAGATCCTGGTGGTTTCTTCCCTTAATTTTTTATATAGGTTTCTAGTGTGTTGTCTCACAAGATGAATACATTTTACAGATTTTTAGGTCGATGTAGTATCTTTGCAGATGAGCACAAGCTTAGTAATATGGTGCCTATTCCAAAGAGTGGCAAATCTGCACACTGCAGTAACTACAAGCCAATTTCAACTCTCCTGTGATCTCCAAAGTTGCAGAAAAACTTATTTTTAAGCCATTATACAAATATGTGGAATCTAAAGGATTGTTAATTAACAGTCAACATGCATATAGGAAGCAGTCAGGTACCTGGGGTGCTCTTTTAGATTTGACATGCTATTTGCTAGAGAACCTTGATAAGGGTTTTGAGTGTAGAGTAATTCAAAGTTGTGTATATGCTTACCAAGTAATTACATTGCTATTAGTTTCACTTGCTCGGCAGCTAAGATTTTGAAGTTCGGGAGTTGCGCTATTTTGTTTTTGGTAGGTGACTTGCCCCGCCCACTTTCGGGGCAAGAGAGGAACAACTTAGCAAAAGAGCTTCAATTTGTTCATGTCCTTATGTTTATGCGAGGGAGGGAGGAGGGAGGACTCCATTCATGTAATTACTTGGTAAGTATATATAAAATGGTATTTTATCATAATAATGTCATTTCTGCGTCCAGTCCCGTGTCAGCCGGTGAAATTCCATTGTAGCACGAATTTCTAGGTATAAAATGCTAGATATACCAGAGAAAAAGAGCTTTCAGGAAAGCTGGGGTTACTACCCCAAGATCGGCGTCTTCTCCAGGAAGACGTTGGTATAAGAAGGGGTGAGTGAAGGATCACTACCACGGAGTCTTACTCGAAAGATCTCTCCCTGTTAAAACCCCAGAAGAGAGCGGTGAGCCGTTACAGCCCCCACACAAAACATCCGCCAGCTCGGCGACACCAGCGCCACCTACCTCATTCCATTTTCTAGCACGTGATCGCTACCATTCCTTTTTGTGTGCTCGTGCCATTTGGATTTTTTTCATCTTTCACCATGTCATCGAGCAGCTTTACCATCTCAAGTTAAGTACCATCTTATTGTGGGGTTTTGTTCTATTTTTGGCTGTAATGGTCTCGTCTTTTCACAAATATGAGAACTTATTATGACGCCACGGCGTCCCCCGCCAGCCATGTCGACCATGCAGGCGACCCCATCAGTTCTTTTCTGTTGGGGTTGTCTCCTTGTCGTTATATGTTATTTTTTGCCCCATGGTTCTCCTCCTGGCGGGTTCCCTGCGGTGGCCCCCCTCCCCTTTTGAATTATTACATATTGTTGGCCTGTCGGCCTTTTAGGGTGATGCCCGTCCAGGTCCCCAGGTTGGGTTCCTTGTTATTTTTAGTCTACATTAGGCTAATTAATTTATTCTTGAAGATGGTGCTCTCTTTTATTTTATTTTTATTCATTGTTTACCTATTTGAGGTTTACCTCTGGGTGCTGGCAGCAGCCTCAGATCTAACCGCTTCCCGAGGTAGGCTACGCTCTCTGTTGAGCACATTTTAATTATTCCATGTTTGTGTGTGATGGTTTATTTTGTGGAGTCTAGGCTTGTTTTGCTTCCCTCCTCTTGCCCTTGGCGTGGAGGATCCATCAGGTTGAGGGAGTTTTGGTTGCTGTTTCCTCCGGGATCGTTTTGGTGGGCAGAGTGAGCCCCTAAGTTCTCTTCCTTCCTTTGGGGGAATAGAGTTCTTTGGATGTGTTTCCTCTAGGCTAGTCGCCTTCTTGCCCCCCTTCTCGATCCCGGTTGGTTCTCGGCACAAAATTTCTCTCCCTGTTTGCTTTCCTCCTCCCTTCCGCACTCCTTCCGTTATCCTAGCCTACACTGGGTTAGGTCTTTTATTAGGCTTCGCCTAGGTCAGGAGTCGGGCATTGAGGCTCAGTTGCTTCCCTCCCCTAGTAGTAGGCCACCCTCCTAAGTTTCATTATGCTTGGAGTGGTGTGTGTGTGCAGTTGAGCGGGTGAATTATTCTCCCGTCTCCTGTTCTCATTTTGGTAGCCTACCACTCTCCCCCACTCCACCACCTCCCCCTCCCCAGCCTTGCTCTACTCGTGCGGGTGACGCTAGATGGCGTTTTCTCCGAGTTCAGGGACTCCCCATTTGGTTGAGGATTCGCTCCCTCCCATACAGTCCCTAGCATCGCTGTGTTGGTGTTGGTGGTTTGTTTTACTCGAGCTCGCGTGTTCGAACACTCTCTCCCCACACTTCTTTTCTCCCCGTCGGGTTTCTTGGTTGGGTTATTATACTTGCTCCAGCCTATGTTATGTATCTTACGAGCATCTTGCCCACTTGTTTCTCTGGCGGGAAGTCCGAGAGGAGGGTTATATCTAAGGGGCAGATCCTCCGGTCTCTTGAGTGGTTTGCTCACTTTGTACCATCACTTGTTTAATTTTATTGTTTATGTATATACATATTTAGATAAGAATATTTATCTTATATAGTACACAGAGTCCGGTTCTACACCTGGGGTTCCGCCGTTGATTTTACTGGCAACCCTTACGGTGAGTTCCTGTTGTCTCATTTCCTTTCATTCCCGGAGTATTCCGGGGTCTGGAAAATTTTTACCTTCCACTCTGTGTAATTTAGAGCTTATTGGCCCAGTTTTTAACGAGGGAGTTTCTCCTCCACCGGAGTATTCCGGTTGTAGTTGAAATTTCCCGGCCTTGCCAGGCTTTAGATTGCTTAGAGTGGTAGGTTCATGTACTTTTCTACTTACAGACTGTTCGCTGTGAGGAGCCGGGTGCACCGCCTCCCTCCAACAACCTTACGGACACGTGGTGTGCCGGACCCACGCTGGTTGTGCGGTCCGGCCTGGATGACCTGGTTGTCTGGCACCCTGATGGCTGTGAGGTTTGCTTCGCTCTCTGCACAACTGTCCAGGATGAGTCGGTAAGTGTCAGTCTTCTTCTCCCGTTTATGCTCCTCATATTGTATACTGTTTATGATTCTCGAACTATCCTTTTCGTTCTGCTAATTGTTGGTTTTCTTACAGGCGGACGAAGTCCTCCAAGAAGTCTGCCTTGGAATCCCTCCGGGCCTGGGTGGCTGGGTTTGGAAGGAACGTTCCATCGGGAAGCCCTATGTCCTCGGCGCCAGGTTGAGGACCTGCTTTACCCCGGCGCACGGGTGGCGGCGCAGTGCCTGAAGATCTTGCCACCCCATCATCCAGCAGATCCGGGATGAGACCCAGCCACCCCAAGTAGACATTTTTACGCTGAGGTTTCGGAGGATGTCGCTGCTTTAGACTTGGACCTGGAACCAATGAATACAGAACAGGACCAGGTGGTAAGTAGCGAGGTAAGTGAGGTTGTTGGGGCGGGCCCCCTTTTTTGACTCCCTGCTTCTTCTGCGTCCTCTTTTGCAGGTTTTGTAAAGTCTTCCTCCTTGGGTGATAGAGCTCCATCAGCCATCCCCAAGTTGAAGTTGAAGACTTCATGGAAGGCGAAGGGCTATAAGTCCTCGTCTTCCAGGAAAGCCTTGCCCTTCCCCGTCGAAGGCTAAGGTCTCAGCACCTGTAGCCTCCGGGAGCAAGTCTGGTTCCTCCAGCAAAGGCGCGAGTAAGAGGGCAGCAAAACCAAGCCCTCCTCGCCAGCCTGCCTTTTGACGCGAGACCTTTGCCAACCAGCTCTTTCAACGGTTCTCGGTGGACCTCGACTCGAAATTCACTAAGATATCAGAAAAGTTGGCCAGTCATGACAACATACTGGCGGGAATGGCTCACCCAGCCCCAGCCGAACCCCAGTATGTCATCCCTGATACAGCAGACCTCCCTCCTTTCGATGTCGGTAACCCTTGGCGTTTCGCCCTCCGGGCCATCCAGCATGATGGCAACTTAACGGTCGAAGGTCTTGGCACGAGGCGGTTGGAGGAACTGGAGTTCTTTCCCCCGATCTCTTGCCCCCTACCCAGGCCGTTAGGCTGACGGAGGAAGCATGGGTTCGTTCAGATAAGGTTCCTAGGAGACTGTGATCGTCCCTAGGGACCAAGCTCAATCGGCTCTCCTGCGCACTCTGGCGGAGTGGCAGGCGGACAATACAAAGTTGACGCCTTTCAAGGGCAGCTTCACCATGTTCGCCCTGGGTGACAACTTGCCCACCCCTGTTTGAACAAAGTCGCTCTGGCTACGGCCCGGCGTGCTTCAAGATGGTAGTCCTTACCGCAGCTGAGGGAAACAGACTCCACTTCCTGGTATTCCCAGGAGGTGACGAGTTCTGGGCGGATGCACCGTCCACTTTCACTGTTGGGAAGTTGGACCCTTTTGTGCTTCCTCCCAGTTCAGTGAGCAGCTCCCCAAGCTGCCAGAATCCTTGCTAAAGGCGGAGTTTGATGCCCGGACTAAGCTAGCCCGGTCCCTGAACTCCGTCTGCCTTCTGAAGCCACTGCCGTCTCCTGCGCTGACGAGCCATTCTTCCAGGTTTTGGCTAAGTCCCTGCTGGCTGGCTTTCAGTCTGACCTATTTGAATTCATCATGGCCAGACTTGAATGCAGGAAGTTCATTTTTGCCGATGCCACCATCCGTCACGAGCCTAACAAGCTCGTGAAGAGCTTGATCTGGGGGCCTAACCTCTTCCCGGAAGAAGAGGTTACGAATGTCATGAGTGAGGCTACAAGGGCCAACCAGAGTCTGCGCTCTCGCTGGGGCATTTCTGCCTACAAGCGTAAGACCCCAGAATCTGGCGGCCCCAGGCGAGAGGAGGCAAACGTTTCAGGAGGCATAAGAGACCCCACCATCAGGCGGTAGTCAAGCCGTCCCGGTCTCGGCAGTGGCACAGCCTTCCACCTCAAAGGCCCATCCCCAACAATATGTGCTGGTTCAACCAGCTCATTCCTTGCCGCGCTATGTGTTGCCTCACCAGCATACAACCCCACCTATGAGGGCCGTGGATACTTTCACGGCCTTAATAGGAGCGCAAGGGGGGGAAGAGGCAGGGCCCCTCATAGAGGGAAATCCAACACCACCCCAAGAGGTAAGCCTGGACGTGGTAGAGGGAACAAACCCGCTCCCTCCCACTGAGAAAACACAGGTAGGTGGTCGCCTGTATTGGTTCAGGGACCAATGGACCTTCAGCCCTTGGGCACACAGCATTGTGTCCAAGGGTCTAGGATGGAGCTGGATCAAGGACCCTCCTCCTCTGACCAGGTTTTACCAGCCACCCTCACCAATCCTGCAGGATTACGTGGCAGAATTGCTCAACAAACGAGCAATAAAGAAAGTAAGGCACCTAAACTTTCAAGGCAGGTTATTCACTGTTCCCAAAAAAGACTCCGACCAGCAAAGAGTGATCCTGGATCTGTCGCGTCTAAATCTCTACATAAAATGCGACAAATTTCGCATGCTTACGGTAGCTCAGGTACGGACTCTACTTCTGCGTGGAGCCGTCACCACCTCTATCGATCTTTCAGACGCTTATTATCACGTCCCGGTTGCGCGGAACTTCTCTCCGTTCCTCGGTTTCAGACTCGGAATCAAGCCTACTCCTTCAGGGTCATGCCCTTCGGTCTAAACATTGCGCCCAGGATATTTACAAAGCTGGCGGACACGGTAGTTCAACAACTCCGGTCCCGGGATATCCCTAGCAGCGTACCTGGACGATTGGATAATTTGGGCACCAACAGTTCTGGAGTGTCAGGAAGGCTACGTCCATGGTCATCAATTTCCTGGAGTCGCTTAGGTTTTCAGCTGAACAGAGAGAAGTCCCGCCTGACTCCGGAGTCCCGGTTTCAGTGGCTGGGTCTCCAGTGGGATCTGTCCTCTCACACGCTATCTCTCCCGCCTCCCAAGAGGAAGGAGATAGCATCTCTCACCAGAAAATTTCTGAAAAACCAATCAGCATCCCGCCGGTCCCAACAAAGAGTCCTTGGGTCTCTTCAATTTGCCTCAGTGACGGACCTGCTCTTAAAAGCAAAAATTAAAAGACATAAACAGAGTGTGGCGGAGTCGAGCCAATGTCAAGCTCAGAGACAAGGTCTCCTCTATTCCTCAAATCTTAAAGACAAGACTGCGGCCTTGGGCCACAGTCAGAGGCCTGTCCAAGACAGTTCCGCTTCAATTTCCCCCGGCACTAGTTGTTCACACAGACGCTTCCCTAAGCGGCTGGGGAGGATATTCACCAAAACAAAAGTACAAGGAACGTGGTCCACTATGTTTCAGCAGTTCCATATAAATACCCTGGAAGCTATGGCGGTTTTTCTAACTCTAAAGAAAATCCGCCCCAACCGGATTCATATCAGGCTGGTATTGGACAGCGCAGTGGTAGTTCATTGCATCAACAGGGGCGGCTCCAAATCAGGTCGAGTAAACCAGGTAATGGTTGCTATCTTCTCCCTGGCGAACAAGCACAGCTGGCATCTGTCAGCCACCCACCTAGCGGGTGCGGAACGTGGTGGCAGATTCCCTGTCCAGGGCTACTCCGTTGGAGACGGAGTGGTCCCTGGACGGGGAATCTTTCAAATGGATTTGCCGCCAGATTCCGGGTCTCCAAGTGGATCTGTTCGCAACGGAGAGCAACTTCAAGCTCCCCTGTTATGTGGCCCCCAACCTGGACCCCAGGCGTTCGCCACAGACGCGATGACAGTAGATTGGAACAATTGGGAGAAGATTTATCTGTTCCTCCAATAAACTTGCTGCTGAAAGTATTACACAAACTCAGGACATTCAAAGGTCAACCAGCCCTGGTAGCCCCTATTGGCCGAAGAGCAATTGGTTCCCTCTTCTTCAGGAACTGGGATTACGGAGTCTTCGATTCCCAAGCCCAAACTGACCCAGACAGTACAAACCAAGACTGTGTCAGCTTCCTCAAGAATTCAGAATGCCCTAGTTTTATGGACTTTATAAAATTCACCGTGAGCCCAAAAAGGAGCAAACATTGACCCTGTTAACACTCTGTTTTTAGAATCAGACAAAAGAGATTCTACTCTTAGACAGTATGACTCAGCAGTAAAAAAATTAGCCTCCTTCCTGAAAACATCTGAAGCCAAAATCATGACACTAATTTAGCAGTTTCCTTCTTTAGGTCACTGTTTGAGAAAGGCCTTGCTCCGGCCACTATTACCACAGCCAAGTCAGCCCTGAAGAAAGTATTCTTATATGGCTTTAAAATTGACCTTACAGATTCCTATTTTTCATTTATCCCCAGAGCATGCGCTCGTCTGAGACCAGTATCACGCCCACACTTGGTTACGTGGTTTCTCAATGATGTCCTTAAGTTAGCATCAGAGATGGACAACTTTCAATGCTCTTATCAGGATCTGTTAAGGAAGACTTTATTTCTGATTAGCTTGGCTTCAGGTGCTAGAATCTCAGAGCTGTCGGCTCTCACTAGAGGTGATGATTTTGTGAACTTCCTCCCGTCTGGAGAGGTCCTCCTTTCCCCTGACCCTAGATTTTTAGCCAAAAATGAAGACCCACAAGACAGGTGGTCCCCTTGGAAGGTGGTGCCCTTCCACAAGACCAGTCTTTATGTCCAGTTTATACCCTTAAATCTTACCTTTTAAGAACTCCACAGAGTAAGTCGGGTCCTCTTTTTTATCAGGGAGAAAGGTGGTACTCTTTCACTAAATGCCATAAGACAACAAATTTTGTATTTTATTAAACAAGCCAACCCAGATTCAGTTCCTAAGGTTCATGATATTCGAGCAGTTGCTACTTCCATTAATTACTTTCATAATATGGACTTTTCAGAACTATCTAAATACACGGGTTGGAAATCACCTCTAGTGTTTAAACGCCACTATTTAAAAAAATCACTCAAGCCCTGAAATTTTCTACAATAGCTGTGGGAAGTGTCATCTCCCCACCTTAATTAATCATCTTCCTTATCGTCCCTTTTCCCCCCCCCGCCTGCCTCATTTATTTCTCTGCTTATCCTCCTGGTTGATCATGCCTCACTGCCTTGCTCCTCATATTGATGTTTCTTGTCTCTGTTGATGGAAACTGTGATCTGACATGTTATGATTGTTTTTTCTTGTGGGGTACTGGACAGTTTTTATTTTGCTCCATGTACCCCAGGTATATATATATGTACTGTATGTAATTATTTCCCATTTTATATTGTCTCTTACGTGTTTAGCTGTAAGATTACGTGTGTAGTATTTAAGATTGTGTTTGCCATTTAGCCTTGTAATTTTCATGTTTATTATGCTTTGGTAGTATTAAGTATTTTTGGGGTTTCTTCCCCGCCACACTGGGGACTTCCCCACCTTTTTGTAATGTTAAGCTTTTTGCTGTGCTTTAGGTTTAGTGTTCTTTTTCACATGTAAGAGATACCCTGATTAAAACCATTTTTGTAATTTATGTTTTTTTCTTCAGATTACCTTGTTTCCTCGTAGTTTGCAGCCTTGGCATGATTCTCTATCACTATTTCACCGGCTGACACGGGACTGGACTCAGAAAAGGGATTTTGACAAAGGAAAAATCTATTTCTGAGAAAGGTCCCGTGTCACCCGGTGACCCTCCCTGACTCACCTGTTGCTTCCCCCCCTACTTGCACATGCCAAGTCTGGGGTTAGTGCTAGCCTGGAATGAGGTAGGTGGCGCTGGTGTCGCCGAGCTGGCGGATGTTTGTGTGTGAGGGCTGTAACGGCTCACCGCTCTCTTCTGGGGGTTTTAACAGGAGAGATCTTTCGAGTAAGACTCCGTGGTAGTGATCCTTCACTCACCCTTCTTATACCGACGTCTTCCTTGGAGAAGACGCTTCGACTGGGGTAGTAACCCCAGCTTTCCTGAGAGCTCTTTTTCTCTGGTATATCTAGCATTTTATACCTAGAAATTCGTGCTACAATGGAATTTCACCGGGTGACACGGGACCTTCTCAGAAATAGATTTTTCCTTTGTCAAAATCCTTTTTATATAAGTAATTTACCAAATAATTACACTGCTGATTCCCACTTTGACAGGAGGTGGGATGCATGGACATATCTACCCCAGAACATTAGGAATGGTAATGGATTTGAGAACATAAAAATTTGCTACCATTGATACAATGCTTGTTGTCTCCTTACCTGATAAGAGAGCTGCTGCAGGAAGATACTGCCTCTGGCTGGTGCTCTTCTTATCGTATAGTGGCATGGCGGTATAGCCGTGGATCGCCTACTATTTCAGTGGGTACTTTGCAGCAAAGGACAATTCCGACTGCTTGCAAAGAATAACATGCTGCCTCTGCCCTGGGCACAGTACACAATATACAACCAGAAAAAAGACATTGTCACCCATATCACAAAAAGAAGAACACCACCACCCAATCATAAAAGAACTGGAGGGTACTGCAGGTACATAGTACACCCAGGCTCCCCTAAAAACTCCACACCCTTATGTCAAAGTGAAGAGGAAAAAACGCTTCTTCCCCAACCCACACCAACCACTGAAAACGGACCCATTGTACTGCATTTACCATATAATGTCTCTATTTTCTTTAAATAATGGGATGCAAACACCGACCTGCACTCCTAAAAAGTCGCCTGCAAAATGGATGAGAGAGATAAATTACCTTTGAATGCCAATGAAGTGGCAACTGCCCTTGCCTCATGAGCTCTCACTTTGCAAGAGGGAAAGGCATCATCCCCAATCACGGGATGCGCTTCCGAGATGAGATCTCTGAGGAAGAATGCCAGGGCATTCTTTGACAGTGGATGTGAGCTCTCTCCTCTTCACCTGGACCTAATATTTCTGAAAGACTTTTAATGATAAAAGAAAAATGCCAGGTCTTAGAAAGTGTCTCATTTTTGGCTAAAAACACCAGGGAAAAAGATCAGACAGCATTCCCTTGGGTGAAGCCAACTCTCTTATCAATTGCATGAATTTCACTTAGCCATTTTGCTGTCACCAAGGCTACCAAGAAAAGGGTCTTCCTAGTTCAGTCCCTTAATGAAAATCAGTGCACTGGCTCAAATCGAGGGCCAGACAACCATTTAGGAACTACATCTAAGTTCCCTGGCAATACTGCTACAGTACCTCCTTCTGTTTCATGGTGTCAAAAGATTTAATGAGGTCCGACAAGTCCTGATTTGAGGAAAGATCTACTTCCCTGTGTCAGGGGACAGAGCTTAACATGGCTCTATAACCTTTGATGGTGGGAGTAGACAGGCTTCTAGAGGTTTTCAAAAATAGCAGAAAATCTGCTATTTCTGCTACAGATTCTGAGTAGACGAAATACCATGCCTTCTGCACCAGGGTCGAAATATTGCCCACTTGGCAATAGCTCCCGAAGCTGATCTTGGAAACCCCTTCTTTCTAGAGAGCTTCCTGGCAGTCTGTAGCCTGTCAGGGCCAGAGCAGACAATCCCTGATGGAATCGTCTGAAGTGAGGCTGTCTGAGTATGTGAAGTTTTTGAAGTAGCAGTCTTGGAAAATCTGCCAGCAGGTCGAGGAGGTCCGGAAACAATTCCTTGGATGGCCAAAATGGGGCTATTAAAATCACTGATACATTCTGATGAGTCAGAAATTTGTTTATTACTTGCCTCCCCATACTGAGAGGTGGAAAGGCATAGAGGTCTTTGCCCAATCAGTCCTGCAGCATGGTATCTTTTGCCCATGCAACAGGATCCGGGACTAAAGAACAATATAACATGAGACGATGGTTTCTGGAGGTAGCGAAAAAGCTCTCCCCCACACCTTCCACAGATCTAAGCAGATCAGAGGATCTAGGGTTCACTCTGTGGGTAGAAGCTGCTTCTGGCGGCTCAACTCATCTGCCAGAACGTTTAGTTTCCTTCGAATGAAACATATCACGAGACTGGTGTGATTTTGGTTTGCCCAAAGAAGGTCTCTCACTGCTTCGTAAAGGGAGAATGAGTGCGTTCCCATTTGATTCTTGATGTAAAACAGGGCAGTCGTGCTTCCTGAGTGGACTGCCACTGTCTTCCTGATCACTTTCGACCTAAAGAATTGCAGTCCTAGATGAACTGCTTTTAATTCTTTGACATTTTTATGCCAGTATTTTTCTGCTCCGGGGACCATGTTCCGGAGACTTCCATGCTCCCTAGAAGAGCTCCCCATCCTAGCTCTGACATGTCTGAGTAGAAGTCTAGGTTGGGGCTCAGAGAAAGGAGAGACCTCCCTTCCGACAGCCTTCCTTCGAAACTCCACCAAAGCAGGTCTCTTTTAATCTTGGGAGTTACAGGAAAACCGAACGTATCTGGGTAACTCTTTCTGTCCCAGCTGACCCTTAAGAAAAACTGCAGCGGTCTCATATATAGTCTGCCTAGGGGAACAAACTGCTCTATGGATGACAAGATTTCCAGAAGACTCATCCATTCATTGGCAGAGCAGTTTTCAAGAGAAAGAAACTTGTTCACTGTCCTAAGACAAGACTCTATGTCTTTGGGAATGGAGATACCCGAAAATTCTGAGTCTATCATCATCCCTGAATAAAGAATCTGTTGAGATGGAGTCAGCTGGGTTTTCTGCATGCTGATCATTAAGCCCAGACCCTGGGCCAGGAGAAGGGTCCTCCAAACATTTATCTCTCAGTTGAGCCCGAAGGAGCCAATCGTCTAGATAAACGATCTTGATTCCCATCAGATGAAACCATTTTGCAAAGGGAGCGAGAACTCGGGTAAAAACTTGTGGAGCCATCAAGAGCCTGAAGCACAGAGCATGAAACTGGAACACTCTGTTCTCATATACAAACCTGAGATACAGTACTTCCTTGAGTCCGGATGGATAGGAATGTGGAAGTATGCATCCTGCATATCAAAGGATGTCATCCAGTTTCCCTGGCGAATGGATGACAGGATGGTTAGGTTTGTCCCCATCCTGAGCTTTGTCTTCTGGAAGAAGACATTCAAAGCTCTGGTGTCCAGGACAGGCCTCCAGCCTCCTGACACCTTGGGAACCACACACAGTTGGTTGTAGAACCCTAAGGATGTCACGTCCTCAACTAACTCTATTGCCCCCTTCCTGAGGAGGGATGAAACTTCCTCTGAGAGGGCTAAAAACATCCTTGAGCCTACAGAGTAGGCTGTCAATACTACTGGCGTGTTGACCAAAGGAGGCTTTCCTTGAAAGGCAAGATGTAACCCTCCCTCAGGACATTTGTGATCCAAGGTTCCGCCCCTTTCTCTCTCCATTTCTCCCAAAAGAGGAGGAGTCTGGCTCCTAACAGAGTCTGGAGGACAGAGTTCTTGCTTATGAGTGGAAGCTCTAGGTAAGGACTTTTTAATGTCATGTGAAGCGAAACGGACACTAGATCAGGGTCTAAAATAAGCTCTCCGCCTGCTGTCGTGAAAGGGATGCATCTGCAGGGGAGACTTTTAGAAGTAAGGGCAGACATCTCCTTAGGATGCCTAGAGGACTAGGTTAAAAGGTCCTGCATGCTCTTCTTTTGGAGATCTGATGTGATCCCCAGTACTGTGGTCTGTGGGAACAAATGGTGATGGTCCAGAGGGGAAAACACGAGCGCCGACTTCTGTGAGGAAGTAACTCCCTTACACGTGTAAGAACACCATAGTTCCCTCTTTTTTGGTATTCCCATTGTATAAAGGGAAACCATCTCTTGGGAGCCAGTCCATAGCACTATCTTCGGGCACAACTGAACAGTCCTTGATCTTACGGGCCAGAGCATCCACCACCCAGTTAACCCTTAAACGCCGACTGGACATACTGTACGTCGACTAAAATTGTCTGTCGGGTGCCGAGTGGACGTACCGTACATCGACTACAAAAAATTTCAACCTTCGGTCAACTTTGACTCGACTGAAATGGTCGAAAAACGCAATTGTAAGCTAAAACGCTTACATTCTAGTAATATTCAATCATTTACCTTCATTTTGCAACAAATTGGAAGTCTATAGCACAATATTTTGATTTATGGTGAATTTTTGAAAAAAAATTTTTCCTTACATCCGAGTGGTAACTCTGCCGAAAATTTCAGAAATTCTTTCGTCATTTTGTCATAATTTTTGCACCGTTTTATATTAGCTGTTACATAAAGTTTTATATATGAAAATATGCACAACTTCATGTAAAATACAACAAAAAACAGCCCATGGTTGTAGCTTTTATCAGTTTGGAAATATTTTCATATAAATCACGATAACTGCCAAAATTTCAACCTTCGGTCAACTTTGACTAAAACTCTTAAATGGTAGAAAAACGCAATTGTTAATGCTAAAACTTTTTTCTTACATTCTAGTAATATTCAATCATTGACCTTCATTTTTGCAACAAATTGGAGGTCTCTAGCACAATATTTTGATTAATGATGAATTTTTAAAAAAACTTTTTCCTTACGTCAAAGCCGTTTGTAAAAATCGCCAAAAATCTCAGAAATTCTTTCTCGAAATTTTTGCACTTTGTCGTAATGTTTACACCGTTTTATATTAGTCGTTACATAAAGTTTTATATATGAAAATGTGCAAAATTTCATGTAGAATACGACAATAAATAACTCATGGTTGTAGCTTTTATCAGTTTTGAAATATTTTCATACAAATCACAATAAGTGCCAAAATTTCAACCTTCGGTCAACTTTGACTCTACCGAAATGGTAGAAAAACGCAATTGTAAGCTAAAACTCTTACATTCTAGTAATATTCAATCATTTACCTTCATTTTGCAACAAATTTGAGGTCTCTAGCACAATATTTCGATTTATGGTGAATTAAAAAAAAAAAAAATTTTCCTTACATTCGCGCGGTAACTCGGCCGAAAATCTCAGAAATTCTTTCGTCACTTTGTCGTAATGTTTGCACCGTTTTTCTAATAGCCGTTACATAAAGTTTTATATATGAAAATGTATGCAATTTCATGTAGAATACAACAAAAAATAACTCATGGTTGTAGCTTTTATCAGTTTTGAAATATTTTCATATAAATCACGATAAATAGAAAAAATTCGACCTTTGGTCAACTTTAACTTGACCGAAATGGTCGAAAACTGCAATTGTAAGCTAAAACTCTTACAGTCTAGTAATATTCAATCAACTACCTTCATTTTTTTAAAAAAACTTTTTTAATATTTCAATTTGTGTGGTGAATTTTTGTAAAAAACTTTTTTTACGTCCGAATTCATTCATGCATCATTTCGTGATAATATTTTCGCTGTGTTGCTCTGATCGTTTTACAATTTGTTATATACCAAAATCATCGCAATTTAGTGTACAATACAAAAAAAAATAACTCATTAGCTTTAACCGTTTTGCTCACAGCGCGATTTGTATACAATATATTTAATTTTTTTTTGCACTGTCATATATTTCAATATTTATATATGATAATGATATTTTTTTCATTTCTGATGGTTGCATACTAAACTTCAGGCAATGACAAAAAAAAGGAGCCAAAAATGAACTCTTAATCTTAAAAACTAAGTGTGCTGTGATTTTTTTAAAAAACTTTTTTCCCGCTTCGGCGCTAACTCCTGAACGCCGCCGGCATATGGCAGACACTTTTGTAAATAGAGGCTCAGCGTTTAAGGGTTAAGGAAGCTCAAAACTTCGAAAACTTTTAACAAGTTTTTAGGAAGATGAGCTAACTCTAAAGTGTTGAACATAATCTTCGCTGAAGAAAACGCAGACCTTTGGGGCAAGTCTATTAACCAGGAGAAGTCACCCTGGGAGGAGGCAGCAACTCCCAGGGAAGAAGCTTTCCCCATGGCATAAGACAAATATCTCATATTAGAAAATCTGGAAGGGGAAAACTGAAGATGGCTCTTCCTTGATCCCTCTTCTCCGCTAGCCATCCATCAACTTCACTCAAGATTTTCTTCACTGATGAAGAAAACATCAACTTGGGCAACTTTGCAGATTCAGTAGTCTGAGACTCCATTACAAAAGCAGAAGCAGGCAAAGACGGGGCTGTTGGAGAAAAGAAACTCAGAAAGATAACAATGAGATATCTCAATAAAGATTCATAAGCTGATGGGCGAGCATCCTGAACTAGTACATCATCCTCCTCAGCAGAGGATACTGGAGACAAGGACAAATCTAGAGGTTGAGGAGCCAATGGGACCTTCTTGAGTAAGCTCAAAATACTGCCAAGCTTACTTTGAATAAGGTCCACAGCCTGAAAACTAGTAGCAGGATTAGTCTTAAGGAGAGGAGTCAGCTGTGCAGAAGGGGACGCTGGCACTGAAATGCTGGAACCCCAACCAAAGAAGACGGAGTTGAGAGGCCAACAGCAGAAACTAGACGATCGGTCGAAGATGGGTGTTCAGGCGCCACTGGATGCTCTGTAACCGCTGGAGATACAGGCGCCACTGAACATTCGGACATCAAGGGGCACTCAGGCGGTCTATGAGGCTCAAGAGAAGATGGGAGCTTGGACGATACCGGGAGCCTGACCCCCAAGGAAACTTCAGGAACTGCAGGGAGCTTGAGCACCAGAGGGACCCCAGGCACTGGAGGCCGCTCAGGAAAAGACACATTGGAAGATGAGGAGGGCTTACAAGAAACAGAGCGTTTGGGAGCTGAACTCTGACTCTCCACCAAGGGGGGGCACTGAAGAAAAATGCTCTGGACTGTCCCAATGACTACAGGATGGATGAGGGCTATGCACAGGCTCCTTCTATCTTTTACAAAGCACTGAAGGAGAACACGACACATCCGCCACACACCTTTTCAGAGGATGAGATTCGTCCACAAAGCGCCACTGGCATTTGAGACCAGACTCTTCCAAACTTGATGAAAGATGATGCACATCCAAAGATACGCCTTTCCAGTGGTGCTTGGCTGCAACCTGGGATTTGGCAACAGGTTCAACCGAGGGACAACTATCTGTGGGCAAACCCTACCAACCTCCCTTAGGCTACCAGTTTGACTCCCCCAGGTTTAGAGGAGTATGCCACTGACCTTTGTCTAGGAGAATTGGCCAGACGAGCAGCCATCTCCTCCACCAACACTTTACTAACACTAAGTGCTACTGGGAGCTCCGAATCATTCTTTTTGTCCATTAGGACTTTCACTGATGATGCTATCTGGACTATGGATTCCAGTATTAATTTAAACCTTTTATCAATCTTCAACTCGAGGCTGGCAATGGGGTTGGGTTCGGACGCGAGACAGCCAGGTAAAGGAGAGGGTGGCACAGATGGAGAACTGGGAACAGGATTCACAGAAATCACAGGAACATCAACATCAACATTAACATTAGAATTAGGAGATTCCTGGCTAGCTAAAAACTTAATATCTGTCTACCAGTTGCCTTCCTCTTTTATCCCTAGCCAGTTTATTCAAATGGGACCTCCAAGTCTTCCAATTCTTACTGTTCCAGTCTAAACACTCCTTACATCTCAAATCAACTGAACATACCTGTCCCCTAGAGTCCTCGCAAATCGTATGTGAATCATATATTCTTTAGTCGAACAAGTATTGCAGCTAGTTGAACTTGAGTCTGACAACATGAAGCAAAAACAAGTCAACTAAAAGTCACAATCAATAAAAAAGTAATAAATTCAATTAATAATGTTTCAAAAAAAAAAAGAAAAACTAACAGTGAGTGTGCCGCAAGGCTACCAATACAAGAGTACTTCACCAACTGACGAAAGGACAATCGGAAAAATAATGAATTCCAAAATAAAGCTGCTACAAATAACTGGTGTACAGTACAGCCATCAGCCGGCAGAAACAAATTTAAGCTCTTTTGCTAAGTTGTTCCTCTCTTTCCCCGAAAGTGGGCAGGGCAAGTCACCTACCCAAAACAAAACAGTGCGACCCACGAATTTCAAAATTTTAGCTGCTGAGCAAGTGAAACTAATAGCAATGTAATTACTTGGTAAGTTACTTATACAAAAAAGACTGTTCAGTATACTGACGGTGCAACGCTTGTGGGTGTATTCAAGTCTCTACTTATGAGAAATGAAGCTGCCCTTGTCTCGATTGTGACATGGAGCAGATTTGTGAATGGTATAGTTGGTGGGGTATGAGGCTGAACCCCCCAAAAATTAAAACACTATTGATTAGTAGATCTCGTACAAATTTTCCACCCCATCCTCCACTTCAAGTGGATGGGACTCTGCTGAATGAGTCTAAAGCTTTAACTATACTTGGTGTAATGACTCATGTCTTACTTTTGAGAAACACCTAATGAAAGTGTCAGCTAATGCCGCACAAAAGTTAGGTATTGTATGTAGGGCTAATACACTTATAACAGTGATAAAATCAGTGCAACCTGTCTTAGATCATTTGTTCTTCCTTTACTAGAATATTGTTTGCCAGTGTGGATGTCTGCTTCTGCTGGAGATTTATCTCTTTTAGATGGAGTGATTCATGGTGGTAGGTTTCTGTTTCCTAACACTAGCAGTTATGACTTGGACCATTGATGGATGGTCTCTTGTTTGTTAATTTTTCAAAAGTTGTACTTTAACAGAGATCTTTCACATTCACAACTGACCCCTAATCCTCTTTTCTTGCCAAGAGCAACCAGATTTGCTGAACAGCAGCACCAATTTGCAGTAAATGTACTTTGCTGTCAAACTTCTCAGTTCCAGAGGTCCTTTATCCCTCACACTGTTGGACTGTGGAGCTGTCTCCCTGAGAATGTTATGCAATTGGAACCCCAAAGTTCAAGTCAACATATAATGCATTACTACTCCAAATCAATTAAACCAAATACAATTACAAGGAGGGGGCGTTTAACATCTCTTACTGCCAAGCCAAGACTGTAAGACTGCATTTGAAAATTTAAATTACATAAGTGATTCCTTGATCAAACCTGTCCAGCTATAGACACAAAAATGAATGTTGCACTAATACTACTATCAGATACAACACACCTCAGCCATTAAGAAAATTTCAACATCTGAATCAATGGCACATTCAGCAAAGGTGACTTCTATATTTGTTTTGAAAATATCACTACAGCATACGATGCTACAGTGTGTCATAAAGATTCTTTTATAACAAAACAATTACATGTACTCACCGTTCTTTGACCGTCGTCATTGTAGCCTGCCAATTATACATTGGGCCTGCATTATTGACAGCGTTAGACGATGAAACATTATTTGCAGAAATAACGATGTTGCTACTAGTTGGCACAGATGAGCTGCTACTATTCACAGTAACAGCAGAAGGAACATTCCAGACTTGGCCTCCGGGGCTAGCATTAGATGTGGTGGTTGTGACAGAAACTGAGACAGGTGACGTCTGATTGTTAGCAGATGGGGCTAGCATTGTCACATGAGGACTGGGTGGTGCTGGAGGAAGAGAAGAAGGTGCTGAGGAAACAGGAGGACCAACAGGAAGACATGGTGATGGAAAACTAAGGTTAGATGCAGGTGAAAGGCTTGCAGGCGGAATTGGGGGGAGACCCATGGCATTTGGGTGTGGTGGACGAACAGGGGGTGAAAGCGGCCTCACACCAGGAAATGTTGCTTTGCAACTGCTCACATTAGGGTGTGCTGGTGGACCATGTGTGGGATTTTGTGTTATTGAAGAATTAGCTGATATTGGCACTGTTTGCTCACTTCCCCTAACAGACACTGGACTAACATGAGCTGGAGGGGTTGCTGGAGATGGTGGAGGGGCGGAGGTACTGCCATCAGAAGAGCTTCCTGAAACAAAGAATATACATACAATTCATAGGCTAGAAACCAAATAAATGTTTTTTACACTTTGAACAGGAAAATATTACTAGTTTCCTTTTACACAGCTGGATTTTTTTGTACAAAGATTTTGTCAATAAAATCCTGAGCAAAAGATGCAGAATGATGAGACTACAGGTGCCATAGGGGGTAAAAGCACAAACACTTATAATATAATGGGATATCTAAAACCTCACTGACACATGAGTTCCCACCAAGACAAAAGCTTCAAGTTCAGAACAAAAATCCAGAATGCTGTCTGCTCACTCAATCTGTTCATATAATAAAATATATATTCATAATATAAATGATTACTACAAAAAATTAACTAGGAATCATAATACCGTCTATTACTCAAACCTTCCATAAATTTGATGAGAGATAAAACACCAAAATGAGATACTGTATCATAATACGGTAAAAAATTTACCTCTCAAACAATATTTGGGTACAAGAAGAATACCATCCATCTTATGTCTTATTTTTTGTCATTTCTATTTTGTGTATTTTATATATTCATCATCCAATAACATCCAATAACAATCAAAGTCACCTAATATCTGAGCTTTTGCCCCACACCAAAAGGATTCTGCCTGCATCCTCAGACCATATCAGTGAGTTAAAACACAAAAATGACTGCATGCAGTCAATGAAGAGGCTAAAAACAGAAAATGACTCAACATTTAACTTGACTCATATCAGTAAGAAGTAAAATACAGTGGCAGCTATTAAAAAAGAGTCAATCACAGTAAACTCCTTAAAATCACCCTATCTTTTTATTTTTCATATCCAACTTAGATAGAAGAGTAAATGAGTGTCATCTAATGATTATTCACTTTTACAAATATCACAACCAAACCAAACAGCCTCTGTCCTGCAAGAATCTCAAAGAAAATAATACAATACACAAAATTTAGTGAAATGGCAGAAGTGATAGACAAAGTAGTAATAAATAAAATTATTATTATTATTATTAAAAAAGTTTAACCAGACCACTGAGCTGACCATCAGCTCTCATAGGGCTGGCAGTGGTAGGATGAAGATGGAATGACAAGTCTAGGCTAGAAGCCAGCACTGGGACCTAACAGGTCACTTGTCAATGATGATAAACGAAAATGAAAATGAAATTAAAAGCTGTAAAAGGCATACACTTTCATACTGGAATCACAAAATAAATATTTAAACTCATGATTTTTCATACATACTCACTAAAAGGTATATTAAAATTTAAAATAAATTAAAGTAAAATCATAAAATTTACTTGTTTTAAAAATTCATTATACTGATTGATTGTTTTTCTTTATATTTTTCCAATTAATTTGCAACTATCTCATGAACATTAAAATGGGTTTGTTTTATGAACGTTGAAGATTCTGACTTGATTTCTTCTATCGGTCTATTTCCAAAATTTGATAATCGCTTTTCAAAATTTTTTTGACATTCAACAGTATAATTTAACTTTATCAGATCGCAATCTGGGCATTTTTAAAAGAGGGCCACTTGGACTGTTCATTAAGTGTTTATGTATAAATGAAATTGGCCTATTTGAACTTTCATGGAAGAATTACATTTTGCTTGTAAATATGACGCAATTAATTTTCCAACACTGGATTTTATCTGTTTTAAAATGATATTTTAATGATAAAATAAAGTTTGTTCATACTTACCTGGCAGATATATATATAGCTGTATTCTCCGAAGTCCGACAGAATTTCAAATTTCGCGGCACACAGTGGCCGGTCAGGTGGTTAGTACCCATTCCCGCCGCTGGGAGGCGGGTATCAGGAACCATTCCCATTTTCTATTCAGATTTTCTAACGCCACTGTCTCCTGAGGGGAGGAGGAGGGCAATATAAATATATATATCTGCCAGGTAAGTATGAACAAACTTTATTTTATCATTAAAATATCATTTTGTTCATGAGACTTACCTGCCAGATATATATATAGCTGAATACCACCTTTGGAGGGGGTAGAGACAGCCAAGAAATAGGAAAAAACCAATTATTGGTAAAATTATTTTGGTTCCTTATCTGATAGCGTAGCTGACTGAGTGGTTACTGTCACTCTAGTCTGCTTCTGCTTTACTAGAGACCCCAGCGAGGTAGTGACCTATATAGCTGGCGACTTCTAGATGATCTGTCAACGGGGCGTGACCACAATGTGACTAGATCATAGACCATACAAAGAGGACAAAAGAGCATTACTAACCACCTAACCAACACCTAAAGCGTTAGTTTGCAAAGGATTGGAAGACTGCCTCCAGTAGTCGACCCAACAACCATAAAAACACAATTAAAAGGGGATAGGATCAGAGTTACCCCTTGTCCCCAAGGTTGCTGAAGCAGCAATGTATGGTCCCAGCGAAAAGCAATTTCGTATGCTACCTAAACATCTTGCCAAGAGTGTGAGGCAAACACCGAATTGACTTCGCCAAAATGTGGCACTAAAAATGTCACTGAGTACCATATTTTTCTTGAACGCCATGGAGGTAGCAACTGCCCTCACCTCGTGAGCGTTAACTCTCAACAACTTGAAGTTGGAGTCGTCACAACTAGAGTGTACGTCCTTAATGACGTCCCTAATGAAGAATGCCAGTGCATTCTTCGACATAGGTTTAACTGGTTGCCTCACAGAACACCATAAAACATCCAATGGACCACGAGTGTCCTGTGTTCTTTTAAGGTAGTACTTGAGAGCTCTAACTGGACATAGAACTCCCTCAGGTTCCTGTCCAATAAGGTCTGCTAAACCTTTAATTTCAAAGTGTCTAGGCCAAGGGTTAGAAGACCTATCATTCTTAGCCAAGAACTTAGGGCTTAAAGAATAGACAGCATTGTGTTCCTTGAAGCCCACATGACGGCCTCGAACTTCTCTCACTCTCTTCGCCCAGAGCCGAAATGCCGTTTTCTGAGTAACATCCTTAAGAGATGCAGAGTGGAGAGGCTCAAAAGGACTAAACATCAAAAACTTGAGCATTACGTCCAAGTTCCAAGCAGGGGAAATCAGCTGAGGAACCTTGGACGTCTTGAAAGAGCTTTGTAAGATCGTGGAGGTCCTTATTGTCAGACAAAGCTAATCCTCTGTGTCTGAATACAATCGAAAGCATGCTCCGATAACACTTGATAGTCGGAACTGCTATATCGAGTTTTTCTCTTAAGTAAAGGAGAAAATCCAAACCTGGCTCACAGTGATAGAGGAAGAGGAAAAGCCCTTCTTTCTACACCAACCTTTGAAGGTTGCTCACTTCGCTAGATATATCCTTTAGATGAAGAACTTCTGGCTCTAGTGATGGCCCGTGCCACCTGGCCAGAAAAACCCCTTCGCTCTGACCAAGTTTCGATAGTCTGAAAGCAGTCAGGTTCAGGCGGGAGATTCAAAGATATCTCGTGAAGTGGGTTTGTATGAGCAGGTCTGCTCTCATAGGAAGGGTCCTCGGAACGTCTACCAACCAGAAGAGAAACTCCGAGAACCAGTGGTTCAAGGCCAAAACGTGGGGATGAGAGTCATCCTCGTCCCTTGTGAGGCCGCGAACTTGCGTATGACTTCTCCCAGAATTTAGAACGGGGAAAAAGGCGTAAACATCTATTCCCGTCCAATCCCAGGGAAGAGCAACTATCGCAAACTGCCCCAGGGTCGAGTACAGATGAGCTTTATAGAGGAGCCTCGCTGTTCTTGAGGTCGTGAAAATATCCACAAGATGGCGACCCCAAAATTTCCAAAAATCTTGGCAAACCTCCTGATGAAGGGTCCATTCCTTCGGCAGGAGTTGATGGCGCCAACAGAGCAGGTCTGCTCGAACATTTTCGACCTCTGCAACAAAACTTGTGAGAATCGAAATGTTGCGAGCATAGGCTCAAAGAATAATCTCTCTTGCAAGGCTGAACAGGGAACAAGTAGTATTGTCCGAGTTTGCTAGAACTACACGATTGCAAACTTGGACCTCGAAGAATTGGCGAGCTAAAAGATAGCCGCCAAATCTTTGAAGTCGATGTGCCAGGACACCTGTTCCTCTCTCCAGGTTCCTAACACTTCCTCTCCTCTAGTGTTGCCCCCAACCTGTTGACGACCACGTCGGAAAAACAACACTAGGTTGGGGTTCAGAAGCTTGAGGGAGATCCTTTCTGCAATTCCGTTGGATCGAGCCACCACCACAGATCCTCTTTATATAAGGAAGAATTCTCAATTCCTCTTTCAAGTCTTCCTTGCTTTGCCAGTTCTCCAACAAAAAAGAACTGAAGAGGCCTGAGATGCAGACTCCCAGAAAACAAACTTCTCCAGCGAGGAAATGGTCCCCAGCAGACTCATTCCTTCCTTCACCTAGCATGTTTCCTTTTTCCAAGAAGGCCGTTGATGCAGACTTTTCTGAGGCGTACATAGAAGTTGCCGTTCTTGCGTTGCGGACGGAGACGCTATAAAAGCCGCTGAATAGATCTGAATTCCCAGACACAATGGACAGTGAGGGGATCAGCTGCGACTTCTCCACAGACCAGAAGTCCCAGGGACTTCACGAGTTGCAGAGTCAACTGAAGGTCCTCCAGATACCTTCGCCGACGGCGCCTCGAATCAACCAGTCGTCCAAGTAGAGTGAGATCCTGACGTGGCGACAGATGCAACTGCATCGCAACGTTTTTCATGAGACGTGTAAACACCCCCTGGGCGGAGCAAAATGTGACGCCAACAGCATCTGGTGTTCCCAGGCGGTCAACCATCCAAAGTACTGACCAGACCCAACGTTGCTTAACTTCGCTGATCGGACGAGAAGCGGTGTTTTCAACGTGGTATGGTCGTTGTGCAGAGTCCAAAGCAGAGAGCCCTGAACTGGTACGCCTAGTCCCCAAGACAACCTGAGATACTTCATCGAACGTGGATGAATTGGGGCGTGAAGATAAGTATCTTGGAGATCCAAAGATACCATCCAATCCCGGGATGAAGGGCTCCTAGTATTGACTGCGAGGTCTCCATCTTGAACTTTTCCTTCCGGACCAAGTTGTTCGACCTGTTGACGTCCAAGACGGGTCTCCAGCCTACTGAAAGTTTTGGGACTAGAAACAATCTGCAGTAAAATCCCGGGAACACCGAGTCCAAGACCTGTTCCACTGCTCTCCGCTCGAACATCTGTTCGAGCAGGTCAAACAATTTTCTGTTTGACAGGAAGGCAGTTGGGAAACAAAAACAAAAGAGGAGGAGACAGGAAGGGAATCAAGTAACCTCTCTCTAACAGTAGGAGGGACCAAACGTCTGCCCCCTCACTCTTTCCAGGCTTGTGCAAAATGAAGCCTGGTTGCAAAGGGAGTCTGGAGATGAAAGGAGTCACTTGCTACCTCTCTTGAAGTGACATTCCTTCGGGAAAAAACTCTCTCTCGTGGTGCGGGTCTGTCGTGTTGCTTCCCATGGAAGCCCCTTTGTTATGCAAACATTTAGCTTTCATTTACTTTTTGTATCATTGAGATCGGTGCAATCGTTATGAAGGAGATGCAGTTTGAATGTCGATAACTTTAGTTTTGAGAAAAACGATATTTTTGCTTCTCTGTGTATTTATTTGCTTGCTGTTACACAGTTTGATGTTTTTATGACATAATGAAAAGCCAAAAAAATAGACCTGCAAAGTAATATAACTTCGCTAAATGAAGCTAAATGAAGCGAGTGTCAAAACACGGCTGAGGTTGGGCAGCGCCAAGACGTTTACTTAGTCAAGCTCTGAGCTGCTACTGACTGACTGCCACTGACTGCCCTGCGGCATTCCTGTCTTTCGCTGATGCGCACTATGTCCACAGGTTGCCATAGATCGCATTAGATATTATTATTTCATAGCTAAAAGGAAATTACCACCGATATACTGACAATATCATTACATTATATGAAAAATGTAATTTGACTATGATAGGGTTACTGTTTTGTTTATAACTCCTAACTGTGGCGAACTTTTAAATAAAACTTTCTGAGAAGATAGTCAGGATATGTATGATGCCATATATAAAATATCCCAGAAAATTTGATTTCCGATTTTTTCGTCAAACGCTCCCCTAAGACAAAGACAACTGCGAAGGTGGAGAGAGAGGAGAGCCCTGAAGGTTGAAAAGTCTCAGGAAACAGATCCTTAAGAAAAAGCCAGAGTCTGATAATCAGAGGAAGAAGAAGACGAAAGAAGTTTCTCTTCATACAAAAGCTGTGACGAAAGAGGATGTTCTTCCGCAGCTGGCGGGTCTTGAGTGAGTGGTGAAAGTAGTTCCGATTCGCCCGATCACGTGGCGGGAACTCCCGCGAACGAAGAAGTTTATCAACTAGAGTTACGTATAGTAAACATAAAAATTGTGGAACTCTTCACGATTAGCGTGTCATCCTTTCCGCAGAGCCATGCTAATCTTCTCTGTATCGTTCCAATTTTAGTATATGTACTGCTGAAGCAAGTACTGGCTAAATTAAGAAGGACATCAGATGTTGAAGCGGTAGTTGTGCGACATGATGAACAACTGGAGCGGTGTCAACACAAGACTTGAAGCTATACGGCGAAGCGAGCGGGCGTCATGGCGTGACTGACGCACGAGGCTCCGTGGCAAGTACTAGAAGAGAGTCACAGCGTGGCGCCGCGGCGTCATGGCTAGAAGCGCGCCCGGCGCCAAGGTGAGGCGCGTGAAGCGTGAGAGCGCCGCGAATAGCAAGACGCGCTCTGGCGTGAGACAAGAGAAAAGGCCAACACCTCAACTCGGGAAGACGAATAGAAAGCCACTAAACACTCTCTCTAGACGACGACAGAAGCCCCAAAACATCTAGCAGATGATATTCGATGAAGCAGGAGACGAAGGTGAAAGTCTGTACCTCTTAACAGGCAGATTCGAATCTTGAAAGGTTCATGAGAGCATCCAGCTGTTGTTGCAAACCCAACAAAATCTTACAGCGTTGGAGAAGCCACTCTCTCTCCCTCTGGCTGAACCTGAGAGAAGGAAAAGGGGCGAGAGACGTATACTTCCTTCCACAGGGAAGAAGCTCTAGCCCTGACTTCTCCTTAGCGACAGGGGGTCGAGTAGTCTAAATGATCATTCGAAAAACACTTTATTCTCTTCTGCAGAGGAATATCCACGCAACTTTCGGGAAGAGTACAAACGTCTAGAGGAAGAGGACGTGAAGCGTCCTCTCCTCTAAGCTTCTCTTAAGAGGGCGAGAGTCCAACCGAGCTCCAACCCCCTTAGGCGGGAGGGGTGTTCGGAGGACGAGAAGCAATCCTTCAGGATGCGTGCCTGAGCACGATCCCTGGCAGCCTGGGTAGCGTCATCAGGACCTGCCGAGGGGAACGCCAGACCGGTGGGAAGCCCCCTAACCCTCATGCGGCTTTCGACATGCCCCCTCCCTGGTCCTGGGAGTTCGACAGAGGTCCAGGCCTAGAGGCATTATAGGGCCGATCTGACGCCCCTCCACAACACTAGGGCACTAGCACTAACACTATGCGTTTGAATTGCATTCACTTTAGTTTCAAGAGCACGCATTGACTCCACACGAGCCAGGGAATTACCTTCTGCAGCAACAAACTACAGGGTTAGTACTAAAATTTACTACAGGGTTACTAGTAGGAGAAAACCTGACTGTCCATCTAAGGATGCACTCTAGGAGGAAGATTTCCTCAGCCTATCACGCTCCAATTTAAGCATATAGGCTTCATATTCTTCCACTCACCCTCAGACAATCCCACACATTCATTACCGATTATCATAGAGCATTGAACACCCTTACATATCATACATAAAAACGTGAGGAACTATCAAAGTCTTCGATAGCCTCACCTTACATTCACCAAGCTACAGACTCAATAGCTAGAGGTAAGACATCTTAATTATAAGAAAAGTCAAAATTTAAAATCAAAAAATCATAAAATTTACAAAGAGCGTATGCCAAGTCACAGATCCAGTTGAATACCAAAAAACAACCAAAATACTTAAGTGACAACAAATTTCCAAAATCCAAATGGCGGAGGAACTGACAACAGGTGTTGACAGTCCGGCGACAGAGAAAAATCTGAATAGAAAATGGGAATGGTTCCTGATACCAGCCTCCCAGCAATCGGGCATGGGTACTAACCACCTGCTTGGCCACTGCGTGTGTCCATGTTTTGAAAATTCTGTCGGACTTCAGAGAATACAGCTATATATATATCTGGCAGGTAAGTCTCATGAACAAATTATTATTTTTCAGGTTCTTCGTTCCATATATTTTTGCCATTTTTTCACAATGACTATTTTTATATATTTTGCATAGTCACTGATAGGGATGTCTACATTTGTTCTTGTCATGTGGACCGCTTCTTTAGCTGCTTTATCAGCCTCTTCATTTCCCTTAATCCCTACATGGGCAGGGATCCAACATATTTCAATATTTTTTCCCTTATTATACAATTTATGGAGTGAGAACTTTATATGTTGTACAATATTATTTTTGGGATTATAGCTTTGAATAGCTTCTATAGCACTTCTGGAGTCGCTATAAATTACAAAATTATCATATGAGACTTCTCTAATTATTTTTATGGCCGATACTATTGCACATAACTCAGCTGTAAATACAGAGGCTTTGTCTGGGAAAGAGAACTGATACGTTTTGTTTTGGGATACCACAGCATATCCCACTCCGTACAGATTTAGATCCGTCAGTGTATATTGCGTAATGTGGACCTTTTCGGATTATATGCTCTACTGCATGTTGTCTTTGGTATTCTGGAGTATATGAATGATTTTTTGATAAATATTTCAAGTGTGTACAAATTCTCATTTTAGTCACAGTCCAAGGAGGAGGCAATTTTAACATTACAGGCAACTGTATATACATACTTAGTGACTCAAACAATCTTCTAGCCCTAATTGGGAAAGAAGGTGGATGATTGTTTATAAACACATCTCTTAATCCAAATAATTTTTGGTTGGAGAATCATTTGTCTGAATTCTCAGAGCACTCTTCATCGTTACTAGCTCTCTATGGAGAGACAGAGGTAGTTCACCACATTCAACTTGTAAAGAAGATGTTGGTGATGATCGAAAAAGCTCCTGAACATATTCTAAGACCCTCATTATGAATTGGGTCTACCGTTTTCAGCGTTGCCTCCTGATGCCGAGCCATATATTTCACTTCCATAATCAACGATAGACAGCACTGTTGCTTTATACAATAAAGTAAGGGTATGTCTATCGGCTCCCCAAGTAGTGTTCGACAGTTTTTAATTAGGTTTAATGCTCTTTACATTTTGATTTCATGTATGTTATGTGGGCTTTCCAGTTCATGTGAGTATCAAATACTAATCCTAAAAATTTTGCTGTTTGGCCAATTGGTATACTATGGTTTCTGATTTTTAAGTCTATTTCTTCTCCTTTTTTCCATTTTTTGTTTTTATAAAACATGATTGCTTGAGTTTTATCTATGGAAAATTTAAAGCCTACAGATAAAGCCCATTCATCTATTTTTACTATGCTTTTATTAATGATTCGTTCTGCATGTTTTATTCGAGATGCTGAATAATATATGGCAAAATCATCCATATACAGGTTACTTTTAATACCAGTAGATAGATTTTTACTGATATCATTAATTGCTAACGTAAACAGTGTGCCACTAAGGACGCTTCCTGTGGAACACCATTTTCTAGAGGAAATGTTCTAGACAGAACATCATCAATTCTCACCTGAAAACTGCGATTTGTCAAAAAGTTTTGTATAAACCTGTCAGGTAAATGTCCACAGATGTTGTTGTTTTGTAAAACGTTTTTAATATAGCATACCTCCATGTAGTGTCATATGCTTTTTCAATATCAAAAAGACAGCTACAGTAATTTGTTTTCGTTCAAAACCTCGTAAAGTATATGGTCTTCTAAGCTACAGAGAACCTAATGTAGATCTGTTACACTGTGACCTCAACTGAGTGGGAGTTAAAATTTTATTTTCTCAATGTGCCATGTTAGTCAAGCATTTACCATTTTCTAGTAATTTGCACAAACAACTTGTTAAAAAATTGGTCTGTAATTGCTTCACATTACTGGGATCTTTTCCAGGTTTGGGGATTGGAACAATTATAGCTTTTTATTCGCCATTCATCAGGAAATAAATTTCTAAGCCATAAGTGGTTATAAAACTCTAAAAGTATGTCTTTGCCAAAGGTGCTAAATGGCATATCATTTCAAAACAAATATTGTCACCTCCAGGGGCAGATTTATTGCTGTTAAACAGAGCAAATTCTAACTCTTCCATACTAAATTTTCTATTATAATATATATCTTCTACTGTTTCAAAATTTATTGTTATTAATTCTATACTATTTTTCTTTGTGCAGAAATGCTCATCTAAATTTTTGTTGCTACTTACTTTTGCTAAATTTTCACTCTATTACATTACTAATTTCTTTAGGATCAAGTATTCTTTTCCATCTTTTATATGGCATGTCTAGGTGGTTTAACATGGGTACCATTTATTTTCCTGAATTTTTCCCATATTTTTTGTATGGGAGTATTTTTAGAGAGATCTGATACATATTTTTTCCATGAAATGATTCTTCCTTGTATTACTTCTTTTTAAACTTTGCAGATATTTTATTGTGAGGTTTTAATGTATCAATTTCTAATAATAATATAGTCAGTTTTTGTAAGGTTCCTTCTAATATTGGTAACGTTTTGTTTAATTTACTGAATTTTCTATTCAAATTATTTAGTCGTCTTCCAATTGGTGTTTTATTTTTATTAATTCTGTTAGTTTTTCAGACCACCATGGGACTGTGTTTTGTCGGATGAGATTTGGATTTTGGTATTGCTTTATCAGCAGCATTTGTAATGAAATCAACAAGAAATTTATTAGTTTCATTATGGTCTTTCAAATATTCAATTGGTGGGATATTCCTGTGTTAATTCATATTGTTCCCAATCTGCTTTATAAATGTTATATCGAGGGCATGTTTGGTGGGGTTATTTTGTAATAAAGAAATTAATATGGGGAAATGATCACTTGTATGCAAGTCATCTACAAGTATTCCAGTCCAATCTGTCTACTATGTCTGCTGTACATAGAGTTAGGTCAATTGAGGAATATGTTCCATGTGTTTTAGAAAAATATGTGCTGATTTCAGTCATCATTTATACAGCACATGTCATATGAATCTATGAATTCCTCTATTGTAATTCCTGCTCTATTTGATTCTTGTAATGAATTACAGTCCCACATTGGGTTGTGGGCATTAAAATCACCTACTATTAACGTTGGTTCCTTAGTATTATTAAGTAATTCTTTGATTTTGTCAACGTCATAATTTTTATTAGGTTGATTGTACAAATTATGAATTACATAATTATCGTTTTTTATTCGTATTCTAATACTCGAGAGAGTTTGCAGATCAGTAAAATTTACAGGTATTTTGTCATAACATACTTTTCTGGGCTTGCCTGTGTCGTTGCTTCTGAAATGTCCCTTACAGCACACATTTCTAGGTATAAGTAATGCTAGATATAAAGAAAAAAAAGCCAATAGGATGCCAGAGTTACTACCTCTGGTTGATACATCCTTATATGATGTCGGTATGTCATCTAGGAGCGAGTGGGGCCACTACCACAGACACTTAACCCAATAGACTCTTCCTCTCCAAAACCCTCTGCCTAAGAGGTGCCGATACAATGGTCCCACCACCGCTTTTACTACTAATTCTACCCACAATGCACCATCCGCTTTTTTCAGCACGCTCTAATAAACAACACGTTGGTTTTTGTGGTGCTACATTTGCATCTTTAATTTCCTTTACAGATCATTTCACTCTTCCTGATGGCTTCAGTTGATCAAGGCGCATCTTCTTCCAAGATGAGTATTCAATTTTGAATGTTTTGGGACTCGATCAAACAGGAATATAAGTCCCGTTTATTATTTTTGCCTGATCGTGCATTGCCATTTATGTTCGTTATGATGCAGCTACCCACAGCCTTATTATTTGAATGCCTTCTTTGACGTCCAAGACGATTGAATATTAAATTACTACGTTCTGTTAATGATAGTTTCAATTTTTGCTCGATCTCACGCGATCGGCTATTATTTTTATATTTTAGAAGTTGAAAGTTGGGCTAGCCTAGCTTTCCTTTATGCATTTTTAGGTACATTTGTTAAATGTGTTGTTATACCATTTCATTTAATTGTGTATCAGTTCTTGAGTCTGTTTTGGGTGGTGTTTGTTAGCCTACCTGACCAGTTTGGCTTTGCCGATTCTTGGAAGGTAGGCTAAGTTGGCTTTTAGTCTTCCTTCCTTCTTTGGCTTATAGGCCTAATTTAGGTACAGTTTTCTTTGGTGGCCTTCGTTAAGTTTGAGTGCAGGCCCTTCCTCCTGACAGTTGATTTTTCATCTCGGAAGGTGGGGTTTGGCGTAAACAATCTTTCTCGTTTGTTATTTTTTTGCGAGCCCTAGCCTACATATCCAGGAGATGTCTTCAGGAGGTTAGGCTAGGCGATATAAACAATGTTTATTTTTTTGCATTTTTTCAACCCCCTTTTATATCAGTCTCTATTGTCTTGGCTCTCCCTTGGGGCATTTTAGAGCTTAGCTCATTTGCCCTTAGGTTGAGATGACATTTTTTTGGTAAATTTTGCTCCAACCTATGGGTGACCTGTTGTTAATTTTATTCACTCCCGCTTTTAATTCCCGTTCCGCCATCCGGACTTGTTCCGGCGCTATCTATTAATTCTTTTAGCTTCAGTAGAAAATTTGTGCTTGAGCGTCGTTGCCTTTTTGTTTACTGTAGCGGCATTTTTAAGAGGAATCAACAAGAATTTTCTTAGTAGTAATTGTAATTTTGTTTTCTGCTCCTGCTTCCCTACCATTCCGTCATCCGGACTCGTTCCGCAGCTATCGTTAGCTCCTTTGGTTCTTAATAAGACTTTTTGCTTGAGCGTCGTTGATTGTTTAAACACAACTGTAGAGGAGCCGGAATGAATATTGTTTATATTAATGTTATTATTATTTCTGTAGTTTCTGTCATCGATGTTCGGTGATTCATCCCGAACCTTCGCTCTAGGCGACTAGTCCTCCCCAGTTGTTGATTTCTGTGTGTATGGTTAATTTTTCTGGCGCTCGCGCGTCACCGATTTGCTGTTCCAGCGTGATCTGACTCAGGTTTGGCCCACCTGTTTTAGATTTCCATTGGAGAGTTCCGGATATCCACAGTTCTCAACTCCATATTGGAGAAGAATATTTTTACTTTAAGTTTTACTAGTTTAGCCATGCCGCCGGATTATTTTAGATACTCATGTATCAATTTTTGTTAGGTGGTGCATTGCCAGGAACCAGGCTGTAACTGTATTGCAGCAACCCTGTCCACAATAGCATGCAGGTCGCATGCTGGTTGTGCAGTCGAGGTCGACGACCACCTGTTTTTGCACCCAGACGGTGCTAATTTCGTCATCATTTTATAAAGAATGTCTATTCAGATGTGGTTGATGATTCGACGTTAACCTTCAATTGAGCTATTTAACACAGTTATTTCAAACAGTTTTGTTTATATTTGACATAAGTAATATCTTTATCTATCCTTATATTGACATGGTATTCGATTAACAGGTCCCTGGTCCCATATCAAAAATCCGTCTCTGGCGACTTGAAGATCTGGGTTGGCGGCTTTGGTCGCAACGTTGGTCAGGGCATCCTTATGTGCTGGCAGAGGATATCTGCAATATTTTATACCCTAATGCTAGGGCCTCTGCAGCCATATTGAAGCCCTAAGAACCCTGATCAACAAGATTAGGCTTGAGACCCAGGTCTCACCAGAAGATCAGGAGCTGTTTTGGCGGTGAAGTGGCCGAGAAGTGGCCAACATCAACCTAGACGTCGAACCGATGGCCATCGACCTAGAGGAAGGTAGGGATGTAAGTGAGGCATGTAGACCAGTTAATCCACTGTCTTTCAGTTCACAGCATGTCTTTGTCTTCATCCTTTCAAGGATTCTCTAAGAGCTCCACCTTGGGGACCTGTTCGGGGGTCGGTGATCCCCAAGGTGAAGTCCTCTATGAAGACGAAGACTCTACCTAAGTTGTCTAAACCCCTAAAAACCCCATCTGTAACTAGCTCCGCCAAAGGTATCATTGACTCCCAAACCTTCGACTTCCGCCAGGAAAGCTACTCCCCTTCTAAGGGGTCGAGAACAAAATTCGAGCAGGTTTAAAAACCTGACTTCGACCCTGAAGCTTTTGCGAGTCAATGAGGAGGATGCTTTCTGAACAGGTCATCACTCAGTTCGAGGCAATGTCTCGCGATCTTGTCTCGGACTGGTTAGTTCAGGTCCGGTTCAGCAACAGGCCTATGCCATCCCAGACGCCTCTAAGCTGCCAGCTTATGAGGATTGTAACCCTTTTCGTCTCGCTTTTAATGCCCCCTCCAACAATGGTAAATTAACCATCGAAGGTTGTGGCACCCGCCTGTGGAAGATTACGAGTTCTTCCCGGCAGATCTTGTTTTTCCCTTTCCTGGGTATGCTCGGCTTTCCGAGAAACCCTGGTAAGGGAAGATAAGGTTCCCAAAGAAACAGTGATCTTTCCTAGGGACCAAGCGCAGACAACGGCATGGGTTAGGATCCTATCTGACTGGGAGTGTTTGAACACTAGATTGACCCCTCATAAAGGTCGATTTACAATGTTCATCGTAAATGAGGATGTCCCAACTCCTTGCACCTCTAAAGTGGCGGAGTTAACCCTTCAGGCCGGAACAGAGGAGAAGCCTATGCCACAGCTTCGTGAGATGGAGCCTACCTCTTCTCTTCTCTTCCCAGCAGACTTGGAATGCTGGACTGGAGCCCGGAAACCTTTACAGTGGGTAAGCTAGATTGGAGTGCGCTCCTTAAATCTTTTCAGTGAGCAATTACCCAGGCTTCCGGAGTCCTTGATCAAAGCTGAGTATGAGGCTCAACACCCTCTCAGCAGGTCTATCAATTCCGTCACCTCGAGGAGTTGACGTCTGCTGTATGTAGGGATGAACCTCTGTTCAGGATCCTGACCAAATCACTTCTGGCCTCTTTCCAGAGTGATTTGTTTGACTTCATTAGTGGCAAGGAGGAACTGCCGAAAATTTGTTCTGGCTGACGCTACCATCCGTCCACGAGCCAAACAAGCTCATAAAATCCTCTGTCTGGGGACCAACCTATTTCCCGAGGACATGGTCAACTCGGTGATCAGTGAGGCCTCAAGGGCCAATCAAAATCTCCGGATCCGTTGGGGACTCCCTTTAAGAGGAAGTCGTCAGAATTTTCGGGGCCCCAAACCAAAAGGCAGAAAGAGGTCTGGAGGTTCCATCCTTACAAGGCACCCCAGACCCAGACAATTGTTCAGGCAGTCCCAGTTGGCCAAATTGCCCAGCCTTCCACCTCAAAAGGACATCCACACTTTGTTTTATTGAACCAACCGGCTCACCATCCCGCTGGTTCAACAACCTATTCTCCGGCCTTTAACCCTACCTATGAGTCTCAGACTTTTCAGAGCTACCGCCAGTTCAGGGGCAACAGAGGTAAGGGAAGCTTCAGATCTAGACCCAGTCCCAGGCTCCAATCTCTTGTGGTAGAGTCTCAAGAGGAGCCAGAGACAGTAAAGCCCTCCACTAAATGAGCATCCCCAGGTAGGTGGGAGATTGCGCCTCTTCAAGGACCATTGGACATTCAGTCCATGGGCCCACAGTATTATTTCAAAGGGCCTAGGGTGGAGTTGGGTACAGGGACCCCCTCCACTTGTCAGGTTCTATCAGACTCCAACACCGGATCTGTTAGACTATGCAGAAGACCTTCTTTTAAAGAAGGCAATAAAGAAAGTCAGACATCTAAAATTTCAAGGACGCTTATTCAGCGTGCCAAAGAAAGACTCAGACAAGAGAAGAGTGATTTTAGACCTATCAACTCTAAACTCTTACATTCAATGTGACAGGTTCTGTATGTTGACCGTCTCTCAAAATGCGGACCTTACTTCCCCATGGGGCCGTCACCACCTCTATAGATCTTGCAGACACCTTTGATTATCATGTCCCAATAGCAAGAAACTTCTCCCTTTATCTGGGGTTCAGACTGGGAAGACAGGCTTACTCGTTCAGAGTAATGCCTTTCGGACTAAACATAGCACCCAGGATCTTCACCAAATTGGGAGAAGCCGTGGTGCAGGAACTGAGATCTCAAGCAGCATCAAGGTCGTGGCTTATCTGGACGATTGGCTAATCTGGGCTTCCAGCGACTCCGAATGTCGGAAGTCGACCAAGTTAGTCATTCAGTTCCTAGAGTATCTGGGTTTTCATATAAACACAAAGAAATCTCGTCTAACCCCAGTGGAGACAAATTTCAGTGGCTGGGCATTCAGTGGGACTTAAGTACCCACAAACTTTCAATTCCCCAGCAAAATGCAAAAGAGATAACCAAAGCAACAAGACAGTTTCTCAAGTGCAAACGAGCCTCTTTAGTCGCACTCAAGAAAGAATCCTGGGTTCCCTTCAGTTTGCGTCCGTAACAGACCTTCTCCTCAAAGCAAAACTGAAGGACATAAATCGAGTGTGGCGGAGTTGAGCCAATTGCAAATTCAGAGACAAAGTCTCCCTCATACCTCAATCTTAAAGAAAAGACTTACTGCCCCTGGACAACGGCCAAAAGTCTTTCCAAATCGATTCCATTTACAATTTCCCCCTCCAGCCCTGATCGTCCACACACGACGCATCTCTGACCGGTTGGGGAGGTTACTCACAATACAAAAAGTTCAAGGACTCTGGTCGAGCCACTTTCGTCACTTCCACATAAACATTCTGGAAGCAATGGCAGTTTTCTTGACTCTGAAACGCTTTACGTCTGGCCAGGAACATACATGTCAGATTAATCCTGGACAGTGCAGTGATAGTTCATTGTCTGAACAGGGAGGTTCCAAGACAAGTCACATAAATCATGTAATGATAGCAATCTTTTCATTAGCAATGAAAAACCATTTGGCACTTGTCAGCCACACATCTGTCAGGAGTGAGGAACGTGATTGCAGATTCTCTGTCAAGAACGACTCCCTGGAATCGGAATGGTCTCTGGACAAGAAATCCTTCAATTGGATTTGCCAACAGATTCCAGGGCTTCAGGTGGACCTGTTTGCCACAGAATCAAATCACAAACCCCCATGTTATATAGCTCCGAACCTGGACCCTCGGCTTACGCTCTGACGGACGCAATGTCAATAGACTGGAACAGATGGCAGAAAGTCTATCTGTTTCCTCCAGTAAATCTTCTGTGGAAAGTTTTACACAAACTCAGGTCATTCAAAGGTCAAATAGCCTTAGTAGCCCCCAACTGGCCGAAGAGCAATTGGTTTCCCCCTTCTGTTAGAGCTGAAACTCAGAGCCTTGCAAATTCCTCATCCAATGTTAACCCAAGTAGTACAAACTCAGACTGTGTCAGCTTCCTCAGGAATGCTGAATGCCCTAACTTTATGGATTTCATGAAGTTTACGGCTCAGAAAAATGCTAATGTTGATCCTCAAAACACAATGTTTTTGGAATCAGATAAGAGAGAGTCTACTCTTCTGTCAGTATGATTCAGCAGTTAAAAACTTGCTAACTTTCTGAAAGAGTCAGACGTTCATACTATGACTACAAATCTTACAATCTCATTTTTTAAAGCCCTTTTTGACAAAGGTCTGGCAGCTAGTACCATTACTACAACTAAATCTGCCTTAAAGAAAGTATTCCTATGGGGGGAATGTTGATCTGACGGACTCATATTTTTCATCTATTCCTAAAGCTTGTGCCCGTCTTAGACCAACTTCCCATCCTAAAACGGTTTCTTGGTTTTTTAAATGACGTTTTAAAATTAGCCTCAGACACAAATAATGAATCTTGCCCTTATTTCGACTCTTCTTAGAAAAAACTTTGTTTTGATTAGCCTGGCTTCAGGAGCTAGAATCTCTGAACTATCAGCCCTTTCTAGAGAGTTGGGATCATGTAGATTTCAAACTCCCATCAGGAGAGGTGCTACTCTCTCCAGACCAAATGTTTTTAGCCAAGAATGAAGACCCTCTAATTAGGTGGTCTCCTGGAAGATAATACCTCTTCCAGAAGATCCCTCTTTATGTCCGGTGGTTACATTAAAAGCCTACCTGGAAAGGACCTCTCAGAGGTCTTCAGGTCCACTTTTTGTTAGAGAAAATGGTGGAACTATCTCCTTGAATGGCATTAGACAACAAATACTTTATTTTATTAAACAAGCCAATCCGGATTCAATCCCCAAGTCCATGATATCCGGCTGTAGCCACCTCAGTTAATTATTTCCAACATATGAATTTTGAGGAAATTAAGAAATATACAGGCTGAAATCCCTAGAGTCTTTAAACGTCACTACCTTAAATCCTTGGAGGCTCTGAAGTTTTCTGCTGTCGCTGCAGGGAACATTGTTTCCCCAGAGTCAGCCTAATATTATATTATTTTATTATTTATAATTTGTGATTTGTAATATGTAATTGTATTGTTTTTTATTTGGCCTACCAATTGGTACCTCTCACCTACCTGCCTCGCTTGTACCCCCGTCCTTCCTATCTTGTTGTCGGAGTTTGGGTTGCTTCACAATCCATTCCTGGCTTTGTTTTATCACCTTTGTTGTTAAGTTTTCACCAAATCTCGTTATTCTAGGTGATAGTTACTAGTTTACTTATTAATCTTAATATTGTAACTTCATTGTTTTGCATTAATTAAGGTAGTTATAGCCCTTTTGTACATATTTATATTCACATTTGCTATTTTGGATTAGTAAAAGCATATTTAAAATAAAATTTTTATTTTCTCCTTAATACAATTAATCCTTTTAAATTTACAAGCTTCTTTGGTCATTCTCTGCTACTATTTCACTCAGCGACACAGGGCAAGCTCAGAAAAGGGATTTTGACAAAGGAAAAAAATATTTCTGGGTGAAGGCCTGTGTCGCTGGAGTGAACTCAAAGGCATTTCTCTCTCTATATTTCCCACCTTGGAACTAGCCAAAAAGCTTGGGTGCTATTTCGGGATGGTGCATTGTGGGTAAATTAGTGGTAGCTGGTGGTGGGACCGTTGTATCGGCACCTCTTAGGCAGAGGGGGTTTTGGAGAGGAAGAGTCTATTGGGTTAAGTGTCTGTGGTAGTGGCCCCACTCGCTCCTAGATGACATACCGACATCCTATAAGGATGTATCATCCCTACCAGAGGTAGTAACTCTGGCATCCTATTGGCTTTTTCTCTGGTATATCTAGCAATACTTATACCTAGAAATGTGTGCTGTATAGGGACATTTCACTGAGTGACACAGGCCTTCACCCAGAAATAGATTTTTGATTCCTTCTTCAAAATCCCTTTGTTATGTACATATATAGCAGTACCTAAATTTCCCTCTTCCTCTCTTGATGCAGATGCTAAGGTATATTTACCTATCATTTAATATTGTTTTGTTGACATGTTGCAAACATAATATCATTGGTTCATATTCTTTTAATAACTCACATATTTCTCTAGGTGTAATCTGGTCTGTAGACCATTTACGTTCCATTGTATAATATAACTATTGAAAATATTTTTTATAACTGTCACTAAGTTTTACTCTTTTTTGTATTATCAATTTGGAATTTTTCTAATAATTTACTCACGACATTCATCTGTTTTTGCCTTATAATAGACTAAGTGCTCAATGCACATGCACCCTTCTTTCATGGTTACTCAAATCTGTGTTTTCTGAGTCCAGTCCCGTGTCAACCGGTGAAATTCCATTACAGCACGAATTTCTAGGTATAAAAATGCTAGATATACCAGAGAAAAAGAGCTTTCAGGAAAGCTGGGGTTACTACCCCAGTCGAGCGTCTTCTAGGAAGACGTCGGTATAAGGAAGGGTGAGTGAAATACCACTACCACGAAACATACTCGAAAGATCTCTCCTTATCAAAACCCCGAACAGAGCGGTGAGCCGTTACAGCCCCTACACTCAACACCCCGCCAGGACGGCGACACCAGCGCCACCTACCTCATTCCATTTTCTAGCACGTGATTGCACCTTTTCCTTTTGTGTGCTCGTGCCCTTTTTTTGATTTATTTTCATCTTTCGCCATGTCATCGAGCAGCTTTACCATCTCCAAGTTAAGTACCATCTTCTTGTGGGGTTTTGTTCTATTTTTTGGCTGTTATGGTCTCGTCTTTTCATAAATATTGAGATCTTATTATGACGCCACAAAGTCCCTCCGCCAGCCATGTCGACCATAGAGGCGACCCCATCAGTTCTTTTCTGTTGGGGTTGTCTCCTTGTCGTTATAGATGATTTTTTGCCCCATGGTTCCCATCCTGGTGGGTTCCCTGCATGTGGCTCCCCCTTTTTTTTCTGAAATTACGTTTCATTGGCCTGTCGGCCTTTGTGAGGTGATGCCCCATCCAGGTAACCCCCAGGTTGGGTTCCTTATTATTTTTGGTCTGTATTAGGCTAATTATTTTATTCTTGGAGATGGTGCTCTCTTTTTATTTTTTTTTTATTCATTGTTTTTGTTGTTTACCTCGTGGGTGGCGGCAGCCTCAGATCTAACCGCTTCCCGAGGTAGGCTACGCACCCTATTGAGCACATTTTTGTTCCCATTTTTATGTGTGATGGTTATTTTGTGGAGTAGGCTTGTTTTGCTTCCATCCCCTTGCCCTTGGTGTGGAGATCATCAGGTTGAGGGAGTTTTGGTTGCTGTTTCCCCCGGGTCATTTTTGGTGGGCAGAGTGAGCCCCTTAGTTCTCTTCCTTCCTTTGGGGGAATAGAGTTCTTTGGATGTGTTTCCTCTAGGCTAGTCGCCTCCTTGCCCCCCTTCTCGATCCCGGTTGGTTCTCGGCACAAAATTTCTCTCCTGTTGCTTCCTCCTCCCTCTCCGCCTCCTTCCATTTTCCTAGCCTATACTAGGTTAGGTCCCTATTAGGCTTCGCCTAGGAAGGAGTCGGGCATCGGGCTGTGTAGCTTCCAGCAGTAGTAGGCCACCCTCCCAAGTTTCATTATTCTTGGAGTGGTGTGGTGTGCAGTTGAGCGGGTGATTTTTCTCCCTGTCTCCTGTTCCCTTCCTGGTAGCCTACCTCTCTCCCCCTACTCCACCCCTCCCCCCCTCCACCCCTCCAGCCTTGCTCTACTCGTGGGGTGACGCTAGATGGCGTTTTCTCCGAGTTCAGGGACTCCTCCATTTGGTAGAGGGATTCGCTCCTCCCATACAGTCCCTAGCATCGCTGTGTTGGTGTTGGTGGTTCGTTAGCTCCTAACGTGTTGACACTCTATCCCACACTTCTTTTCTCCCCGTCGGTTTACTTGGCTAGGGTAATATATATTTGCTCCGGCTTATGTTATGAACATATTGAGAGCATCTTGCCCACCTTGTTTCTCCAGCGGGAAGTAAGTGAGAAAGGATTTATATTATATAAGAGGAGCGGATCCTCCGGTCTCCGGAGTATTTACCCTTGTACCGTCACTTGTTTAATGTTATTGTTTTGAATATACATATTTAGATAAGTGTGTTTATCTAACGGAGTACTCTCCTCATTTATATATATAATTGAGTCCGGTTCTACACCCGGGCTCCGCCCGTTATTTTACTGGCAGCCCTTATGGTTGAGTTCTTGTTGTCTCATTCCTTTCATTCCCGGAGTATTCCGGGTCTGGAAAACTTTTACCTTCCACTCTGTGTATTTTAGAGCTTATTGGCCTAGTTTATGATAAGGGAGTTCTTCTCCGCCGGAGTATTCCGGTTGTAGTCGAATTTCCCGGCCTTGCCAGCTTTAGATTGCTTAGAGTGGTGGGTTCATGTACTTTTCTACTTACAGACTGTTCGCTGTGAGGAGCCGGGTGTACTGCTTCACTCCAACAACCCTACGGTCACGTGGTGTGCCGGACCCACGCTGGTTGTGCGGTCCGACTGGATGACCTGGTTGTTTGGCACCCTGATGGTTGTGAGGTTTGCTTCGCCTTCTGCAAACTGTCCAGGATGAGTCGGTAAGTGACAGTCTTCCTCCGTTTTACGCTCCTCATATTGTATATTGTTTACGGGTTCCCGGACTGTTTTTTCGTTCTTAGCTAATTGCTGGTTTTCTTACAGGCGGACGAGTCTTCCAAGAAGTCTGCCTTGGAATCCCTCCGGGCCTGGGTGGCTGGGTTTGGCAGGAATGTTCCGTCGGGGAAGCCCTACGTCCTCGATGCCAAGTTGAGGGACCTGCTCTACCCCGGCGCACGGGTGGCGGCCGCAGTGCCAGAAGATCTTGCCACCCCATCATCCAGCAGATCCGGGATGCGACCCAGCCACCCCAAGTGGATATCCTCTACGCTGAGGTCTCGGAGGACGTTGCCGCCTTTAGACTTAGACCTGGAACCTATGAATACTGAACAGGACCAGGTGGTAAGTGGTGAGGTAGGTGAGGTTGTTGGGGCGGGCCCCCTTTTTGACTCCCCTGCTTCATCCATTTCTTCATTTGCAGGTTTTGTGAAGTCTTCCTCCTTGGGTGATAGAGCTCCATCTGCTATCCCCAAGTTGAAGTTGAAGACTTCATGGAAGGCGAAGGGCTATAAGTCCTCGTCCTCCAAGAAGGCACGCCCTTCCCCGTCGAAGGCTAAGGTCTCAGGACCTGTAGCCTCCGGGAGCAAGTCTGGTTCCTCCGGCAAAGGCGCGAGTAAGAGGGCTGCAAAACCAAGCCCTCCTCGCCAGCCTGCTTTTTGACGAGAGGCCTTTGCAAATCAACTTTTAAAAGTTCACGGAGGATTTTGACAGGAGATTTACAAAGATCTCGAAAAGTTGGCCAGTCATGATAATATACTGGCGGAATGGCTCACCCACCCCAGCCGAACCCCAGTATGTCATCCCGACACAGCGGACCTCCCGCCTTTCGATGTCGGTAACCCTTGGCGTTTCGCCCTCCGGGCCATCCAACATGATGGCAAACTTACGGTTGAAGGTCTTGGCACGAGACGGTTGGAGGAATTGGAGTTCTTCCCCCGATCTCTTGCCCCCTTACCCAGGCCGTGAGATTAACGGAGGAAGCATGGGTTCGGTCGGATAAGGTTCCTAGGAGACTGTCATCGTCCCTAGGGACCAAGCTCAGTCGGCTCTCCTGCGCGCACTCTGACGGAGTGGCAGGCAGAAAATACAAAGTTGACTCCTTTCAAGGGCAACTTCACAATGTTTGCCCTGGGAGACAATTTGCCCACCCCTTGCTTGAACAAAGTCGCTCTGGCTACGGCCCGAGCGTGCTTTGAAGGTAATCCGTTACCACAGCTGAGGGAACAGACCCCACTTCCTGGTATTCCCAGGAAGTGATGAGTTCTGGGTGGACGCCCGTCCACTTTCACTGTCGGGAAACTGGACCCCTTCTGTGCTTCCTCACAGTTCAGTGAGCAGCTCCCCAAGCTGCCGGAATCTTTGCTAAAGGCGGAGTTTGATGCCTGGACTAAGTTAGCCCGGTCCTTGAACTCCGTCTGCCTTACTGGAAGCCACTGCCGTCTCCTGCGCGGACGAACCATTTTTCAAGTCTTGGCTAAGTCCCTGCTAGCTGGCTTTCAGTCTGACCTTTTTGAGTTTATCATGGCCAGACTGGGATGCAGAAAATTCATTTTTGCTGATGCCACTATCCGTCCACGAGCCTAACAAGCTCGTTAAGAGCTCGATCTGGGGACCTAACCTCTTCCCAGAAGAGGAGGTTACAAATGTTATGGCTGAGGCTACAAGGGCCAACCAGAGTCTGCGCTCTCGCTGGGGCATTTCTGCCTATAAGCGCAAGACCCCAGAATCTGGCGGCCCCCAGACGAGAGGAGGCAAACGTTTCAGGAGACATAAGAGGCCCCACCATCAGGCGGTAGTTCAAGCCGTCCCGGTCTCGGCAGTGGCACAGCCCTCCACCTCCAAGGCTCACCCCAACAATATGTGCTGGTCCAACCAGCTCATTCCCTTGCTGCTCCCTCGTATGTTGGCTTCACCAGCATACAACCCCACCTATGAGGGCCGTGGATACTTTCACGGCCTTAATAGGATCGCAAGGGGGGAAGAGGCAGGGCCCTTTCATAGAGGAAAACCCAACACCACCCCAAGAGGAAGGCCTGGACGTGGTAGAGGGAACAAACCCGCTCCCTCCCACTGAGAGAACACAGGTAGGTGGTCGCCTGTATTGGTTCAGGGACCAATGGACCTTCAGCCCTTGGGCACACAGCATTGTGTCCAAAGGACTAGGATGGAGCTGGATCAAGGACCCTCCTCCTCTAACCAGGTTTTACCAGCCACCCTCATCAATCCTACAGGATTACGTGACAGAATTGCTCAACAAACAAGCAATAAAGAAAGTAAGGCACCTAAAGTTTCAAGGCAGGTTATTCACTGTTCCCAAAAAGACTCCGATCAGCAAAGAGTGATCCTGGATCTGTCGCGTCTAAATCTCTACATAAAATGCGACAAATTTCGCATGCTTACGGTAGCTCAGGTACGGACTCTACTTCCGCGTGGAGCCGTCACCACCTCTGCCGATCTTTCAGACGCTTATTATCACGTCCCGATTGCGCGGAACTTCTCTCAGTTCCTCGGATTCAGACTCGGGAATCAAGCCTACTCCTTCAGGGTCATGCCCTTCGGTCTAAACATTGCGCCCAGGGTATTCACCAAGCTGGCGGACACGGTAGTGCAACAACTCCGGTCCCGAGGATATCCCTAGCAGCGTACCTGATGATTGGATAATTTGGGCACCAACAGTTCCGGAGTGTCAGAAGGCTACGTCCATAGTCATCAACTTCCTGGAGTCGTTAGGGTTTTCAACTGAACAGAGAGAAGTCCCGCCTGACTCCGAGTCCCGGTTTCAGTGGCTGGGTCTCCAGTGGGATCTGTCCTCTCACACGTTATCTCTCCCGCCTCCCAAGAGGAAAGAGATAGCATCTCTCACCAGGAAATTTCTCAAAAATCAATCGGCATCCCGCCGATCCCAAGAAAGAGTCCTTGGGTCTCTTCAATTTGCCTCAGTGACAGACCTGCTCTTAAAAGCTAAACTAAAAGACATAAACAGAGTGTGGCGGAGTCGAGCCAATGTCAAGCTCAGAGACAAGGTCTCTCTATTCCTCGAATCTTAAAAACAAGACTGCGGCCTTGGACCACAGTCAGAGGCCTGTCCAAATCAGTTCCGCTTCAATTTCCCCCTCTGGCACTAGTTGTTCACACAGACGCTTCCCTAAGCGGCTGGGGGATATTCACCAAAACAGAAAGTACAAGGAACGTGGTCCACAATGTTTCAGCAGTTCCATATAAACACCCTGGAAGCTATGGCGGTCTTTCTAACTCTGAAGAAAATCCGCCCCCAACCGGATTCATATCAGGCTGGTATTGGACAGCGCAGTGGTAGTTCATTGCATCAACAGGGGCGGCTCCAAATCAGGTCGAGTAAACCAAGTAATGGTTGCTATCTTCTCCCTGGCGAACAAGCACGGCTGGCACCTGTCAGCCACCCACCTAGCGGGGTGCGGAACGTGGTGGCGGATTCCCTGTCCAGGAGCTACTCCGTTGGAGACGGAGTGGTCCCTGGACGGAATCTTTCAAATGGATTTGCCGGGGTTCCGGGTCTCCAAGTGGATCTGTTCGCAACGGAGAGCAACTTCAAGCTCCCCTGTTATGTGGCCCCCAACCTGGACCCTCAGGCGTGCGCCACAGACGCAATGACAGTAGATTGGAACAATTGGGAGAAAATTTATCTGTTCCCTCCAATAAATTTACTGCTGAAAGTATTACACAAACTCAGGACATTCAAAGGTCAACCAGCCCTAGTAGCCCCTATTGGCCGAAGAGCAATTGGTTCCCTCTTCTTCAGGAACTGGGATTGCGGAGTCTTCGGTTCCCAAGCCCATACTGACCCAGACAGTACAAACCAAGACTGTCAGCTTCCTCAAGAATTCAGAATGCCCTAGTTTTATGGACTTTATAAAATTCGCAGCCCAAAAGGAGCAAGCATTGACCCTGTCAACACTCTGTTTTTAGAATCAGATAAAAGAGATTCTACTCTTAGACAGTATGACTCAGCAGTCAAAAAAATTAGCCTCCTTCCTGAAAGCATCTGAAGCCAAAATCATGATGACTAATTTAGGAGTTTCTTTCTTTAGATCACTGTTTGAGAAAGGCCTTGCTCCGGCCACTATTACCACAGTCAAGTCAGCCCTGAAGAAAGTATTTCTATACGGCTTTAAAATCGACCTTACAGATTCCTATTTTCATCTATCCCCAGAGCATGCGCTGTCTGAGACCAGTATCACGCCCACAGTCTGTTAAATGGTTTCTCAATGACGTCCTTAAGTTAGCATCAGAGATGGATAACTTTCAATGCTCTTATCAGGATCTGTTAAGGAAGACTTTATTTCTGATTAGCTTGGCTTCAGGTGCTAGAATCTCAGAGCTATCGGCTCTCACTAGAGGTGATAATTTTGTGAACTTCCTCCCGTCTGGAGAGGTCCTCCTTTCCCCTGACCCTAGATTCTTAGCTAAGAACGAAGACCCACAAGGACAGGTGGTCTCCTTGGAAGGTGGTGCCCTTCCACAAGACCAGTCTTTATGTCCAGTTTATACACTTAAATCTTACCTTTTAAGAACTCCACAGAGTAAGTCAGGTCCTCTTTTTATCAGGGAGAAAGGTGGTACTCTTTCACTGAATGCTATAAGACAACAAATTCTGTATTTTATTAAACAGGCCAACCCAGATTCAGTTCCTAAGGTTCATGATATTCGAGCAGTTGCTACTTCCATTAATTACTTTCATAATATGGACTTCTCAGAACTATCTAAATATACGGGTTGGAAATCACCTCTAGTGTTTAAACGCCACTATTTAAAAAAACGCTCAAGCCCTGAAATTTTCTACCATAGCTGTGGGAAGTGTCATCTCCCCACCTTAACTAATCATATCCTTATCCTATCCTTTCCCCCCCCCGCCTGCCTCATTTACTTCTCTGCTTATCCTCCTGGTTGATTATGCCTCACTGCCTGGCTCCTCATATTGATGTATCTTGTCTCTGTTGAGTGGAAAAGTGTAATCTGACATGTTATGATTCTTTTTTCTTGTGGGGTACTGGGCAGTTTTTATTTTGCTCCATGTACCCCAGATATATGTATATGTACTGTATATTTTATTTTCCATTTGATTTTGTCTCTTACGTGTTTAGCCTAAGTTTACGTGTGTAGTTTTAAGATTGTATATTGCATTTATCTTATGCAAATTTCATATTTCAATATGCTTTAGTAGTGTTAAGTATTTTTGGGGCCTCTTCCCCGTCATGCCGGGACTTCCCCACTTTCATAGTATTAAGTCTTTGATGTGCCTTAGGTTTAGTGTTCTTGCTACATGTAAAGATTCCTGATTAAAATTATTTTCGTAATTTATGTTTTTTCTTCAGATTACCCTCTTTTTCCTGGCGTAGTTGCAGCCTTGGCATGATTCTCTATCACTATTTCACCGGCTGACACGGGACTGGACTCAGAAAAGGGATTTTGACAAAGGAAAAATCTATTTCTGAGGAAGGTCCCGTGTTACCCGGTGACCCTCCCTGACTCACCTATTGCTCCCCCCCTACTTGTACATGCCAAGTCTGGGGTTAGTGCTAGCATGGAATGAGGTAGGTGGCGCTGGTGTCGCCGTCCTGGCGGGTGTTGAGTGTAGAGGCTGTAACGGCTCACCGCTCTGTTCCGGGGTTTTGATAAGGAGAGATCTTTCGAGTATGTTTCCGTGGTAGTGGTATTTCACTCACCCTTCCTTATACCGACGTCTTCCTAGAAGACGCTCGACTGAGTAGTAAAAAACCCCAGCTTTCCTGAAAAGCTTTTTCTCTGGTATATCTAGCATTTTTATACCTAGAAATTCGTGCTGTAATGGAATTTCACCGGGTGACACGGACCTTCCTCAGAAATAGATTTTTCCTCTGTCAAAATCCCTTTTTTTCTATATTTCATAAAATTTCTTATAATGTTTGTTAAACCATCTTTTGTTGTTATTGCATAATTCAATGAAACAATCATTACATCCACAAGTATTATCATGTGTATTTCTCTTTTCATTTGCTCTTGTTCCAATTACTGGAGAAGGAGTAATCTCTTCTCCCTTGACATAATCATTATCATCTATGGTATGATTCTCTTTCACTTCTTCAGTGTTCTCGACATTTGCCTTCATAGGTTCTATTATTATTTTAGGAGATAAAGGTATATTCTTAGCTTGTTTTTGTTTTTGTTCCTTTTTCATCTCCTTTATCTTTGGTTTAACTGATGTTTCTCTAATAATAGTTGGTTTCTTTGTTTTGGGTGGTGTTCTCTCCAAAGGCCTTTTTATCTTTAATTTCCTGTCTATCTCTACCCTCTTCTGTCACTTTAGTAGCAGCATCGTCCTGTGTTTCTATTTGCATTAATATTTCAAATGAATTGGATAAAATATTATCCATCTCATTTGTACCTGTTTCTTTATTCTCTATTTTATTTTTATTTCTAAATTATTAATTTTTTCTTGAGATTTACTTGTCTGTGCTCTGTTACTTCTATCTGTTTGCGTTTTTGCTTAATTTTTGCTCTTGTTATTGATGAATACGTGTTTCTTAGACGGATCCTGAATTCCTCTCACTTTTAATTCTAGCTTAGCCTCTCTTATAGACATCCCTGTTCGTTTCTTGTAGTATCTTTAATTCCATTTGTGTATATGTAATACATGCATTCTTTGGATCTTGCATGATGATTTTGCCCACAGTTTACACACTTAGGTTCACTGCACTTCCACTGTGTGGTATGATCAGTAGATCCACAATAAGCACATACCGTTTCATTTCTACAATTTTTCTGTGTGTGCCCATACTTACTGCAATTTTGACACTGCAGTGGCTTTGGGACATAGGGTCTCAACTCTCTATTTTGGCCTAAAATTTTTATTTTTTGAGGTAGATCTTCACCCTCAAATTTTATTTTTGCTATTTTTAACGTTTGTCTATTGCTGTTTTTACTTGGTACAGCATATACCTCACAATCTTGGACCTTTGGGTATCTTTTTTTTGAGAGAGTCCAATAGCATTTTCTTATCGACTGGTTAATATATTGTTTTCAGGAAGTACAATGGTACCCTGAATACTGTTCATAGTTTCGTGTTTTTTTACTTTAATGTTAATATTGTCTATTTTTCTCAAAGACAAATAGTCCTCGGACTGACTTTTTGTTGTGGCTTCTATAAGCCAAGTTTTTTCCTTTACTTGTCTAAACGACATATCTGTCGTTGGATGTCTATTCAATAAAAATTTTCTAGTTTTAGGGCTGAAATATTTTGGTCAGCTTCCATGGTTAGAAACCTTGACCAACTTCCACTCCCAAAGAGAGAGTCAAGTGAGTCAAGGTTGGGTCAAGACGATATTTACTTCTTTTTGATTTATTGAGTACTGGAGTATAAGGTTCCAGTGTGATTACATTTGGATTCTTGTTTGTTTTTTCCAAAGAAAGGTTGTTACAGGAGGTTCCAGTGGTCGTCATCTGTGCCGAGTCACTACCATCAATGGGCCCAGAGGTTACTTTGAATCTTTAATTTCACTTACCATAAAGATTTGAGGAAGGAAAAAAAAAAAACTGTAAACCTTAAAAAGATATCATCAGCCCTTCATGGAGTTTTAATCTTCCACTAATGGCACAAGTGAGAACTGACTCCCAAATGTCCGCTCCCTACCCTACCCCAAAGGGGATGGCATAACATGATTAGAGTAGCCCAGAGTGTAAGCCAAACCCGCTTGCTGGGACCGAGAGTATTACTAGAATACAATCATCCCCACCCTAATTACATTATGGGCAAACCGGACAGAATGCCGAGAGCCCTATTCCCAGAACTAGACCCCCTGGAATCCGTGGTCCAGTCCGTAGAATAGTTCCGCCTGAAAACTCAGGTCCGAACATTATCGGGCAGTTGATGGTCCTGCCACGGTTCTCACTATTTAGCTTCGGATATAAACCCAATCCCAGCTATGATACCTTTTCCCTATTTACCAGGTCCAAGAAATTTGTATGAAAGTGAAAATATCCACGCCATTTAAATCGAAAGGTTTGTAGGTGATCCGTCAGGACCCGGGCTCTTATTCTTCGTAAGAACGAAGAAGAAAAGCCAGGGCCCCTTACCCCCTCACCACGTGAAGGAACCTACTTCGAGGGGAGTAATAAATAAAAAGATGCTGAGATTGAGGAAATTCTAGGGAAGAAGGTGGTTTATGTTTTTTAGCACAGTGCTGCACCAGCTCTCAAATGAGGAGACTATAAGAAGAGAAATAGGTGTTTTGAGAAAGGCTATCACGTACTGTAATGAATACACCATAATCAGAAGGTATACTAATGGGAACAATGTGCTGGAAGAGCATGGAACAAGAGAGAACCATGTGGAAGCAGTACTGGAATTCTGCCAAAAATGAAATTTTTGGATAAAATAGTTTTATATATATTTACCAAGTTATTACATAGCTATCAGTTTTTATCAACCAGCAGCTAAAATTTGAAAATTCCCAGTAGCAACTCGTTTTGTTTTGGTGTAAGTAGTCAGCCCCGCCCACTTTTTGGGAAGGCGAGGAACAACATAGCAAGAAGGCTCAATTTGCTTATGCCAAAATGGCCATAAGAGGGGAGGAGGGAGGGCCCCCACTCTGTAATTACTTGATAAGTATATATAAAACTATTTTATCATAAAAAAATGCCATTTTTATAGAAGTAACTTACACATTAATTACATAGCTGATTCCCACATTGATAGGAGGTGGGATTCATGGACTTTTTCTACACTCAAGCAATAAAAGTAATGAGTTGAAAGTAGAAAAAGGTTGCTAACATCAATACGATGCTTGTTGTTTCATTACCTGGTAAGAGAGCTGCTGCAAGAAGATACTGCCTCTGGTGGCACTCATCTTACCCCGTAGAGGTGTGGCGGTAAAGCCAAATGTCACCTGCTACATAAGTGGGGACCTCGCAGCGAAGGACTTCTCTGAACGCTAGCAAGGTAGAAAGTTTTCCCCTGTCCTGGGTGCAGTACTGACACACAACCCAAAAACAACGCTGATAATTACACCAAAAAATTAAAAACACCCTCACCCAACCACTAAAAGACCTGGAGGGTGTTCCAATATGGAGTACCCTCAGACTCCCCAAGGACTCAACACCAGTTTTCCAAGGCAAAGAGTAAAATATGGATGGAAAGCTTCCTAAACTTCCTTCCCCAGCACTGTGCCAACCACCAATAAATGACCCAAGATACTGCATGGAAAGCTTCCTAAACTCCCTTCCCCAGCACTGTGCCAACCACCAATAAATGACCCAAGATACTGCATGGAAAGCTTCCTAAACTCCCTTCCCCAGCACTGTGCCAACCACCAATAAATGACCCAAGATACCGCAATCATTAAAAACTGATTCCACATCACGTATATAATGTGTTGTAAATACTGACATACATCTCCAATAAGTGGATTGGAGAATATACTTGAATGACAAAGACATTGATATGGCTCTAATCTCATGAGCTCTCACACTCAGAATGGGTAGAAGCTCTTCTCTCTTCTCCCACTAGGGAATGTGCCTCACGAATGAGATCTCTCAGAAAGAAAGAGAGGGTATTCTTCAAGAGAGGTCGTGAAGGGTTCTTCACTGAACACCACAGGTGATTGGATGGACCTCTTATCTTTTCAGTCTAAGGGAGGCAGCATTTGAGTGCCCTTAGTGGACAAAAGAATCTTTCCTCATCTACTGAACCTAACACCTTAGTTAGGTTTTTAATGCCAAAGGAAAGAGGCCAAGGTTTTGCTGGATTCTCATTCTTAGCAAGAAAGCTGAGGGTGTGAGCATATTGCATCTCCATTAGAGAAACTGATTCTTCTATCTAGAGCCTGGATCTCATTCACTCTCCTGGCTGTAGCCAAGGCTACTAAGAAGAGGGTCTTCTTGATTACGTCCCTAACCCCTTCGCCACCGGGCGTACACATGTACGTCTTTTACGGTACAGTAATAAAAGATCTGCGACGTACGCCTATACGTCTTTCATCCCTCCTCGAAAAGCAGAGCTGTTTTCTTCAGCTTGGATGGGTTTCAGGCGTAGTATTGTGTACGAGAGAGGTGCAGAAGCTCCACCCACTATTCATTCTAGCCAATGAGTGTCCGATGGTCGTCGTGACGTCATATTCATATGGGATATTATAAGGGGTATCATCCAGCAGCACATGCCAGTGCGCCTCAAGCTGTTATGTATGAAACATTGTCACGGTCTTGTGAGTAAACCATTTGGATTCGAAGGCTAAACTTTTTCTCCTTTTGCTTGCAGTTATTTTACAAGTTTTTTTATTTTTCAGTATCATGATGTCGGATGATATTATTTCAGATTCTGGGTAGGAATACCTGCCAGATCTGTCAGATGATTATAGTGATAGTTTTATAGTTGCTTAGAGGATGACAGCGACACGAGATTTTAGAAGACATTGAACCCATTGTCGATGAAGGTTGGCAGTTCATAACAGATCCATTTTGTGACAAGCGCCCAGACCCACCCCCGATTTCACGGAGGGTGACAATGGGATCTCTGTTTGCACACCTGACTTCACCTGTCCACGAGATGCATTTTGTTTCTTTTTGTGATGATGATATTGACAGACTGTGTGAATGGATGAATGCTCAGGCAGAGGAGTATTTTCGGTCAACAGGAAAGTGTACTATGTTTTTGAAAACTTCTTTCATTTTTTTACACTAACAAGTAATTTTTATTATCATTATTTTTTCTACTACAAGTTGTAGTAGTAGTGGTATTACTGTTGAATTTTTTTATTATTATTATTGTTATTATTATTATGATTATGATTATTATTATTATTATTATTATTATTACCAATGCCATAAACATTCATTGATGTATACTAACTGTTTCCGTAAGAAAACTAGTATATACTGCTATTACTACTAGTACTATTTTACTAATACTTTACTACTTTTTCTGCTACTCTATTTCTACTACTTTACTACTATTTCTATTTCTGCAATTACTTTTCCACTAAATATTCCTCTTTTTTATATATATATATATATATATATATATATATATATATATATATATATATATATATATATATATATATATATATATATATATATATATATATATATATATATATATATATATATATTGTCACGTTAAGTGATGGTTTTGCAGGAACTGCTGGTTCCCCGCTCGTTCCCTTTGTGGATTGCTGCCTCCTTACCTTCAAGTTTTTTTTTGTTTTGATGTTCTCGTCGGTGAGCTGCTGTTTTTCTTTCGCCAGTCGGGTCTGGTAGGGCAGCGAGGTAGCGGCAGTGGCAGCAGCAGCAGGCAGTTTTGGAGTCGACGTTGGTCGAGTTTTTGAGCAGCAAATTGGAGCACGCCACGAAGTGGAGCACGTCGTAGAGGTGGAGTGTGACCATGAGTAGTCGTGTGACCACGAGCTGCTCATCTTTGATGACAGCGTGAGGCTGTCCTGACGTCTCCATCGGGGTATTCTGGTTTGTGGGGTCTTGTCCTGTTGTGCAGCTGAGGGCTGTCTTGGTGACCCGATGGAGGACGTATGTTTGGTATTTTATTTTCTGCCTGCTGCTGTTTATTTTTGCCTCTTTCTAGTTTATGGAAAGCTACTTTTGTTTATAAAGTTAATTGTTTAACTTGATTTTGTTTAGTGCTGCCTTTTGGCAGCCATTATTGTACTTATGTTTTTTATCTTTTACCAGACCTGACTCACTTGTAAATATTGTAAATAAATTAATTTTAGGCTCATTTTATTGTTTTTGTTGTTTTCCCTCCTTTGTTTGTTGCATCTGCCGTCAGTCATGACAGCCCCGTCCTGAGTATGTTAAAGAACCTGCATAACGCCCACTGGTCGTTACAATGGCGACTGTGACAGGCGGCTCTGTTTTGGCTGGCGGGTTTGTCTGACGGCATTGGAGGGGATCATGAGTGTAAAAAAAAAAATAATCTTTTTTTTCTTTTAGGTGGGAGGTGTCACGTTAAGTGATGGTTTCTGCGGGAACTGCTGGTTCCCGCTCGTTCCTTTTGTGGATTGCTGCCTCCTTACCTTCAAGTTTTTTTTGTTTTGATGTTCTCGTCGGTGAGCTGCCGTTTTTCTTTCGCCAGTCGGGTCTGGTAGGGCAGCGAGGTAGCGGCAGTGGCAGCAGCAGCAGGCAGTTTTTGGAGTCGGCGTTGGTCGAGTTTTGAGCAGCAAATTGGAGCACGCCTACGGTGGAGCACGTCGTAGAGGTGGAGTGTGACCATGAGTAGTCGTGTGACCACGAGCTGCTCATCTTTGATGACAGCGTGAGGCTGTCCTGACGTCTCCATCGGGGTATTCTGGTTTGTGGGGTCTTGTCCCCGTTGTGCAGCTGAGGGCTGTCTTGGTGACCCGATGGAGGACGTATGTTTGGTATTTTATTTTCTGCCTGCTGCTGTTTATTTTTGCCTCTTTCTAGTTTATGGAAAGCTACTTTTTGTTTATAAAGTTAATTGTTTAACTTGATTTTGTTTAGTGCTGCCTTTTGGCCATTATTGTACTTATGTTTTTTATCTTTTACCAGACCTGACTCACTTGTAAATATTGTAAATAAATTAATTTTAGGCTCATTTTATTGTTTTTGTTGTTTTCCCTCCTTTGTTTGTTGCATCTGCCGTCAGTCATGACAGCCCGTCCTGAGTATGTTAAAGAACCTGCATAACGGCCCACTGGGTTGTTACAATATATATATATATATATATATATATATATATATATATATATATATATATATATATATATATATATATATATATATATATATATATATATATATATATATATATATATATATATATATAGCCAATGTGGTGAAAAATATTCATTGGTATGTACACAATGTTTTCACATAAGAATATAAATGAAAAATATGAATAACAGAAAGTTTAGTGGAGCAAATGATGACTGATATACTCGCGGTCTCATGCGGTATGCAAGCGTTATCGGCAGTGCAACAGGCCAGTGGCGAAGGGGTTAATGAAGCAGAGTCAAGGGGTTCAAAGGGTGGACTGGAAAGCCATTTAAGACCACTTCCAGGTTCCACGATACTTGTTCTAAATCTTTTCGTTTCGATATATTGAACAATTTAATGAGATCAGATAAATCCTGATTCGAAGAAATATCCAGGCCCCTATGCCTGAATACCGAGCCTAACATCGCCCTAAAATCTTTGATAGAGGAGGATAAACCCTTAAAAGTTCTCAAATACAACAAAAAATCACCACTTGTTCTGCACCAAGTGAGGAAAATAGCCCACTTGGTTTGGTAGACACTGGCTGATGACTGTCTCCTACATCTTGAGATAGCTTCTGCAGCTGCTCTTGAAAAGCCTTTGGCTCTGAGGAGTTTCTTGACAGTTTAAATCCTGTCAGAGCTAGCATGGATAACCCCTGATGGAATCAGCTGAGATGGGGTTATCTGAGAAGCAGTCTTGGGAAGTCGGACAGGAGGCTTATCAGGTCCAGAAACCATTCCCTTAGTGGCCAAAACAGAGCTATGAGGATCATCGAGGCATTCTCATGAGACCTGAACTTGTGTATCGCTTCCATTACCATCCCGAAGGGAGGGAAGGCGTCCAGGCTCTTGTTGGACCAATCTAGAAGCATGGCATCCATTACCCATGCTGCAGGATCTGGTATTGGAGAACAATAAAGCAGAAGACAGTGATTTTTGGAGGTTGCAAAAGGTCTATTGTTGGCCTTCCCCACAATTTCCACAGACCTATGCATACCAGTGGGTCCAACGTCCATTCCGTGGGTATCCCTTGGTTGCTGCAACTCAGCTGGTCCGCTAAAACATTCATTTTGCTTTGCACAAACCTTGTTACCATCCTTGTCTGGTTCTGATGAGCCCAAAGAAGAAGGTCCCTCGCTGCCTTGCAAAGGGAGAAGAAATGAGTTCCCCTTGCTTGCTTATGTAGGCCAGGGCGGTCATATTGTTCGAGTGTACTGCAATGGTCTTGTCTCGAACTTCTGAAGCAAAGGCTTGCAATCTGAGACTGACTGCAGTCAGTTCTCTCACGTTTATGTGCCAGCTCTTCTGTTCTTGTGTCCACCTTCCTGAGACTTCCTTGTCCCCCAAGAGAGTGCCTCAACCTAAGTTGGACACATCTGCACAGAAGCTCAGGTGGGGGCTCTGAGGAAAATGAGATTCCCCTTCTAGCAGCCTGTCTTCAGTCCTCCACCAAAGCAGGTGCTTCTTGATACCCTGGGTTACTGGAAACAGAAACGAGTCCGAATCTTTCTTTCAGCCCACGTTGTCTCTGAGATAAAACTGGAGTACTCTCATGTGAAGCCTCTCCAGGGAGACAAACTGTTCGATGGAAGCCAACGTTCTGAGTAGGCTCATCCACGTGTTGGCCGTTCTGAGTAGGCTCATCCACTTGTTGACCGAACACATCTGGAGGGAGAGAAATTCATCTATTGTCTTTAGACAGGATTCTACCCTCTTGGGAGCAGGAAAAGCCCGAAAGAGACAAGAACTCAGACTCATTCCCAAATATACTATCTGTTGGGAGGAAACTGGTTGGGACTTCTGAAGGTTCATCAAAAGGCCCAACTCCTTTGCTAAGCAAAGTGTCGTTTGAATGTCCCACATGCAAGCTTCCTTTGTCAGAGAACGAATGAGCCAGTTGTCCAGATAGAGTGCAATGTTGACGCCCACTAGATGAAGCCGACCCGCTATTGGAGTGAGAACGAGGATGAAAACTTGAGGGGCTGTTGGAAGTCTGAAGCATAGGGCTTGGAACTGGAAAATCTGGTCCCGGAAAACGAATTGGAAGTGCTTCCTCAAGTCTGGATGTATGGGGAAATGGAAGTATGCATCTTGCATGACTATGGAGACCACCCAGTCTCCTTGATGAATGGGTGCAAAAACTGAGCGATTCATCTTCCGCACGAAGACATTCAGAGCGCTGACATCCAGCACTGGTCTCCATCCTCCTGAAGACCTCGGAACCAGGAACAGGCGATTGTAAAACCCCTCCGATTATACATCTGTGACTTCTTCTATTGCTCTTTTCTGAAGAAGGGCAGAAACTTCCTTTAATAGGGCCAAAAACCTTCTTGAGCCTATTGAATAGGCAGTCAAGGCGATGAGTTTTTTGACTAAGGGTGGAAAGTCTTCGAAGGGAATAGAATAGCCATTCTTGAGCACTGCTACGACCCACTGTTCTGCTCCTCTCTTGCTCCATTCTTCCTTAAAAGAAGGAGACTGGTGCCCACTGCTGCATGGGGAAAACTTTCCTTACTTTTTGGATGAAGGTTTGGTTGAAGACTTCTTGATGGCCTTGGAGGAGAATCAGACATTAGATCTAGGTCTTGACTAAAGTCTTTGCCTGCCCCCATGAAAGGGCTGATGCTGCACAGGTGAAGAAGACTTGGCACTGAACGAGATATTCTCTCTGGCAAGTTTAGAGGACTGAGCCAGGAGATCTTGTGTTGACTTCTTTTGCAAATCTGAGGTGATTCCATTAACCACCGACTGTGGAAAAGGAAGTCACACACTAGAGGAGAGAAGAGAAGGGCCGACTTCTGCGCTAATGTGACCTCTTTGGAGGTATAAGAGCACCAGAGCTCTCTTCTTCATGATGCTCATAGAATACGTAGACTAATTCACGAGAAGCGTCTCTAATCTCTCTATCTATACAGGATAGGATGCCTAAAAGATCTGATGAGAGGTCCACGGGGACAGGAGGATAGTCCTGGATTTTCTTGGCCAGGGTGCCTAATGCCCAATCCAGTAAACTGCCCACTTCAAAAACCTTGAAGATTTCTTCAGCAAGTGGTCGAGTTTGGTGGACGAAAACATCACCTTAGCTGCTGCAAAGTCAGACCTATGGGAGGCTTCAATGAGACCCTACAAATCCCACTGGGTGGAGGCCGACACACCAAGGGAGGGAACTTCTCCGGTAGCATAATATGAATATCTCCTTCTCAACAAACACAAATGGGGGTAACAAAACTCAGCCTTCCCCTGTTCTCTCTTGTCTGCTAACCAACATTCCACTTCATTCATAACCTTCTTAACCAAAATAGAGACTACCAATTTAGGAAGCTTAGAAGATTCCGATGGAAGACTGCTCATCTGAAAGATAGAAGCTGGAGAAGAAGGAGCCGCTGGTGAGAAGAAGTCAAGAAAAGTACGAAGTTAAAAACACAAAAGAGCTGAATACCCCGAAGTAGGAGTTTCTTCTTCCAGATCCTGAGCCTCCTCCTCGGCTGACGAAACTGGAGAAGGTTGCATCTACTGTGCTAGCTGGAGGAGGCTGCACTTTCAAAAAAACTCAAAATGTCATCTAGATGCTGTTGTATGGAAGCCAGAGCTGAACCTACAACAACTGGTGCCACAGAAGAAGACACTGTTGTCACACAATGAGAAGAGAGAAGATTGGTCACTGATGGGAGCTCAGGAGCCACTGGAAGCTTAGGAGCTACTGGGTGCTCGGAAGACAGAGCGCTCAGACACTGCTGAACGTCTGGGCGCTTCAGGGCGCTCCGGCGCCAGTGTGTGCTCTGGCACCAATGGGTGCTCCAGAGCCAACTGGAGCTCGGGTGCTTCTGAAGGCTTAGAGGTTGAATGAAAAGCTGAAACTGCTATACTGTGAGATGCCGAAGAATGTCCGAAGGAGTGAGACGGAGCTGAAGGATGCTCTGTTAGTGAAGCGCGCTCAGAAATGGTGGGTAGCTCGGGTGCTAATGGGCGCTCGGGATCCGACACAAGATGCATTGCAGGAGAAACCTATGGCGAAAAGTGCTCAGGGCTGTCCCAAAAACTATAGGGGGGCTCAGCCTCTTTGACTTTCTTATGAGACATCCAGCAGTCTGGGTTCATCCTTAAAGCGCCACTGGCGCCTGCAATCAGGACTCGATGCTTCAGAACTGGAGGAAAGACGGTGTGCATCCGAGAACATGCCTTTCCAACAGCGTTTTGTCATCACCTGGGAATCAGCTACAGGTGAGACTAGGGGCCGACTGCCTGTGAGCAGTCCCCACCGACCTTCCTTGGGCCTCCAGTATGACGTCTCCCATGTGCGGGGGAGTGTGTCAGGGACCTTCACCTAAGAGAATTGGTGGGATGGACAGCCAGCTCCGCCACTAACACTTCGCCATGAGCACTTCGTTCACGGTTCATAAGCTCATGAACTGTTTCACCCAACTGGGACATAGAATGCAGTATTAACTCGAACTTATGATCAAAATTTTGCTTCAAGGGTGGCAATGGCACTGGGGTCGGAAGTATGAGAGCTAGGTACAGGAACAAACTGTATAGCTGAAAAACTGGGATTTGGAGACAACACAGAAATAACAGGAACATCAGTGGAAGATTTCACAGAATCCTGGATAGCTAAAGACTTGTCACTCCGAGCATTAGCTTTTCTTATCCTGTCTCTTTCCAACTTGGAAAAGTGAGAAGTCAAAATTTTCCAATTCTAGGGTCCTAGTCAACACATTCAGCACAAGTCAGATCTATAGAGCACGCTTGACCTCTGCAACCAGAACATACCACATGCAAATCGTATTTGGTGGAAGTCAATCTCGTATTGCAGCCCTTACTGCAAGAGTGAGTGCTAGATGTACTTGTGTCAGACATCGTCAAAAGCAAGTTGAAAACTAAGTCTCAAAATGGAAAACAAGTCAAAATTCTGAAAACTGTCTTCATTGAGTCAGCCTGACTAAATAAATGCCAAAAGGCAACCAAAAGAATCGAAAATGCTTCTCTGATACTTTAATGAAAATAACCAGTAAAGCCTAAGAAAATCCAAAATTTAAGCTGCTGCTCACAACCTTTGTCTAAAGCTGGCATAAATAAACTGAGCCTTCTTGCTATGTTGTTCCTAACCCTTCCCTGAAAGTTGGCAGGGCTGACTACTTACGCTAAAACAAAACAAGAGTCGCTACTGCAAATTTTCAAATTTTAGCTGCCAGTTAATAGAAATTGATAGTTATGTAATTACTTGGTAAGTTACATATATAAAAGCAAATGTTAACAAAGCTAAACACAATGTTCAAGAGGGTCAGAGAAAGGTTAATAATTAGAAAATAGCTGAAACAAATAACTTCTGATAAGAAAAATAGACAGCATAAAGGGAAATTACTGCAATGTTACACCAGATGAGGAATGTCTATCCTAAAATAGATTGTTGTGTAGTGAGTTGCTTGCAAGGGCAAGAAAGATGACAGAGACAGTCAAAAGAATTTTAAAAAATGAAAAATGATGACTGGGAAGGTTACAAAGATAAGGTTTCACTGAACAGAATCAAAACACTAATGGTGGAAACTTCTGAAAGAGGGAATGTAAAAGGCTGCAGATATGTGTGGTAAGACATCAGGGAAAGAATACAAAGGGAGAGGCATAATGGTGAAATGATGAAGGAAAAAATGAGAGAGAATAGCGAAGTCTATAATGGAGAAGAGAAAGTGGCCAGGGCAAAGTGAAAAATAAATTTAGGATGACTGGAATCACTGAGAGAAGAAAGACAAACTATATGTGATTGACAAAACAAACAAAAGTGTGAGTTATATGAAGAGTTTAGCAAAGTCCTTAAGAAGATAGAAATGGTAGGGGTCTGAGACCTTCAGGTATATCTTGTGAGTTGTTAAAAGCAGAAGAAAATGTTATTGAAGAGTTGACTACAATGCAGTGAAGTATATGGAAATCTTGTATCATTAAGGAGAATTCATCAAAAGAATGGGAAGAGTATTACACCAGTAATATACAAAGGCAGAGATGATGCACTACAATGTGAATCTAATACAGAAACCAGCCTGCTGGAGCACAGGAACGAAAGTACAGAAAAGCAGGTAGAAGAAAGGTTGGAAAAAAAAAAAAAGGTTTTGAGGTAGGAAAAACCTATTTTTGGTACTGCAGTTGCTGTTGAATCCTCAAGGAGTTACCTTCCATGGTCTACCAGAGCTCCATGGTGACCAAACTAATATCAAAGAATTCTCTTCTAGTTGGTCTTTTTGGCCAGGTATTGTGTCGTAATGATCAACATTATAACACATGATGGAGTATATAATGGACTCAAGGATAAGAGGGCACTTTCCCCTATCTTCAGCAAAGCTGAACCCAGTTTTTCCAATGTTAAAAGAACCTACAAGAAAGAGAAGTGACTATTGCGGATGCGCATCCGCCCTTGTTTACAACTGTGCCGTTAAAGGCCAAGGAGCCATTATTCTCTGTTGGTCAGTACAGAGTGAGCCATTGCCCTTTTTTGTCAGGGAAGTGGAAAGGTTTTGAGGACTCAACAGCAACTACCAAAAATAGGTTTTTCCTACGTCAAAACCTGTTTTCCACTTGGGGTGGCTGGGTCACTTCCCGGATCTGCTGGATGATGGGGGGTGGCAAGATCTTCTGGCACCGCTTTACAAAGAAATTGAGAGCAGGTCCTCAACTCGCGCCGAGGTTAAAGCTTCCCAAACATTTCTTCCAAACCCACCACCCAGGCCCGGAGAAAAGGCATTCTTCTGGTCCATGAAAGAAAGCCACAATTTCAAGTCCCAGTCTTTAAACAAAATTCAAAATGAGGAGCATAAAACGGAGGAAGGTTGTGGACTCATCCTGGATGGTTGCGCAGAAGGAGAAGCAAACTCACAACCATCGACCCAGACTACCAGGTTTAGCCGACTGCACAACCAGCAGTGGCTCCGCACACTAAGCATGACTGTAAGGTTGTTGCAGTGACTGCCACACTTAAGCCACTTCTTCCAGTCTGTAAGTGGAAAACGAACATGAACCTACCACTCAATAAGACCCAAGGTTTTCAACTGCAGCCGAATACTAGGGGAGAAGAAATACCTTTTAATAAACTAGCCAAAAGCTCCAAAATACACAGAGTGGAAGGCAAGACTTGACCCGGAATACTGGGAATGAAAGGAATGAGACAACAGGAACTGCCACCCTGTAAAATTAACGAGGAACTTCTCGTGAAATAACATTTAAAACTGAAGGAGAGTACCAAGATAACAAAAATATGTATATTTAAATACGTATATCATGTAATACATTAAACTAATGATGGTAAATGGTAAATACTCCGAACCGTGAGGATCCGCTCCTTATATAAATGAATAAATCAGCCCTTGTATTACTCCGGAGAAACAAGGTGGGCCAGATGCTCGTTTGTTAGTAACATAAACAGGAGCAAAAATAATAACCCAGCCGAGTCTGGGATGTTTGGAGGAAACTTCTAGAGTGTTGAACCGTTAAGTGCTTGAACAAATCACCAACCCAACACAGCGATCTTGGGACTGTATGGGAGGGAGCGAATCCCTTACCAAATAGAGTCCCTGAACTAGAAAACGCCATCTAGCGTTTAAAGGAGCAAAGCTGGAAGGGTGGGGAGTCTGGAGTGGCCATGAATGATAGGCTACAAGAAAGAGAACAAAACATATAACCCGCTCAACTGCACTGGTCAGAATGAACTGGGTCTATGGGAACTGTGATTAGGAGGGTGGCCCCCATCTAAGAAAGGGGAGCCCAAGTTCACTCGATGCCCGACTCCTGCCTAGGCATGCTAATAGGGACCAACCTCATAGGCTAGAAAAGGGCAGGAGTTCTGAGGGGAGGAGGAACAAACAAGGAGAGAAATTGTGGTTGTAACCAACCGGGAACGAAAGAGGGGGGTTGGAAGGCGAAGAGCCTAGAGGAGAAACATCCAAAGAACTCTATTCCCCAAAAGGAAGGAAGAGAACTAAGGGCTTTTCACCAAAAACGACCCCGGGGAAACAGCAACTAAAACTTCAACCTGATGGACCTCCACGAAGGAGGGCAAGGGGATGGAAGCAATAACTATCCACTAAAAACAATCACACAAAACATGAAATAAAAATGTGCAATAGGGTTCGTTAACCTGCAACCTTGTATCTATGACTGCCGCCAACGAGGAGGTAAATGATGCAAAATAAACGAATCGGGCACTATCGCCAAGAATAAAATAATAATTGGCCTAATACAGACTAAAATAAAAGGGAACCCAACCTGGAAACCTGGGCTCATCACCTAAAAGGGCCAGTATAATCTTATGTAAATTAACAAAAAGGGGGTGCCACCGCTGGAAACCCGCCAGGAGGAGAACCATGGGGCAAAATTTTTATATATCATCTATAACGACAATGAGACAACCCAACAGAAAAGAACTGATGGGGTCGCCTCATGGTAACATGGCGTGGCGGGGACGCCCCGGCTTTAAATAAGATCTCAATATTATATATAAAATGAGACCAAAACAGCCAAATATAGAACCAAAAACCCCACAATAATATAGTACTTAACTTGGAGATAGTAAAGCTGCATGACATGATGAAGGATGTTTTAATAAAAGGCACTGTGTGCAAAAATCAAAAGATAGTTATCACGTTCTAAAAATGGAATGAGGTAGGTGGCGCTTGTTATTATTGGCGGTGTTGAATGTAGGGGCTGTAACTGCTCACCGCTCTGTTCCGGGGGTTTTGATGGAGAGGTCTTTCGAGTAAGTCTCCGTGGTAGTGGTATTTCACTCACCCTTCGTTATACCGACGTCTTCCTAGAAGGCAAAATGTAGTAACTTTATTTCCTGGAAAGCTCTTTTTCTCTGGTATATCTAGCATATTATACCTAGAAATTCGTGCTGTAATGGAATTTCACCGGCTGACACGGGACCTTCTCAGAAATAGATTTTCCTTTGTCAAAATTTTTTTGATAAAAGTCACTTGTTTCGTCCTCAAGGAGCTTTACAAAGAAATTGACAGGTGACGAAAAAGGTTAAAGCTCTCAAATTTTAATCCCAACACCCCAAAGGAAAACATTCTTCTGGTCCATGGTCAAGCCACAAATTTCAAGTCCCATTCTTTATTCCAAATACTTGTTCTGCTTTTGGTACTTTACAAGAAACTATACACGACCTCACATTTTAGTATGTAATTCTACAGTGGCTTACCTAATCATGCTGGGTTTGGTTGCAGTAATGGATTCACTTCTTCCAGGGATAGTTAGAACCACCAAGACCCTGGTTTTCTGCATCTTAGGGGTTAAGATTAACCATGCCACCTACTGATACACAGAGTAGTAGAATTTGTTCGAGCATGTGGCAATGTTTAACTGATGACCACCCTGTACATTCAGAGACTTCTCTGAAATAACATTTCTGAAGAAGGCCATATCTACTTATTTTCACAAATCATGCTGATTGATAAAAGGATCATGGATTTGCACTTTTAATGTGAGACACTATTCGTTCTCAGCCCTTCTTTCTCGAGAATGGTTATTTTGCTCAGGCATAGAAAATAGGACCCTCTAGGATGTTTGCTGAAACTCATAAACCTTAATGCTTGAACAATATCTTTCTGATGAACTGAGTTTTCTTATAAGAATAGATTTCAATTTTAAAGGATCCTTTCTACATGAATGATGGGCCAGGGGACAATAATAATTGATGGTCAGCTGATTCTGATGCATCGTAATCTAAGAGAGCCTCAGTTCACTAATAGAGCTCCTGATGCTAATCCAATCAAGAAGATTTCTGTAGCATGTGAGTTGTGGTTGTATTGGGTCCGCTGAATTAAGGGGTTGGTAGAAGTCTAAGCACCTTGTTCAGGGACCAAGTAATTGGAAGCTTTTCAGGAGTGGGCCTTTGTAGAGCAAAAGACTGCAGAAGGGAAGTGACAACTTCTATACTGGAGTCAATCCCAAATCCATAAAGCAAGGGTTCCGTTAATGCAACCTTGTATGCCATGACTGTTGTAACTGCAAAATTTGTCTTCAAAATATATAGGAAAAATAAAAAGTGTTTCTATAGAAATCTCAACTGCTCTCAGTATGGATATAATCTTACCATATCTTCCATATGGACTGTTATGCTGGATAGATGATGTCCATAATTTTTGTACTCATAGTCTGTTTTTTTTTACATCTGTCCACCCACCTGGGGTGTTCGCATGGTAACACTGCGTCACTGCGTCCCGGCTTTAAATCCCTAAAGTTTTAGGCAGAGAGAACCATAATAAAAGGATATCTGGGTGTAAATTTGCAACTGAAATGTTTTAATAATTTACTGTGTGCAAATTACACCGTTTATATTCTAAATAGGATATTGTTATTATTGCCAATGTACAGTAAGCTGCCTTTTCGGGGTGGTGAATGGAACAGCCAGGTCGCCGGTTTACGGAAAATTGTTCTCTCGCCGTTCACTACGCAAAATGTCAACTTTATTGGACCACACCTACTCTGCTACTAAGCTACGTGTTACTTCATTAACGTAAGTATATCAGTATATACTTTTAATTTTTATAAAGTGCGTTTTAGCCAGATAATATGAAAACTTGGTTTAGCATCTGTTTAATGGAATTTGTGGAAATGTTATTTTTGCATTGACCGTAAGAAAGGAGAAAAACTGGTTGTACTTTTTTACTTTAAGCTGTCACCTTATTCACTAAAGTCACTGGCATCAATATCATTGCTGTTATTATAATGGATTCACTTCAGCTGGAACCCCAAGAGTGGTGCATCTTGATTAACGAATTACAGTTGAGCGAGCGGGGGAAGGAGGGTGGAGTGTGTTGTTCCGTCTCCCTCTCACATTCCCTCTCTCCTGGACTGCAATACAACTTATTCACACAAATCACTGATTGATAAAATATCTGTTCACTTTATTTTTGTGAGGCAGTATTCGTTTTTCATCATTCTTTCTCGAGACCATTTTTCAGCCAAGAACACTAGGGTGGTAATCATACAATGCTGACAATATCTTTATGATGAGCCGACAAAATAAAAAACAATTATAGATTTTTCATAAAGTGTTTGACATATGATTCTATATAATTCCTCATTTCGAGTTGACTGAAACAATTTTGTAGCTTCCTTTTATTTAACATTACAATTATGTTGACCCTTTAACACCCGACTGGGCGTATTTTATGGTAAAAAAGTTGTCTGTCGGTGCCGAACGAAAACTCTTACAAAAGTTTTTTTAAATATTCAATCAAAAATACTTTCCTTTTTGCAACAAATTTTAAATCATGCTTGAGGGATGCTGGGAGTTCAATATCACGCTGTTGTTTTGTTTACAAGTGTGACCCAGCTGTTTTGCGCAAACAACTTCTTTCTTATCCCAAAAGAAAGCATCAGCTAACTCTGCTGAAAATCTCAGAAATTCTTTAGTCACTCTGTCGTAATTTTTGCACCATTTTCTATTAGCCATTACATAAAGTTTTATATATGAAAATGTGTGCAATTTCATGTAGAATACAACACAAAATAACACATGGTTATAGATTTTATCAATTTTGACATATTTTCATATAAATCACGATAAGTGCCAGAATTTCAACCTTCCGTCAACTTTGACTCAACCGAAATGGTAAAAAAATGCAATTGTAAACTAAAACTCTTACATTCTATTAATATTCAATCATTTACCTTCCTTTTGCAACAAACGAAAAGTCTCTAGCACAATATTTCGATTTATGGTGAATTTTTTAAAACAACTTTTTCCTTACGTCCGCTCTAACTCCGCTGAAAATCCCAGAAATTCTTTAGTCACTTTGTCATAAGTTTTGCACCGTTTTCTATTAGCCGTTACATAAAGTTTTATATATGAAAATGCACACAATGTCATGTAGAATACAACACAAAATAACTCATGGTTGTAGCTTTTATCAATTTTGACATATTTTCATATAAATCATGATGTGCCAAAATTTCAACAAGCATTCAATCATTGACTCAACCGAAATGGTCGAAAAATGCAATTGTAAGCTAAAACTCTTACCTTTCTATTAATATTCAAACATTTACCTTCATTTGGCAACAAACGAAAAGTCTCTATCACAATATTTCCATTTATGGTGAATTTTTGAAAAACTTTTTCAATCGTCCAGCTAACTCTTTGAAAATCTTGTAATTTTTGCAACGTTTTCTTTAGCCGTTACACGTGTTATTCATGTAAATCGTGCATCCATTTCGGAGTGGACAAGACAACAAAATAATCTGGTTTTCTTTCTCTAAAGGAACGCGATTTTCAAATACAATAATTCCGTCTGTTTCTCCCTAACCATTGTTGTCTTGATTTATGTACAATCACCACTACTTGCATTGCCATGCAAGCATTCTAATCATGTACTCATACTGTTCCAACAATCTTCTGTATCAAACTGTGTTATGTTTCTGTTTGTGAAGAAACAAATGTCTCACCACAATATGGACGATTTACACACGTGAACACACGTGTTTCCTTAGAGACGGCGTCAGGCTCTTGAAAATCTCAGAAATTCTTTAGTCACTTTGTTGTAATTTTTGCACCGTTTTCTATTAGCTGTTACATAAAGTTTTATATATGTAAATGTGCACAATTTCATGTAGAATACACAAAATAACTCATGGTTGTAGCTTTTATCAATTTTGACATATTTTCATATAAATCACGATAAGTGCCAAAATTTCAACCTTTGGTCAACTTTGACTCAAATGGTCGAAAAATGCAATTGTAAGCTAAAACTCTTACATTCTTGTAATATTCAACCATTTACCTTCATTTTGCAACAAACAAGAAATCTCTAGCACACGATTTCGATTTATGGTGAATTTTTAAAAAAACTTTTTTCCTTACGTCTGCATGCGCTAATTCTGCTCAAAATCTCAAAATTTATTTAGTCACTTTGTCATAATTTTTGCACCATTTTCTATTAGGCATTACATAAAGTTTTATACATGCAAATGTGCACAATTCCATGTAGAATACAACAAAAAATAACTCATGGTTGTAGCTTTTATCAGTTTTGAAATATTTTCATATAAATCACGATAAATAAAAAAAATTTGACCTTTGGTCAACTTTAACTTGACCAAAATGGTTGAAAACTGCAATTGTAAGCTAAAACTCTTACATTCTAGTAATATTCAATAATTTACCTTCATTTTGCAACAAACGGGCAGTCTCTAGCACAATATTTCGAATTATGGTGAATTTTTGAAAAAACTTTTTACGTCCATTCCAGCATTACAATTCATGCATCATTTTGTGATATTTTCTCTGTGTTGCTTTGATTGTTTTACAATTTGTTGTATACCAAAATCATCGCAATTTAGCATACAATACAACGAAAAAAAAATAACTCATTAACTTTAACCGTTTTGCTCACAGCGCGATTTGAATAGAATTATATATGAAATTTTTTTTTGCAGTGTCATATATTCCAATATTTATATATGATAATGATATTTTTTTTCATTTCTGATGGCTGCATACTAAACTTCAGGCAATGACAAAAAAAGGAGCCAAAAATAAACTCTTAATCTTAAAAACTAAGCGTGCTGTGATTTAAAAAAAAAAACTTTCTTTCCACTTCGGTGCTAACTCTCAAACCCCACCAGCATACGGCAGACACTTTTGTAAATAGAGGCTCGGCGTTTAAGGATTAAAAAGACGTATCAGTGCTAGGCTACATATTATTAATAAATGAATATGTAAACAAATGTAAGGCTCCTTTGATTGAGGGATTACCACCCTAATAGTCTTGGCTGGAAAATTGTCTCGAGAATGAATGATGAAAAACAAATACTTCCCCATAAAAATGAAGTGGCGAACAGATGTTTTATCAATCGATTGATATGCGTGAGCAAGTTGCATTACGGTCCTGGAGGGAGGGAGGGAAAGAGGGGGACGGAACACCACTCTCTACCCGCATCTGGCTAAAGGGCACTTTACAAAAATTAAAAGTATATACTGATATACTTACGTGTAATGAAGTAACACATAGCTTAGTAGCAGAGTAGGTGTGATCCAATAAACTTGACATCTTGCCGTAGTGAACAGTGAGAAAAGCAATTTTCCCGCCACTGCGTCTGGCTGTTCCATTCGCCACCCCGAAAAGGCAGCTTACAATCAACAACAATAACAATATCCTATTTCGAATATTAACGGTGTAATTTGCATACAGTAAATTATTAAAATACTCTTCAGTTGCAAATGTACACCCAGATATCCTTTTATTTACCTAAAACTTACACACAGCGTAACTATTTAAAGCCCGGGATGCAGTGTTACCATGTGCGAGCACCACAGGCGGGTGGACAGATGAAAAAAACCGACTATAGGTACCTAGCAATGGTGGGTGAGTAATTTTCATGACAGATATTTTTTTAAAAATCTATACGTGAAGGTCTCGGCTCAGAGAGGAGGATGAGTAAAAAACTTTCCTTCCTACTATCTGGGATAGAACAGCGGACGATAGTGGAATTGATCTTTTCATCCGTTGTTGAATAGGAACCAATGCCTGTTTGGCCAATTTGGTGCTATTAAGTACGCTGTTCCTTTGAAGGTTACAAGTTTGCTCAAAACCTTCGAAATCTGGGACAATGGAGGAAAAGATATATTGTACTCCATTTGTTCCAGTCTTGTAGGAAGGCATCTCTTGCTGTTGCTTGACTGTCCAAGTTAAGGGACACATATACAGTAGTGGGAGTTTGTGATTCTCGTATGTGGCGAACAGGTCCACTTCCGGTTGTGGAAGCACGTTGGCTATTGTTTGAAAAGAGTGGTTGTCCAACATCCACTTTGTTGACGCAGTTGTTCTCCTTGATAGAGAGTCTGCTATTACAATGAGACCCCCTGTGAGGTGAATTGCAGACATGTGCCACTTTTTTGCTTGCACCATCCGAAGGATGGCTAGCATTATCATATTGAGAGGAGGTGAACGTGATCCCGACCTCTTGATGTAGGATATTGTAGTTTTCTGAGTCCAGCCCCGTGTCAGCCGGTGAAATTCCATTCAAACACGAATTTCTAAGTATAAATTGCTAGATATACCAGAGAAAAAAGAGCTTTCAGGAATGCTGGGGTTACTACACCCAGATCGAGCGTCTTCCCTAAGGAAGACGTCGGTATAACCAAGGGTGAGTGAAAGGATCACAACCACAGAGCTACACTCGATAGATATCCCTATGTTAAAACCCCCGGAAGAGAGCGGTGAGCCGTTACAGCTCCCACACACAGGCGCCCGCCAGACCAGCGACACCAGCGCCACCTACTTCATTCCATTTTCTAGCACGTGACTGTTAACTGTAAGAATTTTTGTGCTTGTGCCTTTTGGTAATTTACAACTGTTTCGACATGTCTTCAAGCAGTTTTACCATCTCCAAGTTAAGTACCATCTTATTGTGGGGTTTTTTTCGATAAGTTTGGCTGAATTTGTCCCTTTTTTCACAATTATGAGATTGTTGTTATGACGCCACGGTGTCCCCCTAGCCAGCCATGTCGACCGTGAGGCGACCCCTTCAGTTTTTTTCTGTCAGGGTTGTCTCTTTGTCGTTATATTCTTATCTGTTCCCCCTCTTCCTGGTTCTCTTCCTGGCGTGTTTAAAATTTTCTATGAACCCAGCCCTTTGTTGGCGGTGGTTCCATTGGAGTTTTATTAAAATTTTCTATGAACACATTTCGAGTCCCTATAAGGTCCCCGTTGCATACCCCGCCACGTAGGTCTCGCCTTCGGGCCAGGGTTGAGTTCCTAGTTGGTATTAATTAATTAATATTAATATTATTATTATTATATTTTTGGTTGTTGGTGCTTTTATATATTAATTTTGTTACTGCTTTTATATGTTATTTTGCAGCTTTAGGAGCTTTAGGACTAGCCGCTCCTCCGAGGTAGGCTACGCACCTCGCATGAGCACATTATTCTTAGAAATTATTCTTAGAATTATTCTTATGTTTATTGTGTGATGGTTTTTATGTAGTGTGTGGGTTTTTCCCTTGCCTATCATGTTAGGCTCGTATTGCTTCTTTGTCCTCTCGCCCCCCTCATAGGTTAGGTGTGGAGTGGTTCATCGGGTCGAGGGAGTTTTGTTGCTGTTTCCTCTGTGGCCGTTTTGGGGGTGGCAGAGTGAGCCCCTTTGTTCTCCCCCTTCTTTTCGAAGGAGTAGAGTTCATTGGGTGTGCCTCCTCTAGGCTATTCGCCTTTTTGCCCCCCACTTTTCGGTCCTGGTTGGTTCTCGGCACAGAATTTCTCTCCCTGTTTTCCCTTCCTCCACCCTTCCCTTACTCCTTCCGTTAGCCTAGGCTAGGTCTAAGTTCGGATATTCATCTAGGCTTTGCCTAGTCAGGAGTTGGGCGTTGAGTTCTTGGTCGCATCCCTTCCCTCTGGAGTAGGCTCGTCCTACCAAGTTCATATTATATTCTTGGCGTGGCGTGTGCTTGCAGTCGAGCGGGTGAATCATTTTCCCTTGTCTCCTGTTTTCACTCTCGTAGCCTACTCCTCTTCCCTACCCCACCACCCTCCCTCCCCCCCCCCCCCCTACCAGCTCTTGCTCTACTCGTGCGGGTGACGCTAGATGGCGTTTTCTCCGAGTTGGGGACTCCCTCTGGTGGAGAGATTCGCTCCCTCCCAGATCCAGTCCCCGGCAGCGCTGTGTTTGTTTTGATGTTTCGTTTACCTCTCTCCGATTCGAGCGGTTTCGAACATTCTCTCCTGGATCTTATTCACTCTCCGTCGGGTTGCTTTGTTGGGTTGTTGACGCCTGCTCCAGCTTATGTTATATACTTGGCCTATCATGACGGGCATCTCACCCACCTTGTTTCACTGGCGGGGAGGTTCGAGAGAGGGGGAGTGAATGAGATAAGAGGGATACCTCCGGTCTCCGGAGTGGATTTCTCATTTTTACCATCACTTGTATATTATATTACTTGAATATTATATATATATTTAGATTATCTGGCGGAGTGAGCATCTCACTCCGCCACTATTCTTATTTTATATGTTTTTTGAGTCCGGTGCTCCACCCTGGGGTTCCGCCGTCCTTTTTGCTGGCAGCCCTTGTGGTGGGTCCCTGTTGTCTCAAACCTTTCATTCCGCCGGAGTATTCCGGGGACTGGAAGTATCTTGCCTTCCACTCTGTTTAATTTATGGCTTGGTGGTCTCGTCCTTTGACGAGGGGTTTTCTCTCACCGGAGCATTCCGGTTGTAAGCTGAAATACCCTGGCCTTCCAGCTTTAGGTTACTTAGAGTGGTAGGTTCATGTACTTTTACACTTACAGACTGTTCGTTGTGAGGAGCCGGGGTGCACCGCTTCGCTTCAGCAGCCCTATGGACACGTGGTGTGCCGGACCCACGCTGGCTGTGCGGTCCGGTTAGATGACCTGATTGTCTGGCACCCCGACGGCTGTGAGGTTTGCTTCACTCTGTGCGCTGGCATCCAGGACGATCGGTAAGATATAGTTTTTTCTTTTTACGCTCCTCATATCGATGTAGTGTTTATATGGTTTTCGAACCTTCTTTCCGTTCAACCCTAATTGTCTGTTCTCTTACAGGCGGATGAGTCCTCCAAGAAGACTTCTCTTGAGTCTCTCCGCGCTTGGGTGGCTGGGTTCGGGAGGAACGTTCCGTCGGGGAAGCCTTATGTCCTTGACGCGAAGTTGAGGGACCTGCTTTACCCCAGTGCCCGGGTGGCGGCTGCAGTGGCGGAAGAACTGGCCACCCCCATCATCCAGCAGATCCGGGATGCGACCCAGCCACCCCAAGAGGACATCCTGTGTACGCGGAGGTATCAGAGGAGGACGTCGCAAGTTAGACTTGGACCTGGAACCAATGAATACGGAACAGGACCAGGTGGTAGGTAGCGAGGTAAGTGAGGTTGTGGGGGCGGGCCCCCTTTTTGACTCCCCATCTTCCTCTGTTTCTTCATTCGCAGGTTTTGCAAAGTCTTCCACCTTGGGTGACAGGGCTCCATCAGCTGTCCCCAAGCTGAAGCTGAAGACTTCATGGAAGGCGAAGGGCTTTAAGTCCTCGTCTTCCAGGAAAGCTTCGCCTTTCCCCCCGTCGAAGGCTAAGGTCTCCGCACCTGTAGCCTCCGGGAGCAAACCTGGTACCTCCGGCAAAGGCGCGAGTAAGAGGGCATCAAAACCAAGCCCTCCTCGCCAGCCTGCCTTTGATCCGGAGGCGTTTGCAAACCAGTTATTCGAGAGGTTCTCTGGCGGAGGTTGAGTCTAAGTTTGAAGATCTCCGAAAAACTTACCAGCCATGATAATATACTGGCGGGAATGGCTCGCCCTGGCGGAGTCGAACCGCAGTATACCATTCCGGATACGGCTGATCTCCCTCCTTTTGACGTCGGGAACCCTTGGCGTTTTGCCCTCCGTGCTATTCAACACGAGGGTACTTTGACTGTGGAAGGTCTTGGCACGAGACGGTTGGAAGAACTTGAGTTCTTTCCTGCCGATCTCCTGCCCCCTTATCCAGGCTTCGTTAGGCTGACGGAAGAAGCCTGGGTACGCTCAGACAAGGTCCCTAGAGAGACAGTGATCTTCCCTAGGGACCAAGCTCAGTCGGCTCTCCCTGCGCACTCTGACAGAGTGGCAGGCAGACAATACAAAACTTACACCTTTCAAGGGCAACTATACTATGTTCACCCTGGGTGATAAGTTGCCGACTCCTTGCCTAAACAAAGTCGCTCTGGCTACGGCTGGAGCGTGCTTTGACGGCAATCCCTTGCCTCAACTGAGGGAGACAGACTCCACATCCCTGATATTCCCAGGGGGTGAAGAGTTCTGGGTTGACGCTCCGTCCACTTTTACTGTGGGAAAGCTGGACGCTTACTGTGCGTCAACCCAATTCAGCGAGCAACTTCCTAAGCTCCCGGAAGCCCTGCTGAAGGCGGAATTTGAGGCCCGGACTAGGCTAGCCCGGTCATTGAACTCCGTCTGCCTCACAGAAGCGACTGCCGCCTCCTGTGCAGACGAGCCCTTTCTTCCAGGTCTTGGCTAAATCCCTGTTAGCAGGGTTTCAGACGGACCTGTTCGATTTCATGATGGCTAAGCTCGAGTGCAGAAAGTTCATCTTTGCCGGCCACCATACGTCATGAGCCTAACAAGCTCATGAAGAGCTCGATCTGGGGCCCTAACCTCTTCCCTGAAGAAGAAGTAGCCAATGTACTCAGGAGGCTACAAGAGCTAACCAGAGTCTTCGCTCTGCTGGGGTATCTCAGCCTATAAGCGTAAGACCCCAGAATCTGGCGGCCCCCAACTAAAGGTGGTAAACGGTTCAGGAGACACAAGAGACCTCATCAACAGACGGTAGTTCAAGCCGTCCCAGTCTCGGCAGTTGCACAGCCCTCCACCTCAAAGCCCATCCCCAACAATATGTGCTGGTCCAACCAGCCCATTCCCTTTGCTGCACCCTCGCACGCGTTGCTTCTCCAGCGTACAACCCTACCTATGAGGGCTGTGGGTTCTTTCACGGCCTTAATAGGAGCGCAAAGGGGGAAGAGGTCAAAGCCCCTTACAGAGGCAAGCCCAACACCGCCCCAAGAGGTAAACCTGGATGTGGTAGAGGGAACAAACCCGCTCCCTCCCACTGAGAACAATCAGGTAGGTGGTCGCCTGTATTGGTTCAGAGACCAGTGGTCCTTCAGCCCTTGGGCACACAGCATTGTGTCCAAAGGTCTAGGATGGAGCTGGACCAAAGACCCCCTCCTCTGATCAGGTTTTACCAGCCACCCTCAAGAGTCCTACAGGACTACGTGGGGAATTGCTCAACAAGCGAGCAATAAAGAAAGTAAGGCACCTAAAGTTTCAAGGCAGGTTATTCACTGTTCCCAAGAAAGACTCCGATCAGCAAAGAGTGATCCTGGATCTGTCGCGTCTAAATCTCTACATAAAATGTGACAAATTTCGCATGCTTACGGTAGCACAGGTGCGGACTCTACTTCCGCGTGGAGCCGTCACCACCTCTATCGATCTTTCAGACGCTTACTATCACGTCCCGGTTGCGCTGGAGCTTTTCTCCATTCCTGGGTTTCAGACTCGGGAATCAAGCCTACTCCTTCAGGGTCATGCCTTTCGGTCTAAATATTGCACCCAGGATATTTACAAAGCTGGCGGACACGGTAGTTCAGCAACTCCGGTCCCGAGGATATCCCTAGCAGCGTACCTGAAGCGATTGGATAATTTGGGCCCCAACAGTTCTAGAATGTCGGAAGGCCACGACCACGGTCATCAACTTTCTGGAGTCGTTAGGTTTTCAGCTGAACAGAGAGAAGTCCCGCCTGACTCCGGAGTCCCGGTTTCAGTGGCTGGGTCTCCAGTGGGATCTGTCCTCTTACACGTTATCCCTCCCGCCTCCCAAGCGGAAGGAGATAGCTTCCCTTACCAGGAAATTCCTGAAAGACAAAACAGCATCCCGCCGGGCCCAAGAAAGAATCCTCGGTTCTCTTCAATTTGCCTCAGTGACGGACCTGCTCTTAAAAGCAAAATTAAAAGACATAAACAGAGTGTGGCGGAGTCGAGCCAATGTCAAGCTCAGAGACAAGGTCTCCTCCATTCCCTGGATTTTAAAGGCGAGACTGCGGCCTTGGTCCACAGTCGGTGGCCTGTCCAAGACAGTTCCACTCCAGTTTCCCCCTCCGGCGCTGGTAGTCCACACGGACGCCTCATTAAGCGGCTGGGGGAGGGTATTCGCCAAAACAAAAGTACAAGGAACGTGGTCCACAATGTTTCAGCAGTTCCATATAAACACCCTGGAAGCTATGGCGGTATTTCTAACCTTAAAGAAAATCCGCCCCCAGCCGGATTCATATCAGACTGGTGTTGGACAGCGCCGTGGTGGTTCATTGCATCAACAGGGCGGCTCCAAATCAGGTCGAGTGAACCAGGTTATGGTAGCCATTTTCTCCCTGGCGAACAAGCACAGCTGGCATCTGTCAGCCACCAACCTAGCGGGGGTGCGGAACGTGGTGGCGGATTCCCTGTCCAGGACTACTCCGTTGGAGACGGAGTGGTCTCTGGACAGAGAGTCATTCAATTGGATTTGCCGCCAGGTTCCGGGTCTCCAAGTGGATCTGTTCGCGACGGAGAGCAACTTCAAGCTTCCCTGTTCTGTGGCTCCGAACCTGGATCCCCAGGCGTACGCCACGGATGCAATGACCATAGATTGGAACAATTGGGAGAAGATTTATCTGTTTCCCCCAATAAATTTGCTGTTGAAAGTACTGCACAAACTCAGGTCATTCAAAGGTCAACCAGCCCTGGTAGCCCCGTACTGGCCGAAGAGCAATTGGTTCCCTCTTCTTCAGGAACTGGGGTTGCAAAGTCTTCGGATTCCCAATCCCAAACTGACCCAAACAGTACAAACCAAGACTGTGTCAGCTTCCTCAAGAATTCAGAATGCCCTAGTTTTATGGACTTTATAAAATTCGCAGCTCAAAAGGGAGCAAACATTGACCCCTGTTAACACTCTGTTTTAGAATCAGACAAGAGAGATTCTACTCTCAGACAATATGACTCAGCAGTCAAGAAATTGGCCTCCTTTTGAAGACATCTGAAGCCCAAACCATGACTACTAACCTAGCAGTTACCTTCTTTAGATCATTGTTTGAAAAAGGCCTTGCCCGGCCACTATTACCACAGCTAAGTCAGCCCTGAAGAAGGTATTCTTATATGGTTTCAAAATTGACCTTACAGATTCCTACTTTTCATCTATCCCTAGAGCATGCGCTCGTCTGAGACCCATATCACACCCACAGTCTGTTACGTGGTTCCTCAATGATGTTCTTAAGTTAGCATCCGAGATTGACAACTCTCAATGCACTTATTTGGATCTGTTAAGGAAAACTTTATTTCTGATTAGCTTGGCTTCAGGTGCCAGAATCTCAGAGCTGTCGGCTCTCTCTAGAGGTGATGATTTAGTTAGTTTCCTCCCGACCGGAGAAGCCCTCCTTTCTCCTGATCCTAGATTTTTAGCCAAAAATGAGGACCCTCAAGACAGGTGGTCTCCTTGGAAGGTGGTGCCCTCCCACAGGACCAGTCTTTATGCCCAGTCTATACCTTAAAGTCTTACCTTTTAAGAACTCCACAGTGTAAGTCGGGTCCTCTTTTTATCAGGGAGAAAGGTGGTACTCTTTCGTTAAATGCAATAAGGCAACAAATTTTGTATTTCATTAAACAAGCTAACCCGGATTCAGTTCCTAAGGTTCATGATATTCGACAAGAGTAGCTACTTCCACTAATTACTTTCATAATATGGATTTTTCAGAACTTACCAAATACACGGGTTGGAAATCACCTCTAGTGTTTAAACACCACTATTTAAAAATCACTCAAGCCCTGAAATTTTCTACAGTGGCTGTGGGGAGTGTCATTTCCCCACCTTAATTAACCATCATCCTTTATCCTTCCCCTACCCCCGCCCGCCTGCCTCATTTACTTCTCTGCTTGCCCTTCTGGTTGATCATGCCTCACTGCCTTGCTCCTCATATTGATATTATTATTGTCTTTTTTATATTTGGAAACTGTAATTTGACATGTTATGATTCTGGATTGTCTTTGGGGTACTGGGCGGTTTTTATTTTGCTCCATGTACCCCATGTATATATATTTTCTCATGTTGTAGATGTCTCTCTCGTGTTTAGTTATAAGTTTATATTTACTCTTTAGTCTTAAGTATTTTTGAATATATTTTGCCTTTATAGTCTTAAGTATTTTTGATGTATTTCCCTGCCATGTTATTGGGTGTATTGACTTCTACTCTAATTTTAAGGTTGTTTTACTGTACTTTTCGTATTAATATTCACTTTTTCATGTGAGATATATCCTCATTAAAACCATTTTCATAGCTTGTGTTTTTCTTTAGGTTACCTTGTTTCCACGTAGTTTGCAGTCTTGGCATGATTCTCTATCACTATTTGACCGGCTGACACGGGGCTGGACTCAGAAAAGGGATTTTGACAAAGGAAAAATCTATTTCTGAGGAAGGCCCCGTGTCACCCGGTGACCCTCCCAGAAGTGGCTTCCGCTCCCCCCCTACTTGCACATGCCAAGCCTGGGGATGGTGCTAGCCTGGAATGAAGTAGGTGGCGCTGGTGTCGCTGGTCTGGCGGGCGCCTGTGTGTGGGAGCTGTAACGGCTCACCGCTTCTCTTCCGGGGTTTTAACATAGGGATATCTATCGAGTGTAGCTCTGTGGTTGTGATCCTTTCACTCACCCTTGGTTATACCGACGTCTTCCTTAGGAAGACGCTCGATCTGGGGTAGTACAGTGAACCTTTTTCTCTGGTATATCTTTTTCAACTATCGTGCGATTCACGACTTCGCGGATTTTTTCCATTACGTATGTATATTATAAGAGAAAATATATAGCGGATTTTCCGAAATTTCAAAAATAGTCGCGATATATGAAGACCCAAATATTTCATTAATTCCATTAATAATTATTAATATCTGCTAGTACTGTTGGTTCATTGCATTATGACATATAATTCAGTACAAAATGAAGTTAAACAAAAGATGCTTCACTGCATCGCGGATTTTTCAGAAATATTCATCGAAAAATTAAAATTAAAAAGTACCACCATATCGGCAGCCATATTGCGTAAACAGCGATGTTTCATCATGTTACGTGAGAAGAACGTTTGCAGACCAACGCGAAGGACTGGAAGCTTGAAATTTTCATAGTATATACCCACAGGCACTGGACAAGGCATGTGAGTGGTACATAAGAGAATATCTTATCACCGTTGATGTTTCATCTTGAATCACTGTAAAAATAATTAAAATCTGAATTTCATACGTAAAAAACTCAAGGATACTGTATACAGTCTCGTCCCAAGCTACTGTGCTGTACAGTACACACCTCTCTCTCTCTCTCTCTCTCTCTCTCTCTCTCTCTCTCTCTTTCTCTCAATGAAATATGAATTACTGTATCATAAACTTTTATGTACAGAATTAAAAATAATTTCATTGACAAATTTGTTTCTTTTAGCAACTAAAAATTATTTTCCTAATTCTTTCGTTAGTAGTGAGCAGCTTCAGTCAGCTGATTCTCAAAACAAACATTACAAATATGGGACGATCTTTTTTATGCATATTACTGTGATAGGAGATCAAAATAGTAATACAGGCACTGGACAAGGCACGTGAGTGGTACATAAGAGAATATCTTATCACTGTTGATGTTTCATCTTAAATCACTGTAAAAATAATTAAAATCCGAATTTCATACATAAGCAACTCAAGGATACTGTATACTCTCTCATCACCAGCTTGTCAAGACTTAGTCAAGACTTAGTCTCGTCCCAAGCTACTGTGCTGTACAGTACACACCATTTCTCTCTCTCTCTCTCTCTCTCTCTCTCTCTCAATGAAATATGAATTACTGTATCATAATCTTTTATGTACAGAATTAAAAATAATTTCATTTATAAATTTGTTTCTTTTGGCAACTAAAAATTATTTTCCTAATTCTTTCGTTAGTAGTGAGCAGCTTCAGTCAGCTGATTCTCAGAACGTAAACATTACAAATATGGGACGATCTTTTTTATGCATATTACTGACATAGATCAAAATAGTAATACAGTGTTTAAGTGCATAGGAAGTGTTTATAACAGTGTGGGAAAGGCTATACAGTAAAGCCTTTAACCCTTTCCTGCCCAATTGACGGCATATTACGCAATAACCCCCTACCCCCTTCTTGTCTGACTGACGAATTATACGTAAAATTTACCGACATTTTTCGTACGTGTGGTAGGGTAAATTTTTTTATTTTCGTACAGTTGGTGGTTTTCATAGGTTAAAGCATACCTTGGACCGTGTAACTTAGCATCGATACGCCAGGCAAGCAGTCCCTATCCTGCGCATCGCAATTCCCTGGCATAGTAAATTTCCACAATGAAATCAGCTGATCCTACCCACGTTTTCTCTCGTATCTTAAAATTTTTTTTTATAAAATGTAGGATTACATTATTGGAAACACTCTGTTTGGTATCCTCTATTTTCTATAAATTTTTAGTTCCTCTACTGTGCATGCGCAATTCCATGGCGTAGTAAAATTCTCACAATGACATCAGCTGATCGCACTTGGGCCTGGCAGGCCACACTTCTGTCAGAGACCATGCGTGACGAGGCTGGGTAAACACGTGGCTGTTTACATAAAGCGACGTCAATCGAGAACAGTTTCCAACATGCTTTCCAGCTGCAAAGTTTTTGCGGTAAAACTAGCGGAAATTTGTTAGTGCATCACATAAGAGACGTCTGGATTTTAGGCAGGGCTCTGAATCTCATTTTCATTATCATATATATCGATATTTAGAGAATTTTGTTGGCTTTCTCATAAAAAAATAATTCATTCACCCAACTGTTATAGCTTTTGAGCTACGAACGATAATGTTGACAACGGTAACATTTTTTTTTTGTTCCAAACAGCTTATAACGTCAAAATGAAACTGTTGCTCTTACCAAAGCCATTTTTTCTTGACTCTCACTTTATTCCTCAACCTTTCCTCTACATTTTTGTATATTTACAAAGTGATTTCTATGAAAAAAAATCCGAGGTAGAAAGCTCTTCAAAAAAATGTCTAGCGATAATTCTCACCGTATGCATGGCAACACAAAAATCTCTGTTTCTTACCCACTTTTCTATCAATTTTTCACCAACTGGGCTGATTCGTTTTTCATTGTTTTATATGTCGATATTTAGAGAATTTTCTTGGCTTTCTCATAATAAATAATTCATTCGCCTAACTGTTATAGTTTTTGAGCTACGAACAATAATGTTGACAACGGTAACTTTTTTTCGTTTCGATCAATTTATAACGTCAAAATGAAACTGTTGCCGTTACCAAAGCCATTTTTCTTGACTTTCCTTTATTCTTCAACTTTTCCTCTACTTTTTCGTATATTTACAAAGTAATTTCTATGAAAAATAACCGAGATAGGGCTCTTAAAAAAAAAAATTTTTCTAGCGATAATTCTCACCATACCGGGCAGAGCGCTCTGTTTCTCACCCTCTTTCTATCAATTTTTTCACCAACTGGACTTATTCGTTTTCCATTTTTATATGTCAATATTTAGGAATTTTATTGGCTTTCATATAAAATTATTCATTCGCCTAACTGTTATAGCTTTTTGAGCTACGAACGATAATGTTGACAACGGTAACATTTTTTTTCGTTTCAATCAAATTATAACGTCAAAATGAAACTGTTGCCCGTACCAAAGCCATTTTTCTTGACTCTCACTTTATTCTACATCTTTTCCTCTACATTTTCGTATATTTACAAAGTAATTTCTATGAAAAATAACCGAGATAGGGCTCTTCAAAAAAAAACTTTTTCTAGCGATAATTCTCACCATACGCCGGGCAAATCGCTCTGTTTCTTACCCTCTTTTCTATCAATTTTTTCACCAACTGGACTTATTCGTTTTTCATTGTTTCATATATCAATATTTAGAGAATTTTGTTGGCTTTCTCATAAAAATAATCCATTCGCCTAACTGTTATAGCTTTTGAGCTACGAACAATAATGTTGACTACGGTAACATTTTTTCGTTTCAATCAATTTATAACGTCAAAATGAAACTGTTGCCGTTACCAAAGCCATTTTTCTTGACTCACTTTATTCTACATCTTTCCTCTACATTTTCGTATATTTACAAAGTAATTTCTATGAAAAATAACCGAGATAGGGCTCTTCAAAAAAACTTTTTCTAGCGATAATTCTCACCATACGCCCAAAAAATCGCTCTGTTTCTTACCCTTTTTCTATAAATTTTTCACCAACTGACTTATTCGTTTTCATTGTTTTATATATCAATATTTAGAGAATTTTGTTGGCTTCCTCATAAAAATAATCCATTCGCCTAACTGTTATAGCTTTTGAGCTACTCCCAACGATAATGTTGACAACGGGTAACATTTTTTCGTTTCAATCAATTTATAACGCAAAAAATGAAACTGTTGCTGTTACCAAAGCCATTTTTCTTGACTCTCACATTATTCTTCAACATTTCCTCTACATTTTCGTATATTTACAAAGTAATTTCTATGAAAAATAACCGAGATAGGGCTCTTCAAAAAATCTTTTTCTAGCGATAATTCTCACCATACGCCGGGCAAATCGCTCTGTTTCTTACCCTCTTTTCTATAAATTTTTCACCAACTGGACTTATTCGTTTTTCATTGTTTTATATATCAATATTTAGAGAATTTTGTTGGCTTTGGCTTTTCATAAAAAAATAATCCATTCGCCTAACTGTTATAGCTTTTTGAGCTACGAACGATAATGTTGACAACGGTAACATTTTTTCAACAAGTTCAATCAATTTATAACGTCAAAATGAAACTGTTGCCGTTACCAAAGCCATTTTTCTTGACTCTCACATTATTCTTCAACATTTCCTCTACATTTTCGTATATTTACAAAGTAATTTCTATGAAAAATAACCGAGATAGGGCTCTTCAAAAAAATCTTTTTTCTAGCGATAATTCTCACCATACGCCGGGCAGAGCGCTCTGTTTCTTGCCCTTTTTTCTATCAATTTTTTCACCAGCTGGACTTATTCGTTTTCCATTCTTTTATATGTCGATATTTAGAGAATTTTATTGGCTTTCTCATAAAAATAATTCATTCGCCTGACATTCATATTTTTTGGGTTACGAACGAAAATATGAAAATAAGTAAAGATTTTTTTTTTTCGTGAAATAACTCACATTTTTTTGTATTTAGAGGGCTGGGACTCTTATTCTGACTATTCCACCATAAAATATAAACATTTAGAAAAAAAGGACAGCAAAATGAACGTTGTTGGCATAAAATTTCTATTTTTGCTGAATTTTCGAAATAATTATTTTTTCGCACTGTCGAACATCGCTCCCAGACACATCGGGCTCATGTGCCCTCAGTGATGTGATAACTATGCAGATATGAAAGGGTTAAATATATACCATGTATATACAGTATATGCCTCCCTAGGGAGGGGCCAATTCTACTTCAAGGAATTTCACTTATCGCGGGGGTTCTGGCCCCATTATCCATGAGGAGACGAGGGATCACTGTAACCCCAGCATTCCTGAAAGCTCTTTTTCTCTGGTATATCTAGCAATTTATACCTAGAAATTCGTGTTTGAATGGAATTTCACCGGGTGACACGGGGCCTTCCTCAGAAATAGATTTTTCCTTTGTCAAAATCCTCTTCTGGAGGTTTGAATTTTTTGAGAGACAAAAAGACAGCCACCAGCTCCAGGAAACTGATATAAGAACTCCTCAGAGCAGCTGATCACCTCCCTGCCACCTGACGATCCTCCCAGCGTCCTCCCAACCCAACGAGGAATCTGTGTGTATTGTCACTCATACAAATGGAGGAGTCAGAATGACCTGTTTTGCCAGAGATTCCTTCTGGATCCAAGGCCGAAGTATCTCCCAAGCTTTTTTAATTGTTTGATGAGGTCGGTCTTGCATCTTTTTTTTTGCATGCGATAGCCAGAATTTGTTCACATTTTTAGTTACAATCTAAGTATTGGATCTATTACTCATACGAACTGCAGCAGGCCCATCATACATTCTAACTGCCACCTGGAAACTCTGGGCTGTGCAACGAAACTTTTGAGGACTTACCTTATTCTGTTTTGAGTATGATGGGGAGAGGCAACAGGCCATGAGGAGTATCCCAACACAGTCCCAGCCACTGGAGGTGTCTGCTGGGCATGAGGTGGGATTTTTTCCAAATTTATTATAAAACCTTTTGACGGTAGTCTGTTGACCATTGCTCTTAGGTTTTTCATGGACTCTTTTCTTGTGGGCCCCCAGATCAACCAGTTGTCTAGGTAGACTATTAGTTGTATTCTGTTGATAATTTTGTAAAACATTCTTTAGGCAATTTTTACCCTAAAGGGCATAACTTTGAATCTGTACGTATCTTTCCCTATCAGGAAAATTAGGAAGGGGCAGAAGAGAACGGCTACAGGAACGTGCCAGTACAGTATGCATCTTTCAGATCTATAGAAACTGTCGAAGTCCCTTTAGGAATGATTCAACGTACTTAGGCAACGGTAATTATCCAAACCTTTTGGCAAACAATGTGTTTGTTCAATGTTGACTGGTTGAGGATCACTCTTTTTTTAGTGGAATCCTTTTTGAGGACACAAGAGACATACTTGGTGGCAAATATACGCATTAACAGGTCCTTTCTGCACATATCAATAATGCTGTCCCCTCACAAGGACAACTTCCATTGTCTGTGATGTCACTGAAGCTGACCGCAACCATACAATTCCTATTGGTATCTGCCTCTTCCTCTGCCTTCACCTTTGATAGACATTCCAGGTGTTGCTTTTCCTTTTCCCCCCTATAAGATGGTTTTTGGACCCTGTGAAAAAGGATGTCCTTGCTGTTTTTGTTATTGTTGTCCCTTTGTAGGGAATTGTCCCTTCTGACCACCTACCTGATTTTTGAGGAAAACTTTTAGGGGTGACAGAAGGCTTATATGATTTTTGATCAAAGCGAGCCTTTTTTGGGGTTGGGTAAAGGGAAATTTTGGGTTCTTTGTTTTCTGAATTCCCCTTTCCCCAGAAGAGCGTACTGTACACTATACAATTCTGTTGGCAGGCATGCTTGTTGAGTTGAGACACAACAGGCTCCTCAAACAGGTCCTTACAGAAGAGGTTAGAATATAGTAATGCAGTGACATTGGAGAGTGATTTGATGGAGCCCTCCAATGCTTCCATTCGCACTTTTATGCACCATTCTAGGAAGTCACAGTGCTTCCCATCAGAGTCTCATAAGACTTTTGGCCTCAACAGCAAAAATTATCCTGGAATATTCTGGAAGCCTTTTAATGGCAACTTCCAGCAAGGTGGTAGAGGTTATAATACTAAGGAGTTGGAGACTAGCATAAAATTCTGATGAGGCTGTCCCCTCTGAGAGTCTCCTCATAGGGGTCCCAAACTGCTGTGTAGTTATATCTAAAGGGAGCTTTTTCCTTTCAAAAGGGAGCTGTAGGGTTGCCCATTTCCTGGTGGAATTTCCCGAAACTGGGATGACTGTGTCAGATGGTTTTAATTCTGCCATTGTCTCTTGTTTTTAGTCACTACAAATTCTGAAAATCTGTCTTCATATGATTAATAATTTTGAAAGTGAAGGGAAAGAAGACTGGACTACTTGGTGAGGAAGTAGAGACCCATTTTTTGTTGACCTGGTAAAGAGTTATTTGCCCAATCCTTGGTGGAATTTCCCGAAACTGGGATGGCTGTGGCAGATGGTTTTAATTCTGCCATTGTCTCTTGTTTTTAGTCACCACAAATTCTGAAAATCTGTCTTCGCATGATTAATACTTTTGAAAGTGAAGAGACAGAAAGCTGGGGCTACTTGGTGAGCAACTTGGGTCTTATTCAAAATGGAAGTAGAGATCCATTTTTCATTGACCTGGTACAGGGTGATTTCTATAGCTTTTAATGCTATAGACGCAGGCAAGAAAACCATTTCTGTTGGTGGTTTCTCCATGTCTGGCGAAGATGGTACCAGGTGCCATTCTGTATTAGGGAACGCTGCTGTTTGTAAATTCTACATGTACAACTTCGATCATAGTTTATCTCTCATTAATTAAATACTTACCATTGGGAGAGAAAACGCACATTGAGCCATCTCACCACAGATTATCAGTATCATCAGGGGTGAGTATTGGAGCCCCTATTATGTTTTGATCTGAAGTTCTGTATTCCGAACCGACCATTTTGTTGTTTCCAATTGGAATTCTAACATTAGACCTTGTTTGGGCAGCATTTGTATCCACACTCACTTTTGGTTACAGGATGTAGTACTTTTATGCTTTAGGGTATACATGACCGACTTGTAGTACTTTTATGCTTTAGGGTGTACATGACCGACTTATTTTCCTTTTTGGAATCATGCTTCATGTCCTTTATATACTGCTATTCTGTGGCAAAGGCATCTTTGATGGTACTCAATTTCCTTACAGAATTGATCAAATGCCGCAAACTGTGAATCCCTTTTGGGGGAGCTTGCGCAATCTAACTGAGCTTCAGCAACTGAACTGTAACTGCCTCTTAATCAAGGGGCAGAAGTCCTGGGTTCGTTACTATACCCCTCTGAAAATGTAGTCAATTCAGTCAGAGTTAGGTGGGTCCTAGTATCCCTTTTGGGGAAATGATCCTATTCAGCAACGATAGCTGCAGGGGAAATAGAATTCCTTCTGGAAGGCTTCTCCCATGACTAGCTAAAATTTGTGTCCCTCGGCCTTCTGGGTTCAGCAGGGCCATTTCAATGGCAATGTCAACTTCATATTCCTTAGTAAGAATGTCAACCTCACGTAAAGATTCCTCTACTTCCTCCGCGGGGTTAACCTGGGAGGTACTGGGGACTGATGTTACTGGGTTTTGGCCCAAACACTGATGTTGTCCTGAGAAAGCTTTAAATATCTGCTGCCGGAGTTCTGCCAGAAAGATATAATCTCCCCCTTCCTCACCCCTACTGAACCCTAGGACCCATCGAGAGAGTTTAAAAGAAGCTCTTTCATCCTTAAAACTTGCTGCCAGGAGCATACTACAAATCTCACCCACATCTGGCAACCAAGCAGATTTTCCTTGTTTTTTACAAGGACTATGCTCATGGCAGGTGGTATGGGCCATACCCACTGGCAAAAAACGAACTGAGCAATTTGCTATGGAACACTTAAAATGAGGATCCTGCCTAATGGCGGCCCTGTAGTGATATAAAACAAGTTGTTGTTAGAAGCTAGTTAGTATCGTTTTTAAATGAGGGACGCTTCTGCAGTTCCTCATATAGTTTCTATATTACAGGTTAACTTGATTATAAGTGCGCAGTTGTAATACATTTAATTAAATATCTATGTTAACTTAAACCCTCTAAGGTTTAGGTTAGTTTTTATACCTGTATATGGCTGTATTACTTATACACTGTTAGTCCTTCTGCAATGGCTACATGAAATTTTTTATTGCTAATTGTCATGCCATTCAGACTAACTGCTATGAACTAATTTGTATAACTAAACCATGCTACTGTTTTATATAGCTTAGGTTAATGCTTCTGGTATAATCTATGTTAAGCTTAGAATACAGGATTTCTTAGAAGGTTCTCTTAACATAATCTAGGCCACTGCCTATTCTAGGCTTATTTAAAACTTAAGGATATAAACTATACAGAAAATAATCCTCTCATAATCTGGTTTTCTGTTTTATGTGGCCAAGACTACCCTTTTATCTGATATTTGGCCATCGCTGTTTTAGGCTAATAGTAGGATATTCCTTATAAAGGGGTTTCTACTTAATCTGGTTAGGCTACTGCCTGTTCTAGGTTTATGTCACCTTTAAGGATATAGGCTAGATAAGACCCTACTGGTATGTTAAAGAAAAAAAAAAAAAGTTATTTTATTGAGCCTAGGATACTGTTTATATATAATCCTAGGCTTATTTGTTCTTTCTTAACCTAGTACCTGTATAGGGTATTGCCTAATCCAGATTATTATAGATCACTCTTAAATGTATAGGTTATATAAAAACAGATACTAACTAATATGTAACCTTATAGTTAGTCTATTATTTTTTTGTCTAACCCATCTTGTTGTTTATATCCAATCCTAGGCTATTTGGTCTACTATATAAAACAGTAACTCACTAATGTGTAACCTTACAGCCAGACTATAACTTACTCTAATCTAGGCTACTGCCTAATCCGGATTATTTAATTCACGCTTAAGGGTAGGGGTTACATAAAACACAATTATCTAAGTATGTAGCCTTAAGGGGACCGTCCACTTTACATTAACCTTATGGGAAAAAGGGATTTTGACAAAGGAAAAATCTATTTCTGAGTCCAGTCCCGTGTCAGCCGGTGAAATTCCATTGTAGCACGAATTTCTAGGTATAAAATGCTAGATATACCAGAGAAAAAGAGCTTTCAGGAAAGCTGGGGTTACTACCCCAGATCGAAAGCGCCTCTTCTCCAAGGAAGACGTTATCCTATAAGGAAGGGTGAGTGAAAGATCACTACCACGGAGTCTTACTCAAAGATCTCTCTGCTGTTAAAACCCCAGAAGAGAGCGGTGAGCCGTTACAGCCCCCACACACAAACACCACCAGCTCGCGACACCAGCGCCACCTACCTCATTCCATTTTCTAGCACATGATCGCTACCATTTCTTTTTGTGTGCTCGTGTCTTTTGGATTTATTTTCATCTTCCACCATGTCATCGAAAAACAGCTTTACCATCTCAAGTTAAGTACCATCTTATTGTGGGGTTTTGTTCTATATTTTGGCTGTAATGGTCTCGTCTTTTCACAATTATGAGATCTTATTATGACGCCAAAGCTCCTCCGCCAGCCATGTCGATCGTGAGGCATACCCCATCAGTTCTTTTCTGTTGGAAGGTTGTCTCCTTGTCAACATATGTTATTTTTGCCCCATGGTTCTCCTCCTGGCGGGTTCCCTATGGCCCCCTTTTTCAAGTATTACATATTATTGGCCTGTCGGCCTAGTTAGGTGATGCCCCGTCCAGGTCCCCCAGGTTGGGTTCCTTGTTAAAACTTAGTCTGCATTAGGCTATTTGTTTTATTTTTGGCGAGCGATGGTGCTCTTTTGTTATTACTCATTGTTTACCTCCTCGAGGTAGCGGCAGCCTCAGATCTAACCGCTTCCCCGAGGTAGGCTACGCACCCTGTTGAGCACATTTTTATTATCCCATGTTCATGTGTGATGGTTATTTAGTGGAGTAGGCTTGTTTTGCTTCCATCCCCTTGCCCTTGGCGTGAAGATCCATCAGGTTGAGGAGTTTTGGTTGCTGTTTCTCCAGGGTCGTTTTTGGTGGGCAGAGTGAGCCCTTAGTTCTCTTCCTTCCTTTGGGGAAATAGAGTTCTTTGGATGTGTCTCCTCTAGGCTAGTCGCCTTCTTGCCCCCTCTTCTCGGCCCCGGTTGGTTCTCGGCACAAAATTTCTCTCCCTGTTTGCTTTCCTCCTCCCTTTCGCACTCCTTCCGTTATCCTAGCCTATACTGGGTTAGGTCCTTTATTAGGCTTCGCCTAGTCAGGAGTCGGGCATTGAGGCTCGGTCGCATCCCTCCCCTAGTAGTAGGCCACCCTCCTAAGTTTCATTATACTTGGAGTGGTGTATGTGTGCAGTTGAGCGGGTGATATATTTCCCCTGTCTCCTGTTCTCATTTTCGTAGCCTACCACTCTCCCTACTCCACCACCTCCCCCCCCTCCCCTCTCCAGCCTTGCTCTACTTTGCTAGGTGACGCTAGATGGCGTTTTCTCCGAGTTCAGGGACTCCTCCATTTGGTAGAGATTCGATTCCCTCCCATACAGTCCCTAGCATCGCTGCGTTGGTGTTGGTGGTTAAAGAGTTTACTCAAAGCTCGAACGTGTTTTGAACACTCTATCCCACACTTCTTTTCTCCCCGTCATGATTTGCTTGGTTGGGTTATTATACTTGCTCCGCTTATGTTATGTATCTACAAGCATCTTGCCCACCTTGTTTCTCTGGCGGGAAGAAGAGAGGAAGAGATATATATATAAGGGGCTCCCTCCGGTAGAGGAGAGTAGTTTACACCTTTGTACCATCACTTGTTTAATGTTATTGTTTATGTATATACATATTTAGATAAGTGTATTTATCCAACGGAGTACACACCACTCCTTTTATAATTTTATATATACGTGAGTCCGGTTCTACACCCGGGGGTTCCGCCGTTGTTTGGGTTTTTCAAACTCTATAAACTTTTTTGTTTTTCAATCGATTTTTCTCATTCAAAAACCATTTGAAAGATAATTTTCTCTACTAAAAACTAATTACTGGGATTTAAAAAAAATTTTTAGTTTTTTTAAATATTTTTACGTAGTATTTTTTTTTTTAATCGATAATTTCAATAGGCAAAAAATCAAATTTAAAAATTCTGTTTATGAATATTTAGACATTTTAATGCTCTATTATTTGGTTTTTGAACGACTAAAATCGGTCGATAAACAAAAAAGTATAATTAATTTTTTTCCGAAAATCTTAAGTTTTGAGAAAACGAGCTTCAAAGTTTTCATATACTACATTTACTTCTGTAAATTCTGAAGTAAACCTAGAGACTTGAAATTTGGAGGATATATAGAAACCATATTTATAAACATATACTGTAATTTTTATTAAGATTGTTTGAATAGAATTCAGTATACATAAGTTTGAAAAATTATAACTTCAGATAAACACTGTGAACAGACAATGCATGTGGCGATTATACATTTGTCTTTTTATCACTGACCACATTTCACGCTTTTAGCTTACTTGATTATCATCTCTATTACCTTATGCTACTATGAATATGATAATGACGCAAAATCATTACAAATATCTACGAAAAGACTAAAGAAATTAACAGAACTTACTTTTACTGGCTTATCTTTGGTGTTTTAGAAAACTAATTTTCATTCAAAGAAAACGAGTTCATTTAGGAAAACAGATCTCTAAATTAGGAGAGACTATAGAAAAAAATTTTCAGGTACTCAGGACAGAAAAAAGTTCCCTACCGGATTAGTGTTGCTTGCATGACCCCCCGTGCTAGAGGAGGCATAGATAAGTGTAGATTGAAGCCTTTTTAGCCATGATTTATACATATTTCATAAAAAAAATTTGTTGAAACTTAAAGTAGAGTGGTTTTCCTACCCAAAACCGTCATAAACCGAAAATAGGTTTCCGGGCCCCATGGGTCGCCGGACGCTCCCCTTAAGGCTAGGTTACCATCTCATCTAGCACCGATGACTATTTCATCTAGTCCTAGGTTACATGGTCTAGGCTAATGGGATGTTTCATAAAAGTTATCACTTAACTTGATATATGGCAATGCCTAGGCTAGTCCTGGATTACTTAGCTCATGCTCAAGTCCACAGGCTTATATAAAAGGAAAAATTATACTAATATGTAGCCTTATTGTTAGGCTACTGATTTATTTTGCCAAGATATTGTTATTATCTGATCCTTGGGTCCTCACTCAAAGGTAGGCCACTTAAGGATATGTAATCCTAGGGCACAGGCTACAGACAACATTCACTATTAATCTAGTCTAAATTATTCTCACTTACTGCCTAGATTATTGTAGACGTCGTATAATCTGAAAGGATTTTCTACATTAATGATAAGCTGTGGAACATTTCTTTTAGTTAAAACATTTAGTTAGAATTTAAAACAATTTTCGCTTTAAGAAACTAGGTAGCAATCAACGAGCCAGGTTCCGGCTTTTACAAACAAATTATCAGTTCTAAATGTTTAAAACTAAATTTAACTGGAGCTTAATATTAAGCACTTATCTTGCTAATTTTTGTTTCCATGATCCTTGATAATGAAATCAGAGAAAAAAGTCGAATTTTTTCGGAGCGCTGGTAATGATGTGAACCGTTCACTATGAACCAAAAGAGTTATGGTTCCTTGGTCTTTAACAGGCCGGTTGTAAACAAGAGGGCGGACATGCATGCGCAATAGTCACTTGTCTTTCTTGAAGGTTCTTTTGACGTTGGAAAAACTGGGTTCAGCTTTGCTGAAGATAAGGGAAAGTGCTCTCTTATTTTCCATCAAGTGTTATAATGTTAATAATCGAGTTCCTCGTTGGGCGAGCGGGTTCCGTTCTCAGCCACCACTCTGTTGACTGCGAGTTCGAATCTCCGACTGGCCGATGAAGAACAAGAGGAATTTATTTCTGGTGATAGAAATTAATTTCTCGCTATAATGTGGTTCGGATTCCACAATAAGCTGTAGGTCCCATTGCTAGGTAACCAATTGGTTCTTAGCCACGTAAAGTAAGTCTAGTCCTTCGGGCCAGCCCTAGGAGAGCTGTTAATCAGCTCAGTGGTCTGGTTAAACTAAGATATACTTAACTTATAATGTTAATCATTATGACACAATAGCTGGCCAAAAAGACCAACTAGAAGGGAATTTTTTTATATTAGTTTGGTCACCTTGGAGCTCTGGTAGACCACGGAAGGTAACTCCCTGAGGACGAAACAAGCAACTACGCTATCCAAAAAAAGGTAAAATTAGCAAAATTGTCAGTCATGCTTTGTAAGGTACCAGGAAATTCAACTAATGTGTTCTTGAACATGAAATATCACACAAAAATGGAATATACAGAGTGCTGTATATATTTGTAGAACATGAAAAGGCATCAGACAGAGTATCAAGATATGCAATTAGCTAAGTATTATGAAGGCAGAGGTTATCAGAAGCATATGACATGAGACCTTTAGTGTTTCTCATAAAAATGAAGGAACTACAAATGAATGCAAAGAGAGATGACTGTAAACTGGGTGCCAAGAGTAAAATCAAGAAAGAAGTTTAAAATAAGGAAAACTGAATAAGATATGAGCCACAACTGATGTCAACAAAACCAAAGTTAAGGTAGCCAAAAAACAAGCAAAGATGGAGGTGTAGCCTAAATATTATTAACTATACAGATGATGAGGGCATTTTGTAATTACATGCAGTAAGAACTAAATTGAAGCACTGACGTCACAAGATATACAGTAATTGGAATTGCACAGCTTACATGAAGCAAAGTATTTTTAATGCCTAGAAAAAGACAGAAGATTTGGAATATGTTGTGATGGAATGCAGACCTTGGAAGAGTACATCATAGAGTATTCCTGTTCCCTCAGTGAAATACAGTACTAAATCATGAGGACAGTATGGAGGGAGAGGACAGTATAAAAAAAGTAACAACACCTTAGATAAAGTTGAGAGTAGCATCTTAACTAATGGTAGATTAGTGTATCCTGTTAGAAAAAACAGCAAAACATTACAATGCATCTGGCCTCTGTACACATTAGGGAAGTTGGCATATGCAAAGATAATGGAGGAGATTGTAAAAATGTGTCTCTACAAAATATGATATTTTAATGATAAAATAAAGTTTGTTCATACTTACCTGGCAGATATATATATAGCTGTATTCTCCGAAGGTCCGACAGAATTTCAAAAACGCGGCTGCACGAGTGGCCGGTCAGGTGGTTAGTACCCATTCCCGCCGCTGGGAGGCGGTATCAGGAACCATTCCCATTTTCTATTCAGATTTTCTAACGCCACTGTCTCCTGAGGGGAGGAGGGAGGGCAATATAAATATATATATCTGCCAGGTAAGTATGAACAAACTTTATTTTATCATTAAAATATCATTTTGTTCATGAGACTTACCTGCCAGATATATATATAGCTGAATACCACCTTTGGAGGGGGTAGAGACAGCCAAGAATTAGGAAAAAACCAATTATTGGTAAAATTATTTTGGTTCCTTATCTGATAGCGTAGCTGACTGAGTGGTTACTGTCACTCTAGTCTGCTTCTGCTTTACTAGAGACCCCAGCGAGGTAGTGACCTATATAGCTGGCGACTTCTAGATGATCTGTCAACGGGGGCGTGACCACAATGTGACTAGATCATAGCCCATACAAAGAGGACAAAAGAGCATTACTAACCACCTAACCAACACCTAAAGCGTTAGTTTGCAAAGGATTGGGAAGACTGCCTCCAGTAGTCGACCCAACAACCACAAAAACACAATTAAAAAGGGGATAGGATCAGAGTTACCCCCTGTCCCCAAGGTTGCTGAAGCAGCAATGTATGGTCCCAGCGAAAAGCAATTTTCGTATGCTACCTAAACATCTTGCCAAGAGTGTGAGGCAAACACCGAATTGATTTCGCCAAAATGTGGCACTAAAAATGTCACTGAGTACCATATTTTTCTTGAACGCCATGGAGGTAGCAACTGCCCTCACCTCGTGAGCGTTAACTCTCAACAACTTGAAGTTGGAGTCGTCACAACTAGAGTGTGCGTCCTTAATGACGTCCCTAATGAAGAATGCCAGTGCATTCTTCGACATAGGTTTAACTGGTTGCCTCACAGAACACAATAAAACATCCAATGGACCACGAGTGTCCTGTGTTCTTTTAAGGTAGTACTGAGAGCTCTAACTGGACATAGAACTCCCTCAGGTTCCTGTCCAATAAGGTCTGCTAAACCTTTAATTTCAAAGTGTCTAGGCCAAGGGTTAGAAGACCTATCATTCTTAGCCAAGAACTTAGGGCTTAAAGAATAGACAGCATTGTGTTCCTTGAAGCCCACATGGCGGCCTCGAACTTCTCTCACTCTCTTACCATGAGCGAGGAATGCCGTTTTCGAGTAACATCCTTAAGAGATGCAGAGCGGAGAGGCTCAAAAGGACTAAACATCAAAAACTTGAGCATTACGTGCATTACGTCCAAGTTCCAAGCAGGGGAAATCAGCTGAGGAACCTTGGACGTCTTGAAAGACTCGTAAGATCGTGGAGGTCCTTATTGTCAGACAAAGCTAATCCTCTGTGTCTGAATACAATCGAAAGCATGCTCCGATAACACTTGATAGTCGGAACTGCTATATCGAGTTTTTCTCTTAAATAAACGAGAAAATCCATAACCTGGCTCACAGTGATAGAGGAAGAGGAAAAGCCCTTCTTTCTACACCAACCTTTGAAGGTTGCTCACTTCACTAGATATATCCTTTAGATGAAGAACTTCTGGCTCTAGCGATGGCCCGTGCCACCTGGCCAGAAAAACCCCTTCGCTCTGACCAAGTTTCGATAGTCTGAAAGCAGTCAGGTTCAGAGCGGGAGATTCAAAGATATCTCGTGAAGTGGGTTTGTATGAGCAGGTCTGCTCTCATAGGAAGGGTCCTCGGAACGTCTACCAACCAGAAGAGAAACTCCGAGAACCAGTGGTTCGAAGGCCAAAACGTGGGGATGAGAGTCATCCTCGTCCCTTGTGAGGCCATGAACTGCGTGTGACTTCTCCCAGAATTTAGAACGGGGAAAAGGCGTAAACATCTATTCCGTCCAATCCCAGGAAGAGCAACTATCGCAACTGCCCCAGGGTCAAGTACAGATGAGCTTTATAGAGGAGCCTCGCTGTTCTTGAGGTCGTGAAAATATCCACAAGATGGCGACCCCAAAATTTCAAAAATCTTGGCAAACCTCCTGATGAAGGGTCCATTCCTTCGGCAGGAGTTGATGGCGCAACAGAGCAGGTCTGCTCGAACATTTTCGACCCTGCAACAAAACTTGTGAGAATCGAAATGTTGCGAGCATAGGCTCAAAGAATAATCTCTCTTGCAAGGCTGAACAGGGAACAAGTAGTATTGTCCGAGTTTGCTAGAACTACATCGATTGCAAACTTGGACCTCGAAGAATTGGCGAGCTAAAAGATAGCCGCCAAATCTTTGAAGTCGATGTGCCAGGACACCTGTTCCTCTCTCCAGGTTCCTAACACTTCCTCTCCCTCTAGTGTTGCCCCCCAACCTGTTGACGACCCGTCGGAAAAACAACACTAGGTTGGGGTTCAGAAGCTTGAGGGAGATCCCTTTCTGCAATTCCGTTGGATCGAGCCACCACCACAGATTCTCTTTATATAAGGAAGAATTCTCAATTCCTCTTTCAAGTCTTCCTTGCTTTGTCAGTTCTCCAACAAAAAGAACTGAAGAGGCCTGAGATGCAGACTCCCCAGAAAACAAACTTCTCCAGCGAGGAAATGGTCCCCAGCAGACTCATTCCTTCCTTCACCTAGCATGTTTCCTTTTCCAAGAAGGCCGAAACTTTTTCGTACATAGAAGTTGCCGTTCTTGCGAAGACGCTATAAAAGCCGCTGAATAGATCTGAATTCCCAGACACAATGGACAGTGAGGGGATCAGCTGCGACTTCTCCACAGACCAGAAGTCCCAGGGACTTCACGAGTTGCAGAGTCAACTGAAGGTCCTCCAGATACCTTAAGCTTGACGATGCCGAATCAACCAGTCGTCCAAGTAGAGTGAGATCCTGACGTGCGACAGATGCAACTGCATCGCAACGTTTTTCATGAAGACGTAAACACCCTCGAGCAAAATGTGACGCCAACAGCATCTGGTGTTCCCAGGCGGTCAACCATCCAAGTACTGACCAGACCCAACGTTGCTTAACCGCTGATCGGACGAGAAGCGGTGTTTTCAACGTGGTATGGCCGTTAATGCAGAGTCCAAAGCAGAGAGCCCTGAACTGGTGCGTCTAGTCCCCAAGACAACCTGAGATACTTCACCGAACGTGGATGAATTGGGACGTGAAGATAAGTATCTTGGAGATCCAAAGATACCATCCAATCCCGGGATGAAGGGCTCCCTAGTATTGACTGCGAGGTCTCCATCTTGAACTTTCCTTCGGACCAAGTTGTTCGACCTGTTGACGTCCAAGACGGGTCTCCAGCCTACTGAAAGTTTCGGGACTAGAAACAATCTGTAGTAAAATCCCGGGAACACCGAGTCCAAGATCTGTTCCACTGCTCTCCGCTCGAACATCTGTTCGAGCAGGTCAAAGAATTTTCTGTTTGACAGGAAGGCAGTTGGGAAACAAAAAAAAAAGAGGAGACAGGAAGGGAATCAAGTAACCTCTCTAACAGTAGGAGGGACCAAACGTCTGCCCCTCACTCTTTCCAGGCTTGTGCAAAATGAAGCCTGGTTGCAAAGGGAGTCTGGAGATGAAGGGAGTCACTTGCTACCTCTCTTGGAAGTGACATTCCTTCGGGAAAAAACTCTCTCTGTGGTGCGGGTCTCGTGTTGCTTCCCATGGAAGCCCCTTTGTTATGCAAACATTTAGCTTTCGTTTACTTTTTGTATCTGAGAACGGTGCAAAGCGTTATGAAGGAGATGCAGTTTGAATGTCGATAACTTTAGTTTTGAGAAAACGATATTTTTTGCTTCTCTGTGTATTTATTTGCTTGCCGTTACACAGTTTGATGTTTTTATGACATAATGAAAAGCCAAAAATAGACCTGCAAAGTAATATAACTTCGCTAAATGAAGCTAAATGAAGCGCAGTGTCAAAACACGGCTGAGGTTGGCCAGCGCGACGTTTTTACTTAGTCAAGCTCTGAGCTGCTACTGACTGACTGCCACTGACTGCCCTGCGGCATTCCTGTCTTTGGAACTGATGCGTATTATGTCCACAGGGTTGCCATAGATCGCATTAGATATTATTTCATAGCTAAAAGGAAATTACCACCGATATACTGACAATATCATTACATTATATGAAAAATGTAATTTGACTATGATAGGTTACTGTTTTGTTTATAACTTCTAACTGTGGCGAACTTTTAAATAAAACTTTCTGAGAAGATAGTCAGGATATGTATGATGCCATATATAAAATATCCCAGAAAATTTTATTTCCGATTTTTTTCAAAACGCTCCCCCTAAGACAAAGACAACTGCGAAGGTGGAGAGAGAGGAGCTGATTCTTGAAAAGTCTCAGAAACAGATCCTTAAGAAAAAGCCAGAGTCTGATAATCAGAGGAAGAAGAAGACGAAAGAAGTTTCTCTTCATACAAAGGCTGTGACGAAAGAGGATGTTCTTCCGCAGCTGGTGGGTCTTGAGTGAGTGGTGAAAAGTAGTTCGATTAAGCGATACGTAGCGGGAACTCCAGCGAACGAAGAAGTCGTCAACTAGAGTGCGTATAGTAAACATAAAAAATGTGGCACGCTTCACGATTAGCGTGTCATCCTTGCGCAAGAGCCATGCTAATCTTCTCTGTATCGTTCCAATTAGTATATGTACTGCCGAAGCAAGTACTGGCTAAATTAAGAAGGACATCAGATGTTGAAGCGGGTAGTTGTGCGACATGATGAACAACTGGAGCGGTGTCAACACAAGACTTGAAGCTATCTCGGCGCGGCGCGCGGAGCGTCATGGCGTGACGCGCGAGAGCTCCGTGGCAAGTACTAGAAGAGAGTCACAGCGTGGCGCTGGCGTCATGGCTAGGCATGCGCCGGCGTCAAGGTGAGGAGCACGTGAAGCGTGAGAAGCGCCTGAAGAAGAGCAAGACGCGCTCTGGCGCGAGACAAGAGAAAAAGGCCAACACCTCAACTCGGGAAGACGAATAGGAAGCCACTAAACACTCTCTCTAGACGACAGATGCTCTGTATCGTTCCCAAGCGGGAGACGAAGGTGAAAGTCTGTACCTCTTAACAGGCAGATTCGAATCTTGAAAGGTTCATGAGAGCATCCAGCTGTTGTTGCAAACCCAACAAAATCTTACGCGTTGGAGAAGCCACTCTCTCGGAAGAAGGGCTGAACCTGAGAGAAGGAAAGGGCGAGAGACGTATACTTCCTTCCACAGGGAAGAAGCTCTAGCCCTTGCCTTAGCGCGACAGGGGGGGCGAGTAGAGTGATCATTCGAAAAACACTTTATTCTCTTCTGCAGAGGAATATCCACGCAATTTCTGGGAAGAGTACAAACGTCTAGAGGAAGAGGACGTGAAGCGTCCTCTCCTCTAAGCTTCTCTTAAGAGGGCGAGTCCAACCGAGAGCTCCAACCGAGGGGGGAGGGCGTGTCGGAGGACGAGAAGCAATCCTTCAGGATGCGTGCCTGAGCACGATCCCTGGCAGCCTGGGTAGCGTCATCAGGACCTGCCGAAGGGACGCCAGATCGGTGGGAAGCCCCGTAACCCTCATGCGGCTTTCGACATGCCCCTCCCTGGTCCTGGGAGTTCGACAGAGGTCCAGGCCTAGAGAGGCATTATAGGGCCGATCTGACGCCCCTCCACAACACTAGGGGCACTAGCACTAACACTATGCGTTTGAATTCATTCACTTTAGTTTCAAGAGCACGATTGACTCCACACGAGCCAGGGAATTACCTTCTGCAGCAACAAACTACAGGGTTAGTAATAAATTTACTAGGGTTACTAGTAGGAGAAAACCTGACTGTCCAACTAAGGATGCACTCTAGGAGGAAGATTTCCTCAGCCTATCACGCTCAATTAAAGCATATAGGCTTCATATATCTTCCACTCACCCTCAGACAATCCCACATTCATTACCGATTATCATAGAGCATTGAACACCCTTACATATCATACATAAAGAGTGAGGAACTATCAAAGTCTTCGATAGCCTCACCTTACATTCACCCAAGCTACAGACTCGATAGCTAGAGGTAAGACATCTTAATTATAAGAAAAGTCAAAAGCAAAATCAAAAACGGTCCACAAAGAGCGTATGCCAAGTCACAGATCCAGTCGAATACCAAAAACAACCAAAATACTTAAGTGACAACAAATTTCCGAAATCCAAAGGCGGAGGAACTGACAACAAGTGTTGACAGTCCGGCGACAGAGAAAATCTGAATAGAAAATGGGAATGGTTCCTGATACCCGCCTCCCAGCGGCGGGAATGGGTACTAACCACCTGACCGGCCACTGCGTGTGCCGCGAATTTTGAAATTCTGTCGGACCTTCGGAGAATACAGCTATATATATATCTGGCAGGTAAGTCTCATGAACAAAACTAAGATTCACAGATGGAGTGCACTGATTAGATTGTAATATAAATAAGGAATTAACAGAAATGCAGTACCCAGAAGCTTAAGTTTCAAAGATTGTTATGGTTTGGGCACATGATGCGAAAGAGAAAAAGTCAGTCAGGATGGTCAGAGATTTAACAGTGACAGGACACCAATTAATGGGGAGATGAAAAAGATAAAGCAAAATTGGCTACACAAGGTTGTAAACCCAATGAAAATTCATGTAAATAGGGCACAAGATAAGTAGAGATAATTTATCAGATGCTTAATCCTGTAAAGGTGACACCTGGTGTAAAACACATGAATGATGATAATCATTCCATCATCGTGCTCTTCAAACTCCTAATGTCATAATTCCAGAATGCAAGAAATGCTAAAACTTTTAGTAATGAAATATTTCAGATAATGAGAGAGAATGGCAGTGCTCACCTGATGGTAATGACCCACTTGTTGAATGAGCAATGTTAGGCTGATGGTTAGAGGGCAAACTTGACGATGACACAGAAACTGAAAGATTACATGCCTCGCCATTCTCAGTACATTCCCCTCCATTATAAGCGAGACATTCTTCTGATGAACTTAAGTCAGTGTCCCGCATGTTTCGAAGGCGAGAAAAGGCGCCATTTGAGGGGTTGGTGTTGCTTGCCCAAGCCATGGTACTGTGTAGCCTGAAAATAATTAAAACTGCTTCACATAAGAATTATGCAGACATACTTTATCACATTTCACAAGAGGAAGGAACAAATGCTTACAGCATTGGAAATGAGATTTTCAAATTTAATTTTCCATAGACAAAAAAATTAAATTTTTAGTTTCTAACTAATTACATAGCTATAGTTTCTAACTAGTACAGCAGCTAAAATTTGAAATTCGCGGTAGTGATCTTTTGTTTTGGTGTAGGTAGTAGGTAGTTAAACCCTGTCCACTTTCGGGGAAGAGAGGAACAACTCGGCAAGGAGCTCAATTTGTTTGTGCCCTTATGTCCATGGGAGGGGAAGAAGGAGGGCTCCCATTCTGTAATTATTTGGTAAGTATATATAAAACTTTATTTTATTATAAAAATATCATTTTTATATATGTAACTTACCAAGTAATTACATGGCTGATTCCCACATTGAGAGGAGGTGGGATACATGGACATATTCTACCCCAAAATGGTACATGTAATGAATCTGGGAATAGAAACATTGCCAGCACTGATACAATGCTTGCTGTTTCCTTACCCAGTAAGAGAGCTGCTGCAGGAAAATACTGCCTTTGGATGATCTTAACCTGTAGCAATGTGGTGGTAGAGCCGTGGACCACCTGCTACATAAGTGGGAGCTTCTCAGCGAAGGACATTTCCGAATGACAGTAAAGCATAAAAATTTGCCCCTGTCCTAGGACCAGAACCATCACAAAAACATCTAGATAAACAATGCTGTTACCTACACCATAAAATTAAAAAACACCACCATCCAACCACTGAAAAACTGGAGGGTATCTAAGAACATAGTAACCACAGGCTCCCCTCAGACTCGAAACTCTAATTCAAGGCAAAGAGATGAAGGATGGAAGGGATGCTTCCTACACTTCCATTAAAAACTGTTTCCACTTCCCGCAAGTAGTGGGACACACAGACTAACTTACATTTCCAATGTGTCACTTGGAGAATGGAAGAGAGAGAAGGGTTGCATTTAAAAGCAAATGACGTAGCTACAGCTCTGATTTCATGAGCTCTGACTTTAAAATTGGGAAATAATTCTTCTCTAATCTGAGAATGGGCTTCACGAATGAGGTCCCTTAAGAAGAAGGAAAGAGCATTCTTCAAAAGGGGTCGAGAGGGGTCTTTGACTGAACTCTACAGACTACTGGAAACGTCCTTGAGTCTTCTCAGTTCTATGTAAATAATATTTTTAAGCCCCTCATAGGGCAAAGAACTCTCTCATCATCCTCTGCACTTAACACTTCCACTAAATTCTTGATGCGAAAAGAACGAGGCCAGGGCTTGGATGGAGTCTCATTCTTCGCAAGGAGTCCAAAGATATAAGAACAGATTGCATTGCCTTGAGCGAATCCAATCCTCTTGTCAATTTATGTACAGTATTTCACTGACCCTCTTAGCAGTTGCTAAGGCTACCAGGAAGAGGGTCTTCTTAGTGAGATTCCTAAAGGATGTGGAGTTAAGAGGTATGAACTGAGATCCTCAGAGCTATTCAAGTACCACATCTAAATTCCATGGCACCAGCTCTGTATTCCTTTGCTTACGAGTGTCAAATGATCTAATAAGACTGGAAAGGTCCTGATTTGCAGATAGGTCCAGGCCCCTATGCTGAAAAACAGAACTAAGCACGGCCCTGTAGCCTTTAATCGTGGAAGAGGACAAACCTCTCCAGGTGCTCAGAAATAAAAGAAAATCTGCGATTTCTGTTGCAGTCATCTGAGAAGACAAGATGCCATTTCTTCTGCACCAAGTGCGGAAGACAGACCACTTGTTCTGACAGATGTTACTGGATGACTGACGTCTACATTACAAAAAAGCTTCTGCAGCTACTTTTGAAAATCCTCTAGTGCTGATGAGTTTCTTGACAGTCTGTAACCTGTCAGAGCTGGACTGGACAACCCTTGATGAATCTGTCTGAAGTGGGGTTGTCCGAAAAGATTGTACTTTTGGGGTAGGAGCCTTGGGAAGCCTACTAGAAGTCCCAGGAGATCCGGGAACCACTCTATTAAGGGCCAAAATGGGGCTACCAATGTCATCGACACATTCTGGTGGCTGCAGCATGGAACTGGCAAACAAAACAGAGGGATACAATGGTTTCTTGAAGTCGTGAAGAGGTCCAGCATAGGTCTTCACCACAGCTTCCACAGGTCTAGACAGGCAAGTGGATCTAAAGTCCATTCCATGGGAATGACTTGACTGTGTCTGCTCAGCCGGTCTGCCTTGGACGAATCTGGTCACTACTTTTGTCGGATTCCAGTTTGTCCAGAGGAGGAGGTCCCTCGCTGATTCGCAGAGGGAAAATGAATGTGCTCTCCCTTGCTTGCTTATATAAGACAGGGCTGTGGTACTGACCGAATGGACTGCCACTGTCTTGCCAAACATCTCTAATGCCAAGGCTTGTAACCCCAAGTGAATTGCCTTTAACTCCTTTACATTTATGTGCCATTTTTTCTGCTCTGATGACCATATCCTGGAGACTTCCTTGTCCCCTAGGAGAGCTCCCCAGCCTATGTCTGCCCATCTGCATAAAAGTTTAGGTAGAGGTTTCGAGTGAGAAGAGGCTTCCCTTACAGCAACTTGTCTTCTGACATCCACCAAAGCAGGTGCTTCTTGATTTCCTGGGTCACAGGGAAAATGAAAGTGTCTGGGTGACTTTTCCTGTCCCAGCTGGCTCTGAGGAAAAACTGAAGTACTCTCATATGGAGCTTCCCCAGGGAAATGAACTGCTCTATGGAAGCCAAAGTTCTGAGGAGACTCATCCATTTGTTGGCTGAGCAGGTCTGAAAGGAAAGGAATGCGTCTACCATTTGTAGACAGGACTCCATTCTCTTGGGAGACAGAAAAGCACGAAAAACTTGAGAGTTCAGTGTCATTCCCAAATATACTATCTCCTGAGAAAGAACCAGCTGGGACTTTTGAAGACTGATTAAATGACCTAGATCCTGGGCTACAAGAAGGGTCTTCCATAGGTCCTCCGTGCATTGTTCCTTTGTCAGTGAGTGAAGGAGCCAATTGTCCAAGTAGAGCGAGATGTTGATGCCCATGAGGTGGAGCCATCCTGCAAGAGGGCAAGAACACAAATGAATACTTAAGGGGCCATCGATAGCCCGAAACATAGGGCTCAAAACTGGAAGACCCAGTCCTGGAAAGTGAGTCTCAGGTAGTTCCTTGAGTCTGTGTGTATCGGGATGTGGAAGTACGCATCCTCCATGTCTATTGAAACCACCCAGTCTCCTTGGTGAATGGGAAGTAGAGTAGAGTGATTCGTCTCCATTCTGAATTTTGTCTTCTGAACGACGACATTCAGAGCACTGAATGTCCAGAACAGGCCTCCACCATTCTGAAGACTTAGGGACTACAAAATGATCATTGTAGAACCTCTCCAAGCTCACATCCTTGACTACCTCTATTGCCTTTTTCTTGAGGAGGGAGGAAACTTCCTCCGAGAGGGCTGAGAACCTCTCTGAGCCTACAGAGTAGGCAGTCAAGATGATGGGCTTCTTGACTAATGGAGGTTTTTCCCCTGAGCAGGATAGAATAGCCCTCCCTTAAGGCTTTGACAATCCACTGCTCCGCTCCTTTCTCGCTCTACCTCTCCCAAAACAGAAGGAGCCTGGCACTACTGGGGCACAGAGGACATGGTTTTCACTTTTTTGAGAAAGCCTTAGTTGAAGACTTCTTAATGGATCTTAACAAAAAATGGATGTTTGCTCGAGGTCTAGATTGAGACCTTTGTCTGCCTCTATGAAAGGGATAAGGTTGTAGAGGAGAGGCCAACTTGGTGCTGAAAGAGGGCAGCTCCTTTGAGCATCTTGAAGACTGTGACAAAAGATCCTGAAGTGACTTCTTTTGCAGGGTTGATGCAATCTTGTTGACTGTCGACTGTGGGAACAAGTAGTTGAGAACCAGAAGGGAGAAAAGAAGTGCAGGCTTCTGAGCTGTAGTAACTTCCTTGGTGGTGTATGAACACCAAAATTCCCTCTTCTTTAAAACACCCATTGTAAGAAGAGAGGCCAACTCCCGAGAAGCGTCTCCCATGCCTTTATCAGTGCACAAGAGGACACCAAGAAAATCCGAGGTGAAGTCAGCAGGCAAAAAAGGGTAGTACTGTATTTTTCGGGAAAGCCCCCCCCCCCCCAATCCAAATAACTGATCACTTCAAACACTCTGAACAAGCTCCTAAGCAAATGATCAATTTCAGCTGAGGAAAACATAACTTTGGCCGACTAAAAGGCTAATCTCCGTAAGGAGTCAACGAGACCGGAGAAGTCCCCCTGGAGGAAGGAGCTTCTCCGGTGGCATACAAAGAATATCTTCGGTGTGACAGTCGAGAAGGGGATTAACTGAAAAAAACCTTCCCTTGCTCTCTCTTGACTGAGAACCAATTCTCTATTTCGCTCAGTGCCTTCCTTGCCTCAGTAGAGAGCACCATTTTGGGCAATCAGGAAGACTCCACAGGTTGACTGGTCATCTGGAAGTGGACGCAGGTGAGGATGGAGCCACTGGCAAGAAAAAAAGCAGGGAAACTACTATGTAGGAAATGCAGAAGCGCTGTACAAGCCGAAAGAGAAGAATCTTCCTATACATCCTTATTCAACTCCTCCTCAACAGATGACACTGGTGTTATTATTACTATTAAAATAGTTTAACCAGACCACTGAGCTGATTAACAGCTCTCATAGAGCTGGCCCGAAGGATTAAAATGAAATGGAGTCCCAGGTCTAAGCCATAGGCTAAGCACTGGGACTAAATGATGGATGAATAATGGAACTTTAAAAATATGCAAAAAGGCATATGCTTCTACACCAGAACACATGCACACATTAAATATGTTTACTCAAGCTTCCGTCTGCACTATAAAAATAAAATAAATAAAACTTAGTAATGATAAAAATTTGAATAACTTAACATTTTTAAAATTCAGATTTTTTTCATAAACAGTAGAACCCCAGTCCTCGACCATACCAGAAGAACTTGACATAATTGGATTTCAACACAAAATTTCTAGTAAATTTTGCGTCAGAGCTCGAACAACAAACCGGAATACAACAAAAAGTGCTAGTGTTGTTAAGGGGGTTACGAGTTTGACTAAACAGAGGCCTCCCATAATAGATGAAATAGAGAAATTATTATTAGTATGGATGAATGAAAAATAGATTGCTGGTGATAGTGTATCAGAGGCTATGATTTGTGCAAAGGCTAAAAGTTTGCATGCTGACCTCATGAAAAACAGAGCTGGATCAAGTAGAAGTAGAGAGCATGAGTTTATGGCCACTAGGGGATGGTTTGACAGATTTAAGAAAGGAAGTGGCATCCATAGTGTTGTAAGGCATGGGGACGAAAATGGTTATGTAATGAATCAGATCTTCAACTGCGATGAGACAGCCTCTTTTGGAAGAAAATCCTAAAGAGGACCTACATTACTAAAGAGGAGAAGAAATTGTGTGGCCACAAACCAATGAAAGTTAGGCTAACTTTGTTATTATGCGCGAACGCTAGTCGAGATTTGAAAATAAAACCTCTATTAGTCTACCACTCGGAAACCCCTAGAGTTTTTAAGAAACATAAAGTACTTAAGAGCAAATTAAATGTTATATGGAAGGCAAATACTAAAGCTTGGGTAACAAGGCAAATTTTTAGAGAGTAGATTTCTGAAGTGTGTTCCCCCACTATTAAAAGATACCTTCAGGAAAAAGATTTGCCACTCAAGGCACTTTTCGTCATGGATAATGCCCCTGCCCACTCCCCAGACATGGAATATGAGTTGGTAGATGAGTTTAGCTGGCTAAAGGTCAAGTTTCTACCACCCAGAACTGCCTCACTAATCCAGCCCATGGACCAGCAGATCATTGCTAACTTCAAAAAGCTCTACACAACGGTGCTTTTCCAAAGGTGTTTTGAAGTTACCAGTGAAACTAGTCTAACTTTGACCAAATTCTGGAAGGAACATTTCCACATTCTGAGTTGTGTCAGGCTGATAAACAAAGCATGGGCAGATGTTTCTAGAGAGGACTCTAAGAGCAGCTTGGAGAAACCTTTGGCCTGATGGGGCTCCTCTTAGGGACTTTGAAGGTTTTGATGCCCCTAGTCAGCTTGCAGATGACCCTAAAGCTGAACCCCTTCCTCTGCCTGACCCAGATGTTGAGGAAATTGTTTCTGTGGCCAAGTCCATGGGCTTGGAGGTGAGTTCTGATGACACTGGGGAGCTGGTGGCAGAACACAACACTGAGCTGACAACAGAGGAACTCCAGAAACTTCACGACGAGCAGCAGAAGATTTTGGCTCAGGAGGTGTCTGGAGAGGAGAGCAAGAAGGAGTCAACTTCTAAAGAAATCAAGGAGATGCTTCTGCACTGGGAGAAATTCCAAGAGTTCTTTGAGAAGCATCACCATAACAAGGAACTAGTTAACCGGGCTATTGATTATGTTGGTGATAATTTAGTCAACATGTACAGAAAATAGCTGAAGAAATGCCAACAGCAGACAACACTGTACAAGTTTTTTTCTAAAGAAGAAAGCCTGCCTGGTCCCAGTAAAAAAAAGCTAAGAAGGGAAACAACTCCTGAAGAGCAGCAACCAGATTTTATGGAAGGAGATTCCCCTTCCAACCAATGATGCTCTCTCCATACCTCGTCTCCACATCCATCTCCATAGATCCAGATCCTCATCAATGTCAAGGTATGGGGCCCTACAGTAGTTGTTAAAAACTTTTTTAATGTTTATAAATGACCTAGACGTAAACAATGAAAGAGGTAATAAATATTGAATTATACTAACAGTACATTTCATTTTGTGTTTAATCTACAGGTTACTGTACAGTACTGCACTTCATTGAATGAATGTCCTGGGGACGTTCAGTGCGTGCTATTCATGAGTGTCAAGGTATGGGCCATGCTGTATTGGTTGTTAAAAACTTTTTAATGTGTTTATAAATGACCTAGAGATGCTTGTAAGATTAAGGATTTTGTGTATTATTACAGCTCATAACAGTAAACAATATTTCTACATTTTATTTTATATTTAATCCACAGATTACTGTACATTATACACTTCACAGAATGAAGTTCCTGGAGAAGTTCAGTGCATGTTGTGTGAGGAGCAACTGTAATTATTCATCGTCAAAGTATGGGTCAAGCTGTAATAGTTGTGAAAAAATTTTTAATGTGTTTATAAATGACTTAGAAATGCTTGTAAGATTAAGGATTTTTGTGTAGATTACAGCTCATTACAGAAGGACTGTACAGTAACTAATATTTCTACATTTGATTTTGTGTTTATTTCACAGACTTACACTTTGTTCATATGGAGGTTCTGGAGAGGAGCAGCTGTGTACAGCAAATAGAGTGTAGTGTACAGTAATTTCAATTTAGGTGTAGTGTACATAGTGTAATTTCAATTTAGGTGTAGTAGTAGCAACGTGTATGTATGTAGAGTACTGTACAGTATAATGTCTTTATATGATTATGCTAGTATTGAGGATTCCTTGTCTTGATGTCTAAAAAAATTAACATTCCCTACCTTTTGTGTACAGTATAGATTAGTTTTACTAATTACGTTAAGTATTTCATACCAACTACAGTAGTACAGTAATAAAATGAAAAATGAGTTAATTTCAGGTTTTCTTATTTATCCCTTTAATATTCCATAGTACCAGGTATACGAAGGTGGAGGCCTCTTAAGATTTTGTGTTGTCTATGTAGGGACTACTTCCTCTCTCCCACAAAACTACATTTTTTTACCCCTTTAATATTGCACAGTACACGGTGCACGGAGGTGGTAGGCCTCTCAAGATTTTGTGTTGTCTATGTAGGGTTACTTCCTCTCTCCCTCAAAACTCCATTTTTTTACCCCTTTAATATTACATAGTACCAGGTACAGTACACGAAGGTGGTAGGTCTCTTAAGATTTTGGTTTGAAGGGTGTAGAGCAAAACAAAGAGCATCGGAGGTTGTCCACTACTGCCAGGCGTATGATGAAGCAAAACATTGCTGGCTATCTAGATTCAGACTCTTGGATATTATGTAACTTTGTTACAGTAGATGATAAAAATTTAGTACAGTACATATAGTACGTACAGTTAATTTGGAAACAAGTGTAATCTCTGACATACTGTATACTGTAGATGAGAAAGTGTTACATGGCAACAGGGTCCCATGCTCGATTTTTTTTTTGACAGAGACGCATGTGTGCATTTCTGTAGCGAATGCAATGTTTGATTGTGCTGTTCAGTAGTGAACGCCTTGTTAAGCTTCTCGGTAAAGAAGAACTCAGCCCAAGGTTAACTCAAGAGATGCTGCTATTTGTCACTATTGTTTCGTTATTATATACAGTATTATAGAAATTAAGAAGATTCTTTTATGTCTAATATAAAAGTGATTACCATAATATATTTGCCATCATAGAAGACGCACCCTATTTTACAAGGATATTTTATGGAAAAAAAATGTTAGGATATCATAACATTTATTGAAAGATGTTTCACATTGATTTTGTACACTATTCTAGTAGACTCTGTATGACATTTACCATAAATTAATACTGAACATAAACAGCATTTACATAATTAGTACTGAGATATGCCACCAGGATGATGCTTTGGTTTGTTTACATCTGCTCATGCCACAAGCTGCCTAGTGCCGACATAACTTAGGCAATTTTCTTAAGTTTATGATAACAGACATAACTTGGCTTATTTTAATATTCTATTAATTTACTGTAATAATCAGGCTTGTTTTTCAATGCTGTTATTATTAACAACAGTTTTTGTGTGTACCCATTACAGTACATTCAGGTAGTGCCTATAGGCTACCTAGCCTAGCCTATGGTGCTCGGTCTACCATCAGTAATATGACCGCATTGGTTGTAGGCCTGTTTTTTTTATACAATATGCATTTAAAAATGAAAACGTGTGCCTAATATGCTAAGTTATTTAACTCTGAACTTATTTAATTGTAATTTGTGTCATGTTTTGTATAAAAAGGCAAGGCTGGGGTAATTAGTGGTGGTTAGGAATGGATTAATCCATTTTCAGTTATTTCTTGTGGGAAAAATTGATTCGGATTTCAACTAAATGGCATCTCGATGCTTCTTCTGGAACGGATTAGCATCGAGGACCGGGGCTCCTATATATTTGTTGCCCAGTGGGCTTTTGTATTTTCATAAATTGCTTTCTATACTTTATCAACTAATTTACACTTCCTCATGAATATTAACATTGGGTCAATTGAAAATGTTGCAGACTCTGATGAAATTTCACCAATCGATCCATTTCCAAAAGTTGATAACCAATGTTTGTTATATTTTGGACATTCGCATAACACATATTTAACTGTTATTATCACTTTGTATTCTGAGCATCCAGGAGCTGATTCATGTGGGTTGCTCATCAAGTGTCCATTTGTCAGACGAGTATGGCCTATTCGGAGACGTGTCAGAATTACTTGCTATGCCTCTATCTTCGTCCGATGAGTGTGCGAAGGGGGAGAAGGAGAGAGATCTCTACTGAAGGAGAGGTAAGGAAGAACCTACAGGGAGAGAGAAGGAAGGATGGGAGGTCACCAAGGGCGCCGTGGAATCAGAACTTACGACGACGCCCACAACCTCCCCCTGCAACTCTATATAGCGCAGGTGGCGAAAACAACACTCAGCACAAGTAGGAAGGAAATAGTCATGCCCTTGTACACGGAGGGCAGGAGCCCAAGAAGGGAAGCGAACTCTTACGTCTTGATCAATGTAGGGGAGCGACGATATTATGTCCTAATCTAATATCTCTGAACATACAGGGGAACGCCTTCAGTATCTAAACAAAGGGCTACTGGAAGAAATGCATTACCACTCGGTTAAGCCCCTCTAAATACGCCCTGGCTGTCAAACCCAAGACACAGCGCAGGGGAACGACAGCTTATGCAAGGCTATCAGAAATCGTGGGTTTGTAATAATAAAATTTAATATCAAACACACGTAATATATAAACAAAAATACAGAAAGATCCCGCGGGGATAATAAAGAGCTTAACAACAGTCAGGCAAAGAGACCCGATGGAATGTTTACATCCGGGCAGGTGGGTATTCCTGCCTACCTGGCAGTAGTTACTGCCTAACCACCTTATTCAAGAGTTTAATGGCCGTGTCCAGCTTCGCCATAATTCCTAATGCAAAGGACCGATGGTTTGTATATCGTGTCTTAACAAGATCAGTTTTCTGGAATATGGAGATAAGGCCACACCTTTAGCAGTACTCCACAGAAGCCATAAACCCAGGGTCAGCCAACATAGCAGGGGTAGGAGGTGATGAGACACATACACACATGAAGGGGGTCTCACCTGAAGAGAGCCAAGCACAGGCACCTGGCTCATCACTAGAGGAAAGCACTGGCTGGCCACCCACCTTCTCATATGTACTCCTCAAAGCAGTGTCAAAGGCACAATATTCCCCCAAGATGACACCAGAAAATGCTTCTGACCTTCCTCCATTTCTTGCCAAACCTTTTCCAATGCAACAGGAACTAGCTCAAACACTCTTCAAAGGTAAATCAGGACTATGGGCCCCACTCCTTCAGAAAGAACGGAAATGACAGGGAAACCTCAGCACATTAGCTAAAAATGATTAAACACGTGCTCTTGTCCTTCACACCTTTGTCGTTCTTTCTTCGATGAATCCAATCCATGATCAATGGAAAACAATAAAAATGACTTTTTTATAATAAAATAAAGTTTTATATATAGTACATATCAAATAATTACAAGGCTATAAGTTTCTACTTTACGCAGCAGCTCAAAATTTAAAATTTGCGGTAGCGCTCTTTTGTTTTGCATGTAGTTATACTTTCCCGCCCACTTTCGGGGAAGGATAGGTACAACACAGGTAAAGAGCTTAATTTGTTTATGCTATAAAACTTTATTTTATTATAAAAAAATATAAAACTCATTTTATATAAAAAAGTAATATTAACCCAAATAATTACATAGCTGAATCTCACATTGACCGCAAGTGGGATACATGGACAAAAATACTCAAAAACACTCAAAAATGGAGATGAATTTGAAATAGAAAATTTAGCTAGCATCACGAAATGCTTGTTGTAACCTTACCTGGTGAGGGAGCTACAGCAGGTAGGTACTGCCTCTGGTCAGAGCTCCTCTTGACCTGTAGTGGCGTGGCAGTAGAGCCAAGAGTCGCCTCTTCTTTAGTGGGTGCTTTGCAACGTAGGAGTTAATCACAGGATGCCAAAGCTAACAATCTAAAAAGACACATTGAAATGTGTGCGTGCCCTTGCCCTGGGCGCAGTACAAAATATGACCAGAAAATTAAAACCTACACTGCAAACTTGTTAAAATTCAAACCAACTGATGGCACTCACGACACAGTGGCAATCAGGCTTCACAAGAAAAGCACCAATCCTTATTCAAGGAGAGTGGATAGAGGAAAAAACCAAGAAAATCCTCCTTCCCTCGTTACCCAACACCATGCCAGCTGCAAAATACAGGCCTAGAGTATTGCAACTTTCATAAACTGTTTCCACATCACGCAGGTAGAACATTGCAAAAACTGATTTGCATCTCCAATACGTGGATTGCAGGAGAGAAGACAGCGACAGATTACGTCTGAAGGCCAATGAAGTCGCCACTGCCCGAATTTCATGTGCTTTGACCTTACGTAAAGGAAGGACATCTTTCTGGATCCTAGAATGTGATTCAGAGATCACAGTCCTTAAAAAGAATGTTAAGGCATTCTTAGATAAAGGACTACTAGGGTTTTTAACTGAACACCACAGGTTCGGAGACGGGCCTCTAACTTCCCTGGTTCTTTGTAAATACTCGCGACGAGAACAAACTGGGCAGAGGACTCTCTCCTGAGCTGCTTGATCCTAGAACGTTAGCCAGGCTCTTGACTGGAAAGGAACATGGCTAAGGACTAGAAGGGTCTTCATTCTTCGTCATGAATCCTAAGGTCAAGGAGCAGATAGCGTCATATTGAGAGAAACCTACTCTCTTACCAAGGGCATGTAGCTTGCTAACCCCCTTGCCGTTGCTAAAGCCATCAGAAAAAGCACCCTCCTTGTCAGGTCTCTAAGAGAAGAGGATTCTAGAGGCTCAAAAGGTGGGCCTGAGAGCCATTTGCAGACAATATCCAAATTCCATGCAAGTTCAGAACTTCTATCTTGCTTACAAATATTCAGAGATTTTATCAAGTCACTTAAGTCCTGGTTTGATGAAAGATCTATTACTCTGTGTTTGAAGACAGAATTCAACATTGCTCTGTATCCCTTGATGGGTGAAGTAGCTAAACCTTTCGAGAATCAGAGGAAGAGCAAAAAAATCTGCAATCTGAGCTACAGTTCTTTGAGAAGAGGATATACTTCTGTCTCAACACCAGCTCCGGAATACTGTCCTCTCCGATTGGTGGACTGTAGCAGAAGATCGTCACCTACACTTTGCAATAGTTTCTGCAGCCTTCCTTGAAAACCCTTTCGCTCTGACGAGCTCCCTGACAGTCTGAAGCCTGCCAGAGCGAGAGTGGATAAGCCCAGGTGAAAACGATGAAAATGTGGCTGTCTGAGAAGATTTCTCTTCTGAGGTAGAAGCCTTGGATAGTCTACTAGTAGACTCAAAGGTCCAGGAACCATTCCTTGTGTGGCCAAAAGGGAGCCACTAGGGTCACTGAAGTGTTGCTGAGGGTGCTGAACTTCCTCAACACTTCTCTTACCATGCTGAAGGGAGGAAAGACGTAGACGTCGAGATCCGACCAATCTCGCACACGGCATCTGTCGCCCAAGCTTGCGGATCTGGCATCAGGGAGCAGTACAGAGGGAGATGATGGTTTCTTGACATTGCAAATAGGTCTACCGACGGCTTTCCCCACCGCTTCCACAGGATGGTGCACACCTGTGGATTGAGTGTCCTCTCCGTTGGTAGAACTTGTTTGCTCCAACTCAATTCATTGGCAAGAACATTCATTTTGCCCTGGCAAAGCAGGTCAGAACAGTGGTCCTGTTGTTCTCTGGCCATAGAAGAAAGTCTTTGGCTGCTTCGCAGAGTGAAAAAAAGTGGGTTCCTGTCTGAATGAACCGCAACTGTCCTTCCAAAGGTCTCTGTCACAAAGAATTGGAGAGCCAGGTGTATTGCCTTTAATTCTTTTACATTTATATGAAGATCTCTTTTTGTCGGAGACCATAGACATGACACTTCTAAGCCGTTGAGATGGGCTCCTGACCCAGATCCAGTGTGTTAGAGTACAACATTAGGTTGGGGTTCACAGGAGACAGCGGCATCCCTGTCACGAATCTGTCCTCTGCCAGCCACCACCTTTCTTGATTTCGGGGGTAATTTCGAAGACGAACAAATCCAGAAATATTTTCCTCCACCACTTGGCTCTGATGTACAATTGTAGTGGTCTGATGTTTAACCTGCCCAGAGATAAGAACTTCTGTATTGACGACAAAGTTCCTATAAGGCTCCTCAAAGCTTTGGCCGAGCAAGACAGAAGAGAAATGAATTTTCGGACTTTTGAGATGCAGTTGAGAATCCTTTGTCGGGACGGAAAAGCCCAAAAATTCAAAGAATCTATCACTATCTTCAAATATAGGATCGACTGTGTGGGGACTAACTGCGATTTCTTGAGAAGTTTATCAGCAATCCTAAGTATTGTGCAAGTTGAAGGGTCTTCTGAAGGTCTTCCATGCATTGGGCTTCTGATGGGAGGCAAAAGAGCCAATCATCCATGTATAAGGACACGTTGACTTCTGAGATGTAACCACTTTGGCTAGTGGAGAAGCCGAAGCACAGGGCCTGAAACTGGAAGACCCTGTCCTGGAACAAGAACCTCAGATACTTCCTGGAATCACGGTGAACTGGAACGTGGAAATATGCATCCTGCATATCTATTGCCACCATCCAATCTCCCTGATGGATGGCTGACAGGGCTGAGTGATTCGTTTCCATCTTGAACTTCATAGTTTGGACAAAGAAGTTCAGAGCACTGACATCCGATGATTTGGGGACTATGAAGAGATGATTGTAAAACCCCTCTGTGCTCATGTCTTCGACTACCTCCTCTGCCTGCTTCTCGAGCAGAGCAGAAACTTCCCGAGACAGAGCCAAAAACCTCTCTGAGCCTACAGAGTAGGCTGTCAATTTGATGGGAGAGGTTACTAAGGGAGGCTTCTCCCTGAAGGGGACAGTGTAGCCCTCCTTTAATACTTGTAGCACCCAAGGATCTACTTTTCTTGACTCCCACCTGCTCCAAAAACAACAATTTTTAAAAGTAAACTGTATTTTTCCTAACTATACAAACCTGAGGTCCTTTACATTTGGAATTACAGTACTTTCAGCGTAGGCTGGAAACAGCCGTTGAACTTTTGAACAAGGTGGTTAGGCAGTTAACTACCGTCTGGGAGGAGGGAGTACCACCTGCCTGGATGTAAACATTCCAATTTGCCTTTTGGCCCAGGTATCAGATTGAGGGGTGGCACGAGGTGGGCATCAAACGTAATGTAAAGAACCTCGAGTCTATATAGTTAGGAAAAATACAATTTACTTTTAAAAATTGTAATTTGTTCCGAAAACCAAATCAGTCTTTTACATTAGGAAGACTCACTGATTGGAGGGAGGAATCTGAGTTCTCTATGAACTGACTGGAGTTCACCACCTTGTCTTCCCTTCCTGGTTGACAGAGCGAGAAAGGAAAACTGCCTTTGACAAAATGATCGAGTTGTAAATCAATTGTCAGACTTCTGGGTCCCTTTGCATGAAAGCGGAATCGTCAGTTCATGCAAAGTAGAGCTAGAAGAACTTGGAGGTGACATTCAGGCAATCCCAAGCATTGGGTTTGTCTTATTGTCATGGTCTCCTTCCCTGCCCTTGCAAGGGAAGGAGTGGGGTTGCTTCTATAAACTTGAATGGAAAATAGAGCATGCTTACTGTTGAATCTACATTTTTTATTATTCAATGTTAACTTGTAATTTGTGCAGTATTGAAATTGTTCAACATTGTTTGTATTGAGGTACTTATTTACGCGATTAGTTTGTATTTCTGTGTATGACTTAACGTCAGTAAACATTGTTGACCAGTAACCTACCTCAAGTACACCTTCCTTGTTTTACGAAATCTTGCCGTGGCGCTATTGAGAGGAGACATTTGGTGCCCAGAACCCGGGATTTCTTTGGTTGTATAGAATCCCAACCCTGATAAATAAGGCAAGATGAAGGAAGGTGACATGGATGAAATGCGCTCATGAATTTGCTTGGCGATCAAGAACTGGGCAAGGTAGAACTGCAAAATGCTGTGGATGACTTTGCTCGACGTCTAGCTCATTTGGATGAAGTGCAATCTGCCCTGGAGCTAGAAATTGGTGACTCACAGGGCTTACAAGAAGACATTGAGTATGCTGATAAGTTTGGCGTCAGGTAAGGGTTCCTAGAATACAGGCTGCCCAAGGTTATTAGCCTTGGAGAAACTTAAGCCACCAAGTGAGAGTGGGTCTGCGGTTCTTCAGGCCAATGTAATGTGCACTGCCTAAATTAGAATTACCTAAGTTTAGTGGAGTTTTGACTGAATGGCAGTCATTTTGGGACACATTTGCGGCATTAGTAGATGATTCTGATATCCCATTTCTGAGCTCGTCCCTGTGTCAGCCGGTTTCCTATTAAGCACATTTATAGGTATAGATATTGCTAAATATACCAGAGAAAAAGCTATCAGGAAATGCTGGGGTTACTACCCCAGATCGAACATCTATAATGAAATAGACGTCAAGGTAAGGGTGAGTGATTGTTGTCACTGCCACAGGACCGCACTCTGAAGATATCCCAATGACAAAACCCGGAATGTGGGGAGCTGATCCAGCGCCCATACCCGCCTGCCAACTGATCGACCCCAGCACCATCTGAACTCATTCCATACTAGCAGATGTTCAATTTAGGTGCTGGCCTTTTCTGACCAAATTTGGATCAATTTCATCATGTCTTCAAGCAATTTCTCCAGTATCTAAGTTAAGTACCATCTTCTTGTGGGGTTTTACTACTTGCTTTTATAGGCCCGTAAATTAATATTTACAGGGTCATATATCGGATCTCCCGGCGTTACGTCGCCTCGACCATGATGACCTTGAAGCACACCCTTACAGCTGGTTTCTGCAAGGGTTTCTCTCGACAATTTTATTCATGTTTTATAATTCCCCTTCAAGAAGTTCAAGAAGTTCCCTTTGATGTCGGGGGTCCTGGTACCTTGATTAGCGTTATTCCTTACAGAGGCTTCCTCCTTATTTTGGTTCTTGCAGTTGATTCATAGCGTATACCAGGCTCTCATTCGAGTAGATTCCCTCTCCAGGGTGGTGCTTTCTTTTGTCAGTTTTCTGATTTATAGTGTATTGCATGACATGGATAATTTGGTTTTATTATGATCCGGGCTCGGCGTCCAGGTGCAGTCTACTGGCTGCCTACTTCTCGCCTCTTAGGCTATACGCTGCAGGGAACTTTAACGATATTTATCAGAAATTTTGGATCAGCCTAGCCCTCTTGCTCCAATCAGTGGGTTAGGCTATTCTCCAGCTCCCATCTCTCCCGACTGTCGCCAGGCGAGGAGGAGGGGTAGGCTGGTTGAGGGAGTTCCTGTTTGTTGTTCCATCTGCCTTATTGTTTTTGGGTTTGCTGGAGTATCTGAAACCCCTGTTCCCTCCTCCCTCTGGTGAGGGAGAGAGAGAAGAAAAACAATATGGGGAATCTTCTTCATGCATTGCCCTTCTACCCTATGGGTCGGTTGTTGGTTGGACTGCGTTACAGGAATTTCTCTCCCTTTCAACCCTCTCCCTCTTCCTTCTCTCCTCCCTTATTGTCTGGGCTGCGCCTTCAAGAGGAGGGTGAGAGTTTGGTGATTGCCTTAGAATAGTGCTATTACCCTATCCTTCCCTAGTACTTTGGTGAGTGTCATGAGTCTCCCTACGAATAGGTAGTCGATACGTTCGTTTGATTGCCCCCTGCGGGAGTTACAGTCAGTGTATGGGGGTATCCCCCGTCCTGTTAAAAATAAAACTCGATCCCACCTTCCAAGTACTGTACAAACCTTCCCCCCCCCCCCCGCCTTGCCAGTGGTATGTCATCTCCTCGCGTTCGGGACGTCGGTCTCTCCGATTGTCACCCCAGAGGGGACTGGTCTGGTTCCCAGTCGAGTCACCCACCCTCCTGGGCCCGTCCTGGTGTCATCCGCTCGGCTAGTGTTTAGTTGGTTCGCTCTCCTGTGGATCGAGCTGAACTCCGATCACTTTCAGGGTTCAAACACTTGCTCGCTAATTCCGCTCCCGCCGTCCCCGGCCCTCCCGTTGCCTTCCGTGCGGTTACCGCTCTGGTGGTTTTGGTCTTCAGTGGGTTGGCTTTAGTCACACTTAGCTCTCTAGCTGCGTAATGACTGGTGGTAATGATTTGCCCCGCCTTCCCCGCTGTAACCAAGTGTCGGAGGTATGGGATCCCGGAGGGGTCTGCGCCGGAACACGGCGACCTACAGTGTACTGTTATCCTATATTGTTAACCAGTTACTTTGTACCGTTATAATTAATGCATGATCCTAGATTAAGATCCTACTCCGTTGACTGGCGTTCCTTAATTTAGTATATATCATGTTTTGCTCTGGTTTATTACCCCACCGGAATGCTCCGGTGGATCCGGTATAAACTAATGCTTGCTGCCGGGCTCCGGCAGTATTTATTCTTTAAGTAGATTCACAATTAAGAGTTGCATGATCCTAGATTAAGGTCCCGCTCCGCCGAACTATCTCCGGCGCTCCTTGATTTAGTGTGTGTCATGTTTTGCTCTGCAAGGCCTCTACTTCTGGGAAGGGAGCACGAGCTAAACAAAGTAAGGAGGTTCCCACCCCTCCTTCCTTTGATGCTGAAGCATTTGCAGAGCTTCTTATGAAGCAGTTTGACAAAAGGGTTGACGACAAGCTGTCGCAACTCTCAAGTCAGCTGTCTTCGTCAAATGCTTCCGTGCTCTCATTGTCAGAAGAGGTTAAGTCTCAAAGGACTTTAATCTCCGGGTTCATGAGTGGCGGAGCGGCCAACAAACCCTTCTCCATCCCGGACACCTCCAGCCTACCTCCTTTTGATAAAGGAAACCCCTGGCGCCTGACCCTCTTTGCCCCCCAGCATGAGGGTACCCTCACTATCGAGGGCCTAGGCACTCGTAGGCTGGAGGAATTGGAATTCTTCCCTCCTAACCTGAAATCACCTTATGCAGGTTATGCCAGGCTTACTGAGGAGGCATGGGTTCGGTCCGATAAGGTCCCCAAGGAAACTGTCATCTTCCCGAGGGACCAGGCCCAGTCGGAGACCTGGCAGGCAGCGGAGAACACCAAACTCACTCCAGCCAAAGGTGCCTTTACAATGTTCTCTCTGGGAGAAGTTCTCCCCACCCCTTGCACCTCTAAAGTGGCCTCCCTCACCAACCAGGCTTGTGTAGAGGGTAAGCCCTTCCTCATCTCTGGAGACAGATCCCACCTCTCTTGTCTTACCTGGAGATTCTCAGTATTGGGTAGGAGTTCTGGATACCTTCACGGTGACTTGGCTGGACCCTGACTGCGCTTCTAACCTCTTCAGCGAGCAACTCCCTAAGATCCCGAGTCGCTCCTGAAGGCTGAAGCTGAGTCTAAGGACAGACTTAGTAGGTCCTAAACTCTCTGACTTTGGCAGAGGCAACGTCAGTAGTATATAGCGAAAATGCGCTATTCCAGGTACTGATGAAATCTCTCTTAGGAGTTTTCAGCAGGACCTGTATGATTTCATTAAGGCCCGGTTGAACTGCCGGAAACTGCACATCTTTCAGCAGCCTCCATCCGTCATGAGCCTAACAGGCTCATAAAAAGCTCCATCTGGGGAGCTAATCTCTTCCCCCAGGAAGAGGTTGATGCAGTCCTACCCGAGGCAACTAGGGCCAACCAGAGTCTCCGCTCCCGAGGGGGTTTATCCTCTAAGAGGAAGCAGTCTGAGCCCGCCGGAACTCATCCCAAGCCAGGGAAGAAGTTCAAGAAGTTTAAACGGCTCCCGACTCAGACTGTCTTGCAGGCTGTCCAGGTCCCCGTCCCTGGTCATCCTTCAACCTCCCAGCCTCAACCTCAACCTCAGTATGTGCTGGTCCAACCAGCCCATCAACCTCTCGCTGCCCCTTCATACGTCTCCTCCCCAGCTTTCAACGCTTCTTATGAAAGTCAGGGTACATTTCGGTCCATCCAAAATGTAAAGGGAACGAGAGCTAGGGGGTACTTCCATGGTAGAGGAACATCCCGCTCCTCCTCCAGAGGAAGGGGAGGCAAAGGCTCTAGAGGAGGCAGACCCTCTCCCGCCCAGTGAGATATCTCAGGTAGGCGGGAGGTTATACCATTTTCGGGACCAGTGGAGCTTCAGTCCCTGGGCCCAGAGCATAGTCTCCAAGGGACTGGGGTGGAGTTGGTGCAGAAGTCCTCCCCCCCCACAGTCAGGTTCCATCAATCACCGTCCAAGGCTCTGAAGGACTTTGTGAAAGATCTATTATTAAAGAGGGCAATAAAGAAAGTGAGACATCTGAAATTTCAAGGCAGACTGTTCAGTGTTCCAAAGAAAGGTTCCAGTCAGCGAAGAGTAATTCTAGACTTGTCCGTCTAAATTCCTACATTCAATGAGACAAGTTTTGAATGCTTACAATCTTGCAGGTTCGGACCCTACTGCCCCGTGGAGCCGTAACCATCTCTATAGATCTTTCAGACGCCTATTATCACGTCCCGATTGCGAAGGTTCTCTCCTTATCTGGGGTTCAGACTAGGAAATCAAGCATACTCATTCAGGGTCATGCCATTCGGTCTCAATATAGCTCCCAGAATCTTCATCGAACTGGCAGATACAGTAGTTCAGCAACTCCGGTCTCAGGGGATCATGCTGGCCGCATACCTAGACGCGATTGGATTGTTTGGGCATCCAACGTCAAACGAATGCCGGAAAGCAACAGCCATAGTAATCGGCTTTCTGGAATCACTGGGCTTTCAGATAAACAAGGAGAAATCCCGCCTAGTGCCGGAGAGTCGCTTTCAGTGGTTAGGAATCAATGGGACCTGTGTGCACACAGACTATCTCTTCCGCCGCCAAACGGAGAGAAATAGCAAAAGCAACCAGACAGTTCCTCAAGAACAAGAAAGCTTCCCGTCATACCCAAGAAAGAGTCTTAGGTTCTCTTCAGTTTGCTTCAGTGACGGATCTTCTTTTGAAATCCAAACTGAAAGACATAAACAGGGTATGGCGGAGTCGAGCCAATGTCAGGTTCAGAGACAAAATATCTCTGATTCCGCCGATTTTGAAAAAGAGACTCCAGCCTTGGACGACTGTCAAGAGCTTATCGAAGTCAGTGCCTCTTCAGTTTCCTCCGCCATCATTAGTGATTCACACCGACGCTTCCCTAAGCGGGTGGGGAGGATACTCCCAACACAAGAAGGTACAGGGGACTTGGTCTACCATGTTCCGCCAGTTTCATATCAATGTCCTGGAAGCTATGGCAGTCTTTCTAACCCTGAAGAAACTGCGTCCAAACAATCTGATTCATATAAGATTGGTCCTGGACAGCGCAGTAGTAGTACATTGTTTAAACAGGGGAGGTTCCAAGTTGAGTCGGATCAACCAGGTTATGATAGCAATATTCTCTCTAGCAAACAAACACCTGTGGCATCTGTCTGCTACCCACCTTGCAGGGGTCCGGAATGTCACTGCAGATTCCCTATCCAGGACAACTCCGCTGGCGTCGGAATGGTCCCTAGACAAAACTTCATTCAAATGGATTTGCAATCAAGTTCCGGGTCTCAAAGTAGATCTCATTGCAACAGAATGCAACCACAAACTGCCTTGTTATGTTGCTCCCAACCTGGACCCTCTAGCTCACTCCACAGATGCAATGTCCATAGATTGGAACAAGTGGAAAAGGATCTACCTCTTTCCTCCAGTAAACCTGTTACTGAAAGTCCTTCACAAGCTCAGGACATTCAAGGGTCAGATAGCCCTAGTAGCTCCCAACTGGCCGAAGAGCAACTGGTTTCCACTTCTTCTAGAGCTGAAGCTTGGTGTTTGCAAATTCCCAACCCGAAACTGACGCAAATAGTACAAACTCAGACTGTGTCAGCTTCCTCAAGAATTCAGAATGCCCTGGCTTTGTGGATTTCATGAAGTTTGCAGCTCAGAAGGATGCTAATATTGATCCTATTAACACTTTGTTCCTAGAATCAGATAAAAGGGAATCCACTCTTAGACAGTATGACTCAGCAGTTAAGAAATTAGCACTCTTCTTAAAAGAATCTGAAGCTACTGTAATGACCACTAATTTAGCTATTTAATTTTTTAGGTCATTATTTGAGAAAGGTCTGGCCTCAAGTACCATTACTACAGCAAAATCAGCTTTGAAAAAGATATTTTTGCACAGGTTTAAGATTAACTTAACAGACTCTTATTTTTCGTCTATCCCTAAAGCCTGTGCTCGTTTAAGACCAGTAACCCGCCCACATTCGGTTTCCTGGTTCTTAAATGATGTTCTTAAGTTAGCCTCTGAAATAGATAATCAAAATTGCTCTTTCACTAACTTATTGAGGAAGACCTTATTTTTGATTAGTTTAGCTTCAGGTGCTAGAATTTCTGAACTGTCTGCCCTGTCTAGAGAACCCAATCATATTGATTTCCTTCCATCAGGTGAAGTGTTGCTAGCTCCTCACCCTAAGTTCCTAGCTAAAAATGAAGATCCTCGAGATAGGTGGTCTCCCTGGAAGGTCATCCCCCTCCCACAGGACCTGTCTTTATGGCCAGTCTTTACCTTGAAAGCCTATTTAGACAGGACCTCACACATAACTTCCGGGCCTCTGTTTGTAAGGGAAGGGGGAGGAACTATCTCTTTGAAAGCCATTAGGCAACAGATCCTGTATTTCATTAAACATGCAAACCCAGATTCAGTCCCAAAAGTACATGACATTAGGGCAGTGGCCACCTCCACTAACTATTTCCATTATATGAATTTCGAGGATCTTTCAAAATACACGGGGTGGAAGTCTCCCGTAGTTTTTAAATGCCACTACCTGAAATCACTAGAAGCTCTGAAATTCACTACAGTGGCGGTAGGGAACATCGTTCCCCCCCCAGTTTAATTCTTCTTAGTACTCAGTCACTCTCCTCCCTCCTACCTGCCTCATTTATTCCCCTTCGGTCATCTCCAGGTCAGGCATGCTTCACAAACTATCTCCTGACCATGTCATAGTTTTGTCCTGTCTATGTGCTTAATTTAAATGTTACATGTATTATCTTGTGGGACATAGTTTCCCCACCTTAGTTTTAAGTATAATGTTTAGTACCTAATTTTCACTTTTATGTACTCATTAATCTAAGGATGATTTTATATTCATGTACACTTTAATATTGCATTAAATTTAAGTATATTTATTATATCTTTATTATATCTTAATACCACATCTTGCTACTCGGATAATTAAAACTCTTGTGGAAATTTAGTTTTATTACTTTCCTCTACAAGTCTCCCTTTTGTTTCAGGATGGTATTTTGATTTCTCAGTTATTATTTCACTGGGTGACACAGGTCGGAAAACCCAGAAAAGGATTTTGACAAAGGAAAAATCTATTTCTGGGGAGAGACCTGTGTCACCCGGTGACCCTCCCATGATTCCTTCTTTTCCCCCTGGTAAAATACCATTCCCGGATGGGGTGCTAATGTGGAATGTGGGTGATGCCGGTTTGTTTACAGTCCATGAGTGGTGCGGGGTTTGTAACGGCACCTCACTCGGTGGGACTTTTGACATTGGGAATGTTTACAGGGCGGAGGCCTGTGATTGTGACAATCTCACCCTTTCTCATACACGACTCCATTTCATGGAGCTACTTTTGAGGGTAGTAACTCAGACTTAGCTTTTTAGCTTTTCTCTGGTATATTTAGCAATAGCTTTACCTAGAAATAAGTGCTGAAAGGTTATTTCACCGGAGGTGACACAGGTCTCTCCCAGAAATAGATTTTTCCTTTGTCAAAATCCTTTTTCTGGATCGGGTCCCGTGTCAGCCGGTGAAAAAGTCCATTCAGCACTTATTTCTAGGTAATTCCGTTGCTAGATACCAGAGAAAGCTAAATGAAATGCTGGAGTTACTACCCCAGAGCGAGCTCCATTAGATGGAGTCGTGTATGGAAAAAGTGAACTATAAAACACGGAACCTTATCCTATAGAGATCCCAAAGTCAAAAGTCCCACAGAGAGGTGCCACACAAACCCATGCACCACTCATGGACAGTACACAAATCACCGCTAGCCGCATTCCATTTCAGCAAGCACCTACGGTCACACGTATTTTCATTGTGCTTTTTATCTTGTGCTTTTTGCATCATTATGGCATCCTCACAAGGTCTTTCTTCATCTAAGTTGAGTACCAGTGTTTCGTTTTTATTTGAGGCGATTGAGGCTCCTTATTTCCCTTTAGTTTAGTAATTAAGGGGGGTTTATAACGCCGTCTCGATCTCCTCTCGCGCCCTCACGTGACCTCCATGCGTGGTTCGTGAACTTGGGTAACCTTGTTTTTCGATCTTTCTCACTGTTCCTCTTCATGTTTAGGATATTTTTCCTTTTCGTGAAGTCTAATTAGTGATTTTGATTGATTGACTTTTGTATACCTTTGCTTCGAGAGTGAAGGCTGGTGTTTAGGCTTCGAGAGTGAAGGCTGGTGTTTAGGTTTCGGGCTACCCCCTCGGGCCTATTCGCCTCTTATCATTTCCTTAACATGCCTTATTTTTGCCCTTCACTTCTCTTAGCTTCTGGGAATTTTATTTACGTTGGTACAGTTAAGATTTTTGTTTAATCTTTGCCCTTGTGTTTGGATGCATTTGATATTTGTTGATTATTATGGATATTTCTTTTGTTAGGGGCGGCCATTTCCCTTCACGTCCACATCGGGTTGGGTATGGTCCTCCTCTTATATTTGTTTTGTTGATTATTTTATCCATTTATCATGGGTTGGTTGTTAGCTTTAGTATTACCTTTTTTTGGGGCGTTAGGCTATTGCCCCCCTTTTTCCATGAAAAAGGGGGTGGTCGATCATTTGTTTCGTTCACATGCCCTTCATAGTGTTTTGTGTACGTTTTTTTCCAATGCAGCGCTCTCCTTAAGTTTTGACTAGGGTCTTTTCATCTTAGGTTTTCCCTTCCCTGTTTGACTTTTCATGTAGGCTAATAAGCCTCTTGTTTAAGCTGAAATAGCGAGGGATCTCGTGTAACTTCCCTCTCCCTGTTTGGCTTTTCGCTAGGCTAATAAGCCTCTTGGTTAAGCTGGGATAGCGAGGACATCACGTAGCCTACCCTAGTTTGGTCATTTCTTAAGGTTAGTTTCCAGTTATTGGTTATGTCGACACACCCTTTCCCTTCCCCCTCCCGAGTGCTCTCTCTCCCCTTGATTCGTTTTCAGTCTTGTTAACTTATCAAGGCTGGGCCAGGCTTGGAGAGCTGTTAATCAGCTCAGTGGTCTTTCTAAGGTATACTTAACTTTTTTTTTGGAGCATTCCTTTCCTTTTAGCCTATAGCCTGTGTCCCCTTCCTCTGCATTGTTTGGCCTTTCCTCGGTACGGTCTCTGACTTTACCAGCCTATACCCCCTCCCGGGACTGCTGGTGGCCAGGAGAGCTTCCCCCTCTCCCGTCCACCATCTTTGGCCTTCTTTGCCTCCTTCCCCCTTATGACCATGGAGGTTGGTTCCTCTCCCTCTCTGCTTCTCTCGTGCTTGCTGGGTAGCGTCTCAGTCAGTGAGTGGACGTGAGGACCCGGAGCGCCAGGATTGTGCATTCCCACTCTCTGGTCGCTCCTTTGCGGTTCTTCCTCCTGGTTTTTTCATCCCTCCCCTCCGTCGTCATCTCCGGCGTGTCGTTTAATTTGGCGACACTCCGGTTTAGTCCTATTCTCGTGGCCAGTTAGTGCTTTCCACCTGACTGTCTTCGTGTCCGACCTTTGACGTTCTCTGCCTTTAGCTAACTGCTGTCTGTTATCGAGGCGCATTCCTTGCTTCCCGCTCCGGCGTTCTAGCGTTACCGGTCTTCCGTTATCGCTAGTTTCATTTCATTCTTAGTTGCCGGGAATGCGCTTACTCGGACAGTTTTAACCTTCCCATTTTATTTTGCATCCGTCACTTACTTTTAAGGCATGTTGCCCCGGCTAGTTCCGGTATATTTATTTTATTTATGTTTATTTTGTATGAGATTTTATTTTAATCCGGTTACCTCCCAGATCCTTCCGGCTGGTTTCACGGCTTTATATACTAATGTGATGCTCCGGCACCTTACACGGTGTACTCATAATCTCATACTGTTACAGGTGGTACGCTGCCAAGAACAGGGGTGCTCCGCAGCCCTCCATCAGGCCAGCGGCCACGAAGTTTGTCGGTCCCACTCCGAATGTGCGGTCCACGTAGGGGATCTAATTGTTTGGCACCCTGACGGATGTGATGTTTGCTACGCTCTTTATGAGCAAGCTATCGATGATTCGGTAGGTTGTCATGCATCTTTCCTTTTTAGCCAAACTGTATTTTATACGTATTACCGATTTCCCCCGCCTTCGGTAAACCGCAATAATGTTTTTCTTCCGACAGGCTGACCGCAAGTCTCGTGATGCTTCGCTTCAGGCCCTTAAAGTCTGGGTTAGCAGCTTTGGACGCAACGTAGGAGCTGGCAATCCATATATACTCTCGAAGGACATTTGCAATGTCCTTTTTCCCGGCGCTTGGATCACAGCTTCAGTCACCGACGATGTTGCTGCTCCGTTGGTTGCCGGGATTCGGGAGTTGACCCAGCCCTTTCCAGACGGTTCGGCCCTGAGCGGTGGCGTTTCAGAAGACGCGGCGGATCTTGACCTCGGCCTTGAATCTCCGAGCATTATCCCGGAGCATCAAGCAGGTAAGGAGGTAAATGAGGCAGGTTCTTCACTGTTTAGCTCTCCTTCTTCCTCCGTTTCTTCTTTTAAAGGTTTCTCTAAACCTTCACACCTTACGGGCATGTCTGGATCTATTGTCCCGAAGGTGAAGTCCGTCAGGAAGAAAACCTTAACCTACTCCGGCAGGTCGACCTGGGGTCCCTCCGGCGGCGGCACGGGCGGCGAGCCCCGTTCCGTCGACGAGTACAGCCTCCCCCTCCGGGTCACAAGCGGAGTCTCAGTCGCGTCAAGTGGTTCCCCCTCCTCCTGCTTTGGATACGATTCCTTTCTTCGAGCAATTCCTTGAGAGAATCGACGCGAGATTTGAGAGGATCGACGCGAGGGTAGACAGCAAGCTGTCTGGTCTTGCTAATTCTTTTCAGTCTCTTTCGGAGAAGGTGGAATCACAACAGGAATTCATCCAAGGACTGGCCGACGGTGGATCTCGTTCTAGGTCTCATTCTGTTCCTGACCCTTCCACTCTCCCTCCCTTTGATCTGGGAATCCTTGGCGTCTGGCCCTTTATGCTCCAGTGCGAAGGTACTCTTACCATAGAGGGTTTGGGCACAAGGAGAGTGGAAGAGTTGGAGTTCTATCCTCCGGACCTGACATCCCCTACACAGGTTTTGCCAGACTGAAGGGAGAGGTTTGGAACAGGTCTGATAAAGTCCCTAAGGAGACCGTTATCTATCCTAGGGACCAAGCCCAGTCGTCTCTGATGAGGACTCTTCGGAGTGGCAAGCAGAGAACACTAAGCTTACACCAGCCAAGGGAGTGTTCACTATGTTCACTCTCAGTGATGTTCTCCTTCCTCCTTGTACTTCGAAAGTGGCCTCTCTGACTAGTCAGGCTTGCTTTGAAGGTAAACCCCTCCCCTCATCTCCGGGAGACGGATCCGACATCTCTCGTCTTTCCCGGGGCACCGAATTCTGGAAGGGAGCCCTAATACGTTTTACAGTGACTCGGCTTGACCCAGACTGCGCTTCTGATCTGTTCAGTGAGCAGCTCCTAAGATCCCGGAGTCGCTCCTGAAAGCAGAGGCTGATACTAAGGATAGGCTCGCCAGGTCTTTGAACTCTTTGTCTTTAGCAGAAGCAACTTCTTTGGTCTATAGGGAAGATTCTTTGTTCCAGGTCTTGACGAAATCTCTCTTGGCGAGTTTTCAACAAGACCTGTTTGACTTTATGACTGCCCGACTGGCCTGCCGGGAAGCATATCTTTTCAGCAGCCACAGTTTGGCATGAACCAAATAAGCTTCTGAAGAGTTCGATCTGGGGAGCTAATCTTTTCCCACAAGAAGAAGTTGACGCAGTCTTATCTGAGGCGGCTAGGGTCAATCAGAGTCTCCGTTCTCGTTGGGGTCTGCCCTAAACGGAAGCAGTCTGATCTTGCCGGGACTTCCCAAAGTCCAGCAAGAAATTTAAACATTTCAAACGCCTCCCAGCTCAGTCCTTGGTCCAGGTTCCCTTACAAGGTCAGCCTTCAACCTCTTCCTCCCAACCTCCGCCTCAGTATGTCCTGGTGAACCCGGCGCATCAGTCTCTGGCTGCCCCCTCCTATGTCTCCTCCCCAGCTTTCAATCCTGCATATGAAAGTCAGGGGAAAATTTCGCTCTAGGCAGTCAACCAGAGGCAACAAGCCCCGTGGCTATGTTAGGGGAAGAGGAGCCCCCCGCTCCTCTCCCAGGAACAGAGGAGGTAGAGGCTCCAGAGGGGGGAAGCAAACACAGGACCGATGACATACATCCTGTGGGCGGGAGGCTGTACCATTTTCGGGCTCGGTGGACCTTCTGTCCCTGGGCTCAGAGTATAGTTTCAGGGCCTAGGTTGGAGTTGGATCGACAATCCCCTCCACCAGTCAAGTTTTATCAGGCTACGACCAAGGATCTCGAGGACTTTGTGGAAGATCTTCTACAGAAACAGGCTATAAGGAAAGTGAGGACTCTGAAGTTCCAAGGCAGGCTCTTCAGTGTTCCCAAGAAGGGTTCCGACAAAAGGAGAGTAATTCTGGACTTGTCCTGTCTGAATTCCTACATTTGTTGCGACAAGTTTTGGATGCTTACTGTCTCCCAAGTTTGGACCCTACTGCCCGTGGAGCCGTAACCACCTCTCTAGATCTTTCCGACGCCTATTATCACGTCCCGGTTGCGAGAAGGTTCTCCCCCTTTCTGGGGTTCAGGCTTGGAAGGCAGGCATATTCCTTCAAGGTGATGCCTTTCGGCCTCAACATAGCCCCAAGGATTTTTACCAAGTTGACAGACACGGTTGTACAACAACTCCGGTCTCAAGGGATTACGCTGGCGCGTCTCTGAGCGACTGGATCATCTGGGCATCCAGCGTTGAGGAATGCCGGAGGTTACATCCGTGGTGGTCGACTTTCTAGAATCTTTGGGCTTTTGTGTAAACAGGAGAAGTCCCGCCTGGTTCCGAGCAGTTGTTTTCAATGGCTAGGAATCCAGTGGGATCTGAATTCTCACAAGCTCTCTCTTCCTCCTCCCAAGAGGAAAGAGATAGCCAGAGCAACCAGACAGTTTCTCAAGTCCAAACGAGCCTCTCGACGGGCCCAAGAAAGAGTTTTGGGCTCCTTCAGTTCCTTCAGTGACAGATCTGTTGCTGAAGGTAAAACTGAAAGATATCAACAGAGTGTGGCGAGTCGAGCAAATATCAGCCTCAGAGACAAGGTGTCTCTGATTCCTCCCATCTTGAAAAAGAGACTCTGGCCTTGGTCGACTGTCAAGAGCCTGTCCAAGTCAGTCCCCTGCAATTTCCTCCTCCGGCGTTGGTTATCCACACAGACGCCTCCCTAAGCGGGTGGGGAGGATATTCTCAACACCAAGAAGTGCAGAAGACTTGGTCCCCATGTTCCGCCAGTTCCATATAAACGTTCTGGAGGCCATGGCGGTCTTCCTTACTTTGAAGAAGCTTCTTCCTCCAAAGAAGATTCATATAAGGCTGGTTCTGGACAGCGCCACGGTAGTCCACTGCATAAACAGGGAGGTTCAAAATCGAGCCGGATCAACCAGGTAATGATTGCACTTTTCTCCTTGGCGTGCAAGAACAAGTGGCACCTGTCTGCCACTCATCTTGCAGGGGTCCGAACGTCGTGCAGATTCTCTATCAAGGACAACTCCCTCGAGTCGGAGTGGTCCCTAGACAGGGCCTCGTTCAATTGGATCTGCAACCAAGTTCGGGTCTGGAGGTAGATTTGTTTCGCAACCAAGCTCAACAACAAGCTTCCTCATTACGTAGCTCCCAACCTGGACCCTCAAGCTCTTTTCACGGACGCAATGTCATTGGATTGGAACAGGTGGAAGAAGATTTATCTGTTCCTCCAGTAAACTTGTTGTTAAAGGTCCTTCACAAACTCAGGACATTCAAGGGTCAAGTAGCTCTAGTGGCTCCCTACTGGCCAAAGAGCAACTGGTTTCCACTTCTGCTGGAACTGAAACTTCGCCACATCCAAATCCCCAGTCCAAAACTAACACAAGTAGTACAAACTCAGACTGTGTCAGCTTCCTCAAAAATTCAAAATGCCCTGGCTTTGTGGACTTTATGAAATTTGCGGCTCAAAGGCATGCTAATGTTGATCCTGTCAATACCATGTTCTTGGAATCAGATAAGCGGGTCTCCACTCTTCGGCAGTACGACTCAGCAATTAAGAAGCTAGCACTCTTTTGAAAGAATCTGAGGCTAACAGTAATGACCATAAATTTGGCAATCTCCTTTTTTAGATCACTATTTGAGAAGGGTTTAGCCTCTAGTACTGTTACTACAGTCAAGTCGGCTTTACGAAAAGTATTTTTGTATGGTTTCAAAATTGACCTCACAGATCCTTACTTCTCTTCCATCCCTAAGGCCTGTGCACGACTGAGACCAGTAATCCGCCCACATACGGTTTCCTGGTTTTTGAATGACGTGTTGAAGTTCGCCTCAGATATCGATAATCAGTCTTGCCCCTTCCTTTCCTTATTGAGGAAAACGTTGTTCTTAGTTAGCCTAGCTTCAAAGAATTTCAGAGCTGTCTGCACTCTCTAGGGAGCCCAAACATGTTGACTTCCTTCCATCAGGGGGGAGGTTTTGCTGATTCCTCACCCCAAATTCCTGGCCAAAAATGAAGATCCGCAGAATAGGTGGTCGCCTTGGAAAATTCTCCCCTTCCTCAAGACCTGTCCTTGAGTCCAGTTCATACTTTGAGGGCTTATTTAGACAGGTCCTCTCACATCTCATCTGGGCCTCTCTTTATCAGGGAAGGGGGTAATATCTCTATGTCTGCTATTAGACAACAAATCCTTTACTTTATCAAGCAGGCTAATCCTGACTCAGTCCCAAGAGTTCATGATATTAGAGCTGTGGCCACCTCCATTAACTACTTCCATTACATGAATTTCACGGATCTTACCAAATACACTGGTTGGAAGTCATCCTTGGTTTTCAAACGTCACTATTTGAAATCCTTAGAAGCTCTTAAATTCTCAGCAGTCGCGACAGGAACGTTGTCCCTCCCTCTGGTTCCTTTCTGATTCCTAGTCAATTCTTTCTCCACTGCCTCAGCTATCCCCTTACAGTCATTTCAGTCAGGCGTTGCCTTGACTTTCTAACCTGACCGTGTTATCTGTATATTTGTCTAATTGACACATTTATGTTATAATGTTTTCAATTTTGTATAGTTATTTTGTTTAAGTATATTTTTATATTGTCATGTTAACTTTAAGCTCCCATCAGTTTCATTTTGTACATTATTGTTATTATTGCTAGCAATTAAAAATTTTTTTGGACCTTTGGTCTTCTGTTCCCTTACATTTTGTTATCTCTTACAGTTTAAGAATGGTATTTATTTCTCTGTTAATTTTTCACCAGCTGACACGGGACCCGATCCAGAAAAGGGATTTTGACAAAGGAAAAATCTATTTCTGGAGAGAGGGGACAGGTCACCCGGCAAACCCACCTCTGTCATGTGTCGTCCCCCCCCATAGTAAACATCATTCTGGTGGGGTGATGCTTTCATGGAATGCAAGTAGCGGTGATTTGTGTACTGTCCACGAGTAGTGCATGGGTTTGTAACGGCACCTCTCTGTGGGACTTTTGACTTTGGGATCTCTATAGGATAAGGTTTCGTGTTTTTATAGTTCACCCTTTTCCATACACCCACTCCATCTAATGGAGCTCGCTCTGGGGGTAGTAACTCCAGCATTTCATTTAGCTTTCTCTGGTATCTAGCAACAGAATTACCTAGAAATAAGTGCTGAATGAACTTTTTCACCGGCTGACACGGTCCCCTCTCCAGAAATAGATTTTTCCTTTGTCAAAATCCCTTTATCGTCCCGCCGGAATGCTCCGGCGGGTCCGGTATAAATTATTTAACATCCTCCAATACCTACTATAGTTTAAGGTCACTTAAATTAGTAGGTTCATATACCGTTTTACACTTACAGACTGTGCGTTGCGAGGAGCCTGGGTGCTCTGCAGTGCTGCACCAGCCCTATGGGCACGTCGTCTGTCGCTCCCATGTGGGCTGTGCAATCCGGCTTGATGACCTTATCGTGTGGCACCCGGATGGTTGTGAGGTTTGCTTTGCTCTTTACGAGCGCGTCCAGGACGAGTCGGTAAGCTTGTAGTTACTGCCTTTAGTTTACCTGGTATCCTCACTTGTTTTACTTACATTATGGGCTTAATATATGGCTTATATGTCCTCACCAAACGCTCGGTCGTTAAGTCCCTCCTTTCTTCCAGGCCGACGAAGCTTCCCGGAACAACGCCTTGGGTTCCCTTCGAGCCTGGGTGGCTGGGTTTGGGAGAAATGTTCCGTCGGGGAAGCCGTATGTTCTCGACGAGAACATCCGGAACCTACTCTACCCCGGCGCCCGGATCTCAGCGGCTGTACCTGCAGAAGTCGCTGCTCCTGTCATCGAGCAGATCTGGGTAGAAACCCAGCCTCTCCAGGACGAAAATCTCTGCGCCGGCGTGTCGGAGGAAGTAGCAGCCATAGATCTCGACCTGGAGCCTATGAATACTGAACAGGACCAGGAGGTAGGTGGGGAGGTAAGTGAGGCAGTGGGGGCGGGCTCCCTTTTTGATTCCCCTTCATCCACCGCTTCTTCCTTTCAGGGATTTCATAAGTCTTCTCTCTTGAGGGACGGGGCGCAATCCACTGTCCCCAAGTTGAAGAAGGCTTGGAAGGCGAAGGGCTATAAGTCCGCGACTTCCCGCAAGGCAATCCCCTTCCCTCCGGTGAAGCCACGGGATGCTAGTCCGGTGGCTTCCACAGGCAAGGCCACCCCCTCAGCTAAGGGTGCGAGTTCGAGAGCAGCTAAGGCTAGCCCTCCTCGCCAGCCTGCCTTTGACCCGGAGGCGTTTGCAGGGATGCTCTTGCAAAGATTTTCTACGGAGGTTGATGCTAAGCTGAGCAAGCTTACGGAGAGGCTGCAGAGCCAGGAGAGTATGCTCTCCGGGTTCATGCGCTCCGGTGGGTCCGCTGTACATTATCCCATTCCGGATGCCTCCGCCCTCCCTCCATTTGACAAAGGAAATCCATGGCGTTTTGCCCTTCATGCTCCCCGGCATGAAGATACCCTAACGATCGAGGGTCTAGGCACGCAGCGCTCGAGGAGTTGGAATTCTTTCCTCCTGATCTGCTGCCCCTACCCAGGCTTCGTCCAGGCTGACGGAGGAAGCCTGGTTAAGGGACGGATAAGGTCCCGAAGGAGACAGTGATCTTCCCAAGGGACCAGGCGCAATCTACCTTGATGCGCACCTTTAATGAGTGGCAGGCGGAGAACACGGTTGACCCCTTCAGGGCAACTTCACGATGTTCTCCTTGGGCGACAGGATCCCCCCCCTGCATGACTAAAAAGGTAGCCTCGCGACTGCCCAGGCATGCTCGGAGGGTAAGCCGTTGCCTCAGCTCCGGGAGACTGATCCTACCTCTCTGATCTTCCTGGAGACGATGAATTTTGGAAGGATGCCCGGCCACTTTTACTGGGTAAGCTGGACCCGGTGTGCATCTAACCTATTCAGCGAACAGCTTCCCAAATTGCCGGAAGCTCTCCTGAAAGCAGAGTTTGAGGCTAGGTGTCGGCTGAGCCGATCACTGAACTCTCTGTGCCTGGCGGAAGCAACCGCTGTGACGTTCTCGGAGGAGCAACTCTTCCAAGTCCTAACGAAGTCCCTATTGGCGGGATTTCAGGCGGACTTGTTTGACTTCATGGTAGCGCGGATGAATTGCCGCAAATACATCTTCACCGACGCTACCATCAGACATGAGCCTAATAAGCTCATGAAAAGTTCCTTCTGGGGGGCTAATATCTTCCTGGAAGAAGAAGTCAATAATGTCCTGGCGGAGGCAACCAGGGCAAATCAGAGTCTGCACTCCCGCTGGGGTATCCCCGCCTTTAAGCGGAAGACCCCCGAGTCCGTCGGCCCTCACAGCAGACCTGGTAAGAAATACAGGAGGCACAAGAGACAGCACCAGCAGGCTGATGTCCAGGTTGTACCTGTCTCGACAGTTTGCCAGCCTTCTACCTCGAAGGCCCAACCCCAACAGTTCGTGCTGGTGCAGCCAGCTCAGCACTCTCTTGCCGCTCCTTCCTTCGTGACGTCTCCTGTATTTAACCCTTCCTATGAGGGACAGGGGTCGTTTCGGGGTCTTAACAGGGGCGCAAGGGGGACTAGAGCGAGAGCCTCCTTCAGAGGCAAGGCTACCTTGCGATCCCTCTCCCGGGGAAGAGGAGGCTGCGGTAGAGGAGGCAAGCCTGCACCTTCCCAGTGAGAACGATCAGGTGGGCGGCAGACTTTATCTGTTCAGGGACCAGTGGACCTTCAGTCCATGGGCCCACAGTATAGTCTCAAAGGTTTGGGCTGGAGCTGGATCAAGGGCCCCTCCCCCTTTGATCAGATTTCATCAACCGTCCTCCAAAGCTCTCTGCAAGACTTTGCGACGGAATTACTTCTAAAGAGGGCCATAAAGAAAGTGAGACACCTGAAATTTCAAGGCAGGCTGTTCAGCGTTCCCAAGAAAGACTCCAGTCAACAAAGAGTAATCCTGGATCTGTCACGTCTCAATCTTTATATACAACGCGACAAATTTCGCATGCTTACAATCATGCAGGTGCGGACTCTACTTCCTCGTCGAGTTGTCACCACCTCTATAGATCTTTCAGACGCATATTATCACGTCCCGATTGCGCGGAACTTCTCTCCCTTCCTAGGTTTCAGACTGGGGAAACAGGCACACTCGTTCAGGGTCATGCCATTTGGGCTCAACATAGCACCCAGAATCTTTACGAAGCTGGCGGAAACGGTAGTACAACAGTTACGGTCCCAGGGGATATCGCTAGCCGCATACCTGGACGATTGGATAATTTGGGCATCCAACGTCGAGGAGTGCCGGTGAGATACGGCCATGGTGATCGAGTTTCTGGAATCCTTAGGCTTTCAGATAAACAGGGCAAAGTCCCACCTAACTCCGGAGGCTTGATTTCAGTGGTTAGGTATACAGTGGGACCTGGTCTCGCACAAACTGTCTATTCCACCAGCCAAACGAAGGGAGATAGCCAAAGCCCCAGGCAATTCCTCAAAAACAGGAAAGCCTCTCGCAGAACATAAAGAAAGAATCTTGGGTTCTCTTCAGTTCGCATCTGTAACAGACCTGCTCCTAAAAGCAAAGCTGAAAGACATAAACAGAGTGTGGCGAAGACGAGCCAATATCAAACTCAGGGACAAGGTGTCTTTAGTTCCTCAAGTGCTAAGGAAAAGACTCCGGCCGTGGTCCACAGTCAAGGGTCTCTCGAAGTCAGTTCCCCTTCAATTCCCTCCTCCAGCTCTAATAATCCACACAGATGCTTCGTTAAGCGGCTGGGGAGGATACTCACCAAAAGAAAAGGTACAGGGTACATGGTCCACAATGTTCCGTCAGTTCCATATAAACATCTTGGAAGCGATGGCAGTGTTTCTAACCCTGGAAAAACTTTGCCCCACCAACCAGGTTCATATCAGGCTGGTGTTGGACAGCGCAGTAGTAGTACATTGCATAAACAGAGGGGGTTCCAAATCAAGCCAGATAAACCAAGTGATGATAGCCATCTTCTCCCTAGCGGAGAAACACGGCTGGCACCTTCAGCTACCCATCTAGCAGGAGTCCGGAATGTTACTGCAGACTCCCTGTCCAGAACAACTCCGCTGGAGTCAGAATGGTCCCTGGACAAGGCTTCTTTCGAATGGATCCGCCGTCAGGTTCCGGGCCTTCAGGTGGACTTGTTTGCCACGGAGAGCAATCACAAACTCCCTTGTTATGTTGCTCCCAACCTGGACCCTCAAGCTCACGCCACAGATGCAATGTCCATAGACTGGAACAATTGGCAGAAAATATATCTGTTTCCGCCAATAAACCTGCTGTTGAAGGTATTGCACAAGCTCAGGTCATTCAAAGGCCAAGTGGCCTTGGTAGCTCCCAACTGGCCGAAGAGCAATTGGTTCCCTCTTCTTCTGGAGCTCAAGTTACGGTGTCATCAGATACCCAAGCCACAGCTGACTCAAATAGTGCAAACAAGGACTGTGTCAGCTTCCTCAAGAATTCTGAATGCCCTGGCTTTATGGACTTTATGAAATTCGCCGCTCAGAGAGGGGCAGATATTGATCCCATTAATACTCTGTTTCTTGAATCAGATAAAAGAGATTCTACCCTCGAGACAGTATGATTCAGCAGTTAAAAATTGGCATCCTTTTGAAAGGAATCTGAAGCCCAAATCATGACCGCCAATTTGGCAATATCATTTTTAGGTCACTGTTTGAAAAAGGTCTGGCTCCGGCCACCATTACCACAGCAAAATCAGCTTTGAAAAAGGTGTTTTTGCATGGCTTTAAGATTGATTTAACAGATTCATACTTTTCGTCCATTCCTAGAGCATGCGCTCGTTTGAGACCAGTGACCCGTCCACATACGGTTTCCTGGTTTCTTAATGATGTTCTAAAATTAGCCTCAGAAATTAATAACGATCAATGTTCTTATTTGAATCTGTTAAGGAAGACCTAGTTCCTAATTAGTCTAGCTTCAGGTGCCAGAATTTCAGAACTGTCTGCTCTCTCTAGAGGTGTCAATCACATAGATTTCCTCCCGTCAGGAGAAGTTCTGCTTTCCCCAGATCAAAGATTCTTAGCGAAAAATGAAGACCCTCAGGATAGGTGGTCCCCCTGGAAGGTTGTCCCTCTTCCACAAGACCTGTCCTTATGCCCAGTCGCTACCTTGAGGGCCTACTTACAAAGAACTTCTGGTCCTCTTTTTATCAGGGAAAAAGGTGGAACGCTTTCTTTAAAGGCTATAAGACAACAAATCCTGTACTTCATTAAGCAAGCTAACCCAGATTCAGTCCCTAAGGTTCATGATATCTGAGCGGTGGCTACCTCTACTAATTATTTTCATAATATGAATTTCGCTGAGCTGAAGAAGTACACGGGCTGGAAATCTCCATCAGTGTTTAAACGTCACTATTTGAAATCACTGGAAGCTCTGAAATTCCCTGCGGTGGCTGTAGGGAGCATTATCCCTCCACCTTAAATTAACCTTTAATCCCTATCCTTTCCCCCTGGCCCGCCTGCCTCATTTATTTGCCCTGCCATTTTCTCCTGGACCAGACATGCCTCACAGCCTGGCTCCTAATATTATGATGTACAATCTTGCGATGATAGTTTTTAAGCGTGTGATATGTTATACTCGCTGTGATTTAGTTTTAAGGCCGGAGGTACCTTTATAAGTTTTGTCATTTATTTAGTGTCAGTACCTCTCCACTATAGTATTAATGATGTACATAGTTGTTTCTCATGTCCTTTACCATAGTATAATTATATCCCTAGTCATAACTCAGTTGTTCTACTATACCTATAGTATTTAATTATATTTTGGGGATAATTAAAACTATTTTTTAATAATGGTGTTTTTATACATGATCACCTAATTGTTTGTCACTTTAGACTTTCACCAAGACTTGGTATGATCTCTGTTATGATTTCACCGGCTGACACAGGGATGAGCTCAGAAAAGGGATTTTGACAAAGGAAAATCTATTTCTGAGGGAGGCCCTGTGTCATCGATGACCCCAGATCTAGGTTTCCCTCCCCGAGTGGGAATACCAAGCTTGTGGGGGGGTGCTAGCCTGGAATGAGTTCAGATGGCGCTGGGGTCGTTGGTTGGCAGGCGGGTGAGTACGGGCGCTGGATCAGCTCCCCACATTCCGGGGTTTTGTCATTGGGATATCTTCAGAGTGCGGTCCTGTGGCAGTGACAACAATCACTCACCCTTACCTATAACGACGTCTATTTCATTATAGATGTTCGATCTGGGGGTAGTAACCCCAGCATTTCCTGATAGCTTTTTTCTCTGGTATACTTAGCAATATCTATACCTAGAAATTCGTGCTTAATAGGAATTTCACCGGGTGACACAGGGCCTCCCTCAGAAATAGATTTTTCCTTTGTCAAAATCCTTTTATTAGTAAATTCTGTTATTTACAGTCACTGTTAGAAGGGGAGGCAAAATCAGTAATAAAGGGATTATCCCAGACTAGTGCTAATTACCCCATAGCCTGTAAAATGTTAAAGGAACGGTTTGGTAGACCTGAATGTATTATTTTTGCACATATTCAGGCCCTTCTTGGTATCACTATGCCTGCTAAGAATCCTAGTTCTAAAAATGTTTCCTCTTTGTGGAAATTACAGGATGAACTTTTAACACATGTATGTAGTTTAGAGGCATTAGGAAAGGATGGTAACCAGTATGGGGTACTTATGACGCCTGTTATCCTGTCTCGATTGCCTCCTGACATTTGTTTGGAGTGGTCCAGAGAAGGGTCTGGACATGAAAGGGACCTAGATTGGTTATTGAATTTTTTGCAGAGAGAAATAGAGCGCCGAGAAAGGTCAGATACATTTAAGGATATCAATGCAGTAAAGACTGATAACCATACTGTTGAATCTGAGAAAAGAAATAAACTTCAGGGTTCTGCCTCTGATCTTCAGACCTCTTCGGAGGCGTCCTTTTATAAGTGTATGTTTTGTGGTAAAAATCACAAGAGTGAAAATTGTTTTGGTACCTTGAAACTTTCCATTGCTGAATGTGAAGAGGCCATTCGGAGTGCTAAACTGTGTTTCAGATGTTTGGAAAAAGGTCACATTTCCAGAGGTTGCCAATCAAAATGTGTAATGTGTAAGGGAAAACATAATGTTTTATGCTGCACTGGCAATAAGGCTAAAGTGTATAATAAGAATGATCAAAATGTAAGTGGTGCTATGTCTCAGGATAATATTAATGAAAATATAACTCATGTTGGGGTAGCTCATTGTGAACCTAACCTAAATAACAGTGTTAACTCAATCACGCAGTGTGTTGCAGACCGCAAAGGTTAAGGTGTTGGGGAAAAAGGGTATATGTGAAGCTACACTATTATTTGACACAGGGTCTGATAAGTCTTATGTTTCCAGTAAATTTGTAAAAAGGGTAAGGCCTAAGTGGATAACTTCTGAGTACATATCATTTTCTTCATTTGGAGGAGGTAAGGCTTCCAAGAGTAACCAATGTAATGTGTATGAGATGAGTTTAGTTGGTTATAAGGATGAGAGTCATTCTTTAATGGTAGCTGCAGTACCTGACATTTGCACACCATTGTTCTGCCCTAGTGTTCCTGATGAGGAGATAATGACATTTTCTAAATTGCAATTAGCAGATGATTGCATGAACAACCGCCATTTAAATGTTGATATTTTGGTAGGCCTAAATGCCTATTGGAGATTTATGGTACCTAATAAAACTGTACAATCTAAAAATTTAGTAACTTGGGAATCTGTGTTTGGGTGGGTTTTATCAGGGTCTTGTGATATTCCTCTGGACAGAGTAAGTGTAACTTCCCAGCTTTTATGTATAAATAATGTATCAGAGTCTGATTTACATAAATTTTGGGATCTTGAATCTGTGGAAATCTCTTCAAAAGAAGCTGTATCCAATGAGTTTTCATCCAGTACTGTTTTACAGAAATGTTCTGATAATATAAAGTTTATTGATGGTAGGTATGAAGTGTCTTTACCATGGAAATCTGATGTTGCTAAACAGAGTTTGAAAAATAATGAAAAGCTAGCATGTAAGAGGTTGGAAAATTTAAATTTGAAATTTGTTAAAACTCCTGGTTTAAGGGAAAGGTATGATGAGGTTTTTGAAGAATATGAAAAAGATGACAATATTGATGAAGTGCCACATTCTGAGATTTCTAGTGTATATCCTATTTATTACTTACCGCATTGTCCTGTTATCCGTGGGATTAGTAATTCTACTAAGGTAAGACCTGTTTTCGATGCTTCAGCTGTAAGTTATAATGGTATTTCTTTGAATGACTGTTTGGAATGGGGACCTTCTCTCAATCCTGATCTTGAAGTGTTGATACGATTTAGAAGATGGAAGGTAGCTTTAACAGCAGACATAACTAAAGCTTTCCTTCAAATCAAGGTGCAGAGGGAAGACCAAGATGTTCACAGGTTTTTGTGGCAAAATAAGGGCATTGTCCATGTAATGAGGTTTGTTCGTGTTCCTTTTGGTAATAAGAGTAACCCATTCTTGTTGAATGCTACAATTAAACATCATTTAATATCATATCCTAATTCTGAAGTAGTTGACGAACTGAATTGTAATCTGTATGTGGATGATTGGCTGTCAGGAGATGACAGTATTACTGAAGCTTGTGTAAAATTTGATAAAGCCTGTAAGATTATGTCTGAAGCTGGTATGTCTTTATCTAAATGGAGTTCAAATTGTAAGAGTTTAACAGATAAATTTAATGAAAACCCTAATGACTGTTGTGGAAATAAATCTATAAAAATCTTGGGTATGCAGTGGGTTTCCACTCATGATTATTTTTCATTTAGTGAAGTAAATGTTGGGTCTCAGATGGGTGTGGTGTCCACTAAGAGTAGTGTTCTCAGCCTAATAGCCAGATGTTTTGATCCTCTTGGACTTATTAGCCCATTTGTTATGTTTGCCAAAATTCTTTTTCAGGATGTAGGGAGAATTGGACTTAAATGGGATGATGTGTTACCTGAAGAGTTGCATTGTAAATTTCAAAGGTGGTTCAGGGGTTTTGAGAAACTTGGCTCATGGAAGGTTCAGCGATGTTACTTTGAGGATCTTTCATGGAAAGACCTAACAGGTTTAAAGCTTCATTCCTTCGGGGATGCATCTGAAAAGAGATACGGTGCTTGTGTATATTTGAGAGTTCCTTTACAGGATGGTTCCTTTAAAGCTTCCCTTGTTATGAGCAGAGGTAAGGTAGCTCCTATAAAGAAGGTCTCACTGCCTCGTTTGGAGTTGCTGGGGGCAATGCTTAGTGCCAGGCTTCTAGTTTTTGTCAAATCTACCCTTCGTTTTAAGGAAGATGTAACTTCATATTGCTGGACAGACTCTACAGTTGCACTGTCCTGGATAAAAGGAGACCCTAGTAGATGGAAACCCTTTGTAGCAAATTGAGTCACGGAAATTCAGAGCTTAACATCACCTGATTGTTGGTATCATTGCCCAGGAAAGGATAACCCTGCTGACCTCATTTCTAGAGGGGTGTTTGCTGAACACCGTGTAGCTTCAGATCTTTGGTTGGTAAGGGCCCCATTGGCTTCAAGAGTCTGAGTCTTTGTCTTTGCTTCAACCTGAACAGTTAAGGATTTCATTAAAGGGATGAAAGTTCTGAGGAAAATGTGGTAGCTTGTATAACTGTGGATTCATTTACCCAAGTATTTGAATTTTATAGATGGAACAAGTTTCAGAAAGCCCTTAATATAGTAGCTTGGACCTTAAGATTTATTAATAATTGCAAACCTCAATCTGTTAAAATGCTCTGGTCCTTTATTATATTGTGAATTAACTAAAGCTAAGACTAAGTTGTACTTTTGTGTTCAAAGGGAAGCATATCCACGAGAATTTGAATCCCTGATTCAGGGTAGACCACTTAACCCTTAAACGCCGAGCCTCTATTTACAAAAACGTCTCCGTATGCCGGCGTTTGGGAGTTAAGCGCTGCCGGGAAAAAGTTTTTTCAAAAAATCACAGCACGCTTAGTTTTTAAGATTAAGAGTTCATTTTGGCTCCTTTTTTGTCATTGCCTGAAGTTTAGTATGCAACCATCAGAAATGAAAAAAATATCATTATCCTATATAAATATTGAAATATATGATAGCGCAAAAAAATTTTCATATATAATTTTATACAAATCGCTGTGAGCAAAACGGTTAAAGCTAATGGAATATTTTTTTTTTTGTATTATACACTAAATTGCTATGATTTTGGTATATAACAAATTGTAAAATGATCAAAGTAACACAGAAAAATATTATCACAATATGATGCATGAATCTGTAACAGCGTGGACGTAAAAAATGTTTTTTCAAAAATTCACCATAAATCGAAATATTGTGCTAGAGACTTCCTGTTTGTTGAAAAATGAAGCTAATTGATTGAATATTACTAGACTGTAAGTGTTTTAGCTTACAATTGCAGTTTTCGACCATTTCGGTCGAGTTAAAGTTGACCGAAGGTCAATTTTTTCTATTTATCGTAACTTATATGAAAATATTTCAAAACTGATAAAAGCTACAACCATGAGTTATTTTCTGTTGTATTCTACATGAAATTGCGCACATTTTCATATATAAAAGTTTATGTAACGACTAATATAAAACGGTGCAAACATTACGACAACGTGACGAAAGAATTTCTGAGATGTTCAACCCGAGTTACCATGGACGTAAGGAAAATGTTTTTAAAAAATTCACCACAAATCGAAATATTGTGCTAGAGACTTCCAATTTATTGCAAAATAAAGGTAAATGATTGAATATTACTAGAATGTAAGAGTTTTAGCTTACAATTGCGTTTTTCGACCATTTCGGTCGAGTTAAAGTTGACCGAAGGTTGAAATTTTGGCAGTTATCGTGATTTATGTGAAAATATTTCAAAAGTGATAAAAGCTACAACCATGAATTATTTTCTGTTGTATTCTACATGAAATTGTGCACATTTTCATATATAAAAGTTTATGTAACAACTAATGTAAAACGATGCAAACATTACGACAACGTGACGAAAGAATTTCTGAGATGTTCGGCCGAGTTACCGAGCGCAGACGTAAGGAAAAAGGGTTTTTTTTTCAGAAATTCACCATAAATCGAAAATATTGTGCTAGAGACTTCCAGTTTGTTGCAAAATGAAGGTACATGATTGAATATTACTAGAATGTAAGAGTTTTAGCTTATAATTGCGTTTTTTACCATTTTGGTCGAGTTAAAGTTGACCAAAGGTTGAAATTTTGGAAGTTATCGTGATTTATATGAAAATATTTCAAACTGATATAAGCTACAACCATGAGTTATTTTCTGTTGTATTCTACATGAAATTGCGCACATTTCCATATATAAAACTTTATGTAACGACTAATATAAAACGGTGCAAACATTACGACAACGTGATGAAAGAATTTCTGGCGGAACGTAAGAAAAAAGGTTTTTAAAAATTCACCATAAATCGAAATATTATGCTAAAGACTTCCAATTTGTTGCAAAATGAAGGTAAATGATTGAATATTACTAGAATGTAAGAGTTTTAGCTTACAATTGCGTTTTTACCATTTCGGTCGAGTCAAAGTTGACCGATGGTTGAAATTTTAAGTTATCGAGATTTATATGAAAATATTTCCAAACTGATAAAAGCTACAACCATGGGTTGTATTTTGTTGTATTTTACATGAAATTGCACACATTTTCATATATAAAACTTTACGTAACGGCTAATATAGAACAGTGCAAAAATTACGACAAAATGACGAAAGAATTTCTGAAATTTTTGGCAGAGTTACAGCGCGGACGTAAGGAAAAAGTTTTTTCAAAAATTCACCATAAATCGAAATATTGTGCTAGAGACTTCCAATTTGTTGCAAAATAAAGGTAAATGATTGAATATTCCTAGAATGTAAGAGTTTTAGCTTACAATTGCATTTTTCGACCATTTCGGTCGAGTTAAAAATGACCGAAGGTTGAAATTTTGGCAGTTATCGTGATTTATGTGAAAATATTTCAAAAGTGATAAAAGCTACAACCATGAACTATTTTCTGTTGTATTCTACATGAAATTGTGCACATTTTCATATATAAAAGTTTATGTAACAACTAATGTAAAACGATGCAAACATTACGACAACGTGACAAAAGAATTTCTGAGATGTTACCGAGTTACAATTTACGCAGGCGTAAGGAAAAAGGGTTTTTTTCAGAAATTCACCATAAATCGAAATATTGTGCTAGAGACTTCCAGTTTGTTGCAAAATGAAGGTATATGATTGAATATTACTAGAATGTAAGAGTTTTAGCTTATAATTGCGTTTTTTGACCATTTTGGTCGCGTTAAAGTTGACCGAAGGTTGAAATTTTGGAAGTTATCGTGATTTATATGAAAATATTTCAAAACTGATATAAGCTACAACCATGAGTTATTTTCTGTTGTATTCTACATGAAATTGCGCACATTTCCATATATAAAACTTTTATGTAACGACTAATATAAAATGGTGCAAACATTACGACAACGTGACAAGAAAGAATTTCTGGCGCGGACGTAAGGAAAAAGGTTTTTAAAATTCACCATAAATCGAAATATTGTGCTAGAGACTTCCAATTTGTTGCAAAATGAAGGTAAATGATTGAATATTACTAGAATGTAAGAGTTTTAGCTTACAATTGCGTTTTACCATTTCGGTCGAGTCAAAGTTGACCGATGGTTGAAATTTTGGCAGTTATCGAGATTTATATGAAAATATTTCCAAACTGATAAAAGCTACAACCATGGGTTTTATTTTGTTGTATTTTACATGAAATTGCACACATTTTCATATATAAAACTTTACGTAACGGCTAATATAGAACAGTGCAAAAATTACGACAAAATGACGAAAGAATTTCTGAAATTTTTGGCAGAGTTACCACGCGGACGTAAGGAAAAAGTTTTTCAAAAATTCACCATAAATCGAAATATTGTGCTAGAGACTTCCAATTTGTTGCAAAATGAAGGTAAATGATTGAATATTACTAGAATGTAAGTGTTTTAGCTTACAATTGCATTTTTCGACCATTTCGGTCGAGTCAAAGTTGACAGAAGGTTGAAATTTTTTGTAGTCGACGTACAGTACGTCCACTTGGCACCCAACAGACAATTTTAGTCGACGTATGATACGTCCAGTAGGCGTTTAAGGGTTAACAGGGGGAGCCCTTTAGTTAAATTAGATCCTTTTTTGGATAATGATGGTCTTTTGAGAATTAAAGGTCATTTAGAATATTCAGATCTGTGTTATGAAAGCAAACATCCTATTATTCTTCCTTCTACTCATGTAGTGAAGACTTTAGTTCGTTTCCAACATGTTATTCTGAAACATTCTGGCGTTTCTACCCATGTGTCCACATTGAGAAATGGTTATTGGATTGTGCGACTTCGAAGGATAGCCAAGACTGTGTGTAGAGAATGTGTAACTTGCCACAGGTATGACTCCAAGGCTTGTAGTCAACCTGTAGCTCCTCTCCCTGAACTGAGTTAAATCAGCACCTCCCTTTTCTGTAACAGGATTAGATTTTGCTGGGCCATTGTTTTGTGTAGATTTGCCCTCCAAAAAATTCTATACTTTGCTTTTCACTTGTGCTGTTATTCGTTCCGTACACTTAGAACTCACTGATTCTCTCTCTATGCCGGACTGTCTCCTTGCCATCCGTAGATTTACAGCAAGACGTGGTCTTCCTTAAAATTTTTATTCTGATAATGCAAAGACATTTGTTGGAGTTTCTCAGTTATTACAGCAACACTATGGCCCACTAGCTCCTCAGTGAAAATTTATTGTACCCTGTGCTCCTTGGTGGGGAGGTTGGTGGGAGCGTCTAGTTCGATCAGTTAAGTCTGCTCTGAAAAAGACATTGGGTGTCAAATGCCTATCTAGATGTGAATTGGAAACTACTCTTCATGAGGTTGAAGCTTGCATTAATTCGAGACCTTTGACAATTGTGGGTGAGGAGGTTGATACATCCAATCCATTGACCCCCTCACATTTTCTTATTGGCCGTACTGCAGGTGTCCAGCCAGAAGTTGTTGAGGAGCATTCTTCTTGTGTATCTTCTAAAGATTTATGTATGAGAGAGACTGCCCGACATAGACAGTTGGATAAGTTTTGGGAAATATGGAGCTCTGATTACATAAGAAATTTACCATGTGCCATTAAAGGTTTTGTATCTAAGTGTAATGTAAAGAAAGGTTCTGTGGTATTAGTCAAGGAAGATAATGTTCGTAGGTTGTCCTGGCCACTTGGTGTTATTATAGAAGTATATCCAGGTAAAGATGGTGTGATAAGAAGTGTTGATGTTAAAACTTCTAAAGGTATTGTTAATAGACTAGTACAAAAATTGCATGATCTTGAGATTTCAAATGTTTTGGACACAGAAGCTGAAGATAGTATACCTTGTATTGTTTCCGAGGTAAATGATGAATCTGTGCCTAAACCTGTTTCTAATCATTCTGATGTGAATGCAGATGACTCTGATCCTGATATTTCACAATCCAGAGTTGAGCCAATATCTTATACTGTACTCGCAGAGGGCATTTAGTAAAAGCACCTGTGAAACTAGATTTGTAACCTGTGTACAGTATGTGGTAAGAGTTTTCATAGGAGTAGCAGTGTACTCCTATGGTTGGGAGGATGTTGAATCTACATTTTTTATTATTCAATGTTAACTTGTAATTTGTGCAGTATTGAAATTGTTCAACATTGTTTGTATTGCAAGGTACAGTGAACCCCCATATTCGCGGGGGATGCGTCCCACACACCCCTGCGAATAGGTCAAATCCGCGAATGCTTAAAACCCCTCTAAAAACACTTAGAACTGCCCATTTTGATAGCTTAAACCAAGAAAAACCCTGTAAAAATGCTTATACCTGAGTATTTTAATAGTTTTATCATAAAAAGTGCATTTATTCATGAAAATTATATGAAAATACAATAATTAGTGAATATTTCTCATTGAAAAATACCGCGAATGGGCGAATTTTCAGCAAAAAATGGCTAGATATGTTCCACAGAGAAACCCGCGAATGTGTGAGTCCGCGAACCATGAGAACGCGAATAGGGGGTTTACTGTACTTATTTACTGCAATTAGTTTGTATTTCTGTGTATGACTTAACGTCAGTAAACGTTGTTGACGGGAATGGCGCTTTTTAGTAACCTACCTCAAGTGTACACCTTCCTTGTTTTATGAAATCTTGCCGTGACGCTCGAAGCAGTGGCCATTGAGAGGAGCGTACACTTACCTGGATCAACCGCCAGATCCAGCACGTAACGGCATGTCCGCTCTCTGCCCGTGGGAAGAGAGCCGGTATGGGGAGAAAGAAGAAAGGCCAGTCACTCCACATTCATTCCCCCAATCACAAACGTACATCTTAGGCGAGATGCAACCTCTCCTGTTAGAGGAGTTGGGTAAGCTACACAACTTGTTGAGCAGCCACCACAGGATCCAAGGAAAAAGTGTCCAAGGACTTGTGAGCGACATCCTGGAGGTAGAAGGAGGTGAAGGTGGTCTGTTGGGACCACACATCTGCCTTCAGCACCTGCAGAATGGACATGTTCTTCCGGAATGCGACGGACGGACCAATGCTGTGGAATTCAGTGAGTTCTTGGATGAAGCGTACTGGTGTCATCTTCTCCAGCAGCAGAATATGCTCTCCTTATCGTCTCATGAAGCCAGAAAGAGATTGTGTTCTTGGACATTTCTTTCTTGGTCGAGCCAGTACTAACGAAGAGTCGTCAACACTCAGGCCGGAGACGTCAAGTCCTCTTCAGATAGTGCCGCAGCACTCTAATAGGACACAGTAGCATCTCGTCTGGTTCATTACCTACAAAGTCTTCTAGGGAGGGTATCGTGAAGGACTCGAACCGTGCGTCAGGGACCAAAGGATTCTGAGTCTTCGCCACAAAATCTGCGAAGAAATCGAGTGTAACTGATCGCCATCCCCTCGAATATTTAACATCGAAGGAAAGTCCGTGTAGTTCGCCAACTCTCCTTGCCGATGCCAGGGCCAACAGGAAGACAGTCTTGAGGGTAAGATCCCTGTCTGATGACTCTCGTAAAGGCTCGTATGGTGCACGAGTCAGGCTCCTTAGAACAAGAGTCACATCCCACGCAGGGGGCTTGAGATCCATGGGTGGGCAAGAACTTTCGAAGCTTCTCATCAGTAGGGAAATCTTGAAGGAGGAAGAGATGTCTATTCTTTTTAGCTGCAAGACTAGGCCACGTGCGGCGCAGTAGCCTTTTACAGCTGAAACGGGGAGAAGCTTCTCTCAGTGAAGGAAGATGAGGAAATCCGCAACCTGCTGAACACTAGCTCCAACCGGGAAGATACCCAGTCCATGACACTAACCACAGAAGACGGACCACTTTCCCTGGTACAGCAGTCCCCGGTTAACGGTGGGCTTGGTTAACAGCGATCCGGTTTTATTGCGCTTGTCTAGCAATGAAAATCAGCAATTTTCGGCGCCAAAAATCACCGATTTCCGCTTATCAGCGCCGATAATTGGGTATTGGCACCGATATATACCTAACAGAGGCGCCGATAACCAAAAATGTGCGCTTTTCGGTGCCGATAACCCCCGAAAATCGGAGAAAAAGGGTCGAAAATCGCCAATTTTCGGTTATCATCACACCCTCAGAAACAGAACCCCCCGATAACTGGGGACTGCCACTATACTGCTGTGGAAGATCATCTGAGGTACCCAGCCATCTCTGTTGCTGTGCAACGCGAAAAGCCTCTCACTCGCAGGAGATGGTGGATAACCTACAGTCGTGAAGACACAGGGACTGCACTGCCTGGTGATACCACTCCATGTGTGGGTTGACACAGCAGGTTGGGCCAGGGGGGGGATCTCTCTCGGTGCCTCAGAGAAGAGAGCTAGCAGGTCAGGATACAAAATGGCCTCAGGCCATTTGGGTGCCACCAGAATCATTCTGAGATTTGGAGTGATCATTGCTTGGCTGATCACTTAGTGAATCAGACAGAACTGAGGAAAGGTGTAAACGTCGAGGTTGTCCCACTGGTGCTGGAACGCGTCTTCCACAGCGGCCCATGGGTCCGACACGACAGAGCAGAAACTGCTGGGTGGCGAACAGGTCGATGACTGGACGCCCCCACAGGTCGAATAGCCTTTACGTCACTTCCGAGTGAAGGGACCATTCGGTTCCGATCACCTGATTCTGGAGGCTGAGCTTGTCTGCCACATTCCTCTTGCCTGGAATGTACCTGGCTGACAGCTCTACCGAGTGAGCCACGGCCAACTCGTGCACCTGCATCATCAACTAGTGGAGCAGGAGGGATACTAGACCCCCCTGCTTGTTGACATATGTCACTAACGTGGTATTGTCGCTCATCAGTACCACTGAGTGTCCCATTACTCAATCCCGGAACTCTTGGAGAGTTAGGAAGGCTGCCTTGAGTTCCAGGATGTTGATGTGAAGGTGCTTGTCATCTCCGTGCCACACTCCCGAAGTCAGCAACTCCTCCAGGTGTGCGCCCCATCCCTCGGTCGATGCGTCTGAGAACAGCAGCATGTCCGGAGAGGGATACTCCTATCAAGAGTTCCTGTCGTCCATCCACCAGTGAAGGTCCTCTCTCACCTCCTCGGAAAGAGGGATGAGAAAGGACTGGGGGTCTCGGGACTGGGACCAATACTCCTTCAGTCTCCATTGTAGAGACCGCAGGTGCAGATGCCCATGAGGTACCAGCTTCTCCAGCGATGACAGGTGACTGATGATGACTTGCCATTGCCGGGCTGGCTGCTCCTGTCGTGACAGGAACAGCTGTGCTGCCTGCCTGAACCTGCTGATACAAGAGTCCGAGGGAAAGACTTTCGCTGCTATCGTGCCCACCAGCATGCCCAGGTACTTTATCCTCTGCTTGGGGGTGAGATCTGACCTCTCGAGATTCACCATGATCCCAAGATCATGGCAAAACTTGAGGAGTCGATCCCTGTCCTGTAGCAACTGCGAGCGGGAGCTCGCCAGGACGAGCTAGTCATCGAGATACCTCAACAGACGTATCCCATGCAAGTGGGCCCAAGCTGACACGAGAGAGAAGACTCTTGTGAACACCTGGGGACCGGTTGAGAGCCCGAAGCAAAGTGCCCTGAATTGGAAGACTGTCTCCCCAAGGATAAAGTGGAGGTACTTGCCAGAGGACGGATAAATGGGTATTTGGAAAAACACATCCTTCAAGTCCACCGTAAGCATGAAGTCCTTCTCCCTGATGAAAGCGAGCACAGATAGCTCTGTTTCCATCGTGAACCGAATCTGGTGAACAAATCGGTTCAGGGGAGAGAGGTCTATGACTGGTCTCCATCCCCTGTGGCTTTCTCTACGAGGAAGACACGGCTGTAAAAGCCTGGAGACTGGTCTGACACAACTTCCACAGCACCCTTGCTCAGCATGGCTTGCACTTCTTGCTGTAGTGCAGAGTCCTTCGGAGTTCCTTGGACGTATGTGTGGAGACAGACTGGAGAGTAGGTGAGGGGGAGCCAAGGCTCGAAGGGTAGTAGATATCCCTCCCGAAGGGCATCCACTATACAGGTCTCGTCTCCGTGTCGCTGCCATGTTGCCCAAGGCTTGACAGGCATCCCCCCACCTTCAGCAGCATTTAGGGGGGGGAAATGCTGCCCCTAGCATTTCCCCTTCTTCTTCTTCCTTGCCCCCCCTTTTCCAGACTGGAAAGCGGGCTTAAAGGGGCGGGAAGACCCACCCTTTCTAGAGGAAGAAGAAGGCTGGGTGTTTCCACGGGACCTCTTCAAAGACTGGGACTTCTTAGGGGCTGAGGAAGTGCTAGCCTGACCCGAGGGCCTGGCTGCAGTGGAACACGAAGATCAGGAGGTCTTGGCCACTGCCTTGTGGACAAGTCGGTTGCTATCATCGGCCCGGTGCTTGTCCACCGCAGCGTCCACCAACTCTCTAGGGAAGAGAGAGGCGAACCCAGCAACGGTCCATTCTGCAGGGTCATTGCTGACTTGGACCCCAAGGATCTGGAGAAGTGACAAAGAATGGCGTCCCTTTGCTTCAGGACCAGGTTAGCCCACATGTTTGCCATCTGGTGGGCGGGGTAGGAGATGGCCCTACCTCCAGACTGGCACAGCCTCCCGAAAGCGGAGTCCTCCCCGGGTACGATAGCACCCAAGGAAGCAGCCACCTTGGATACTGTGAAGGACCACAGATCCAGCCAGGAGACTGCCACGGCAGCCCCACCAAAGCCTTGGGTTTCTTCTTGGGTCCCCAGTAGGATTTGAGGCACAACATACAATCCACAGACGAGGCCAAGGTCCCTTCCCCAAGGTCACTGTGCTGACGAATCAGTGCAATTACCTCAGCAAACATCCTCTGTATCTCGGAGTGTCCGCATCCTGGGAAAGAGGACCCTCGAGTCCTTCCAGGGTGCAGTCCTCCCGATCTACTCTCCCTGCAGGAGGGAGAACCTTGGCAGACCCCCGTAATCCTTCCTACACTACGGAAGGTAAGACCTGGCCGAACCAAGGACCGAGTCAGGCACATATGACCTCGAGGTAGAACTGTGGGGAGACAACTTGCCAGAGTTCTTCCTGTCCAACTCGCACCCCCTGGAAGGAGCCCAGGAGGTAGAGGGAACAGGCAAGGAGGATTGGGTGCTCCCACTGGCCTTGCTGGCAGAACCAACAGGGGCAGTGGGCCGGGAGCGGTCACCAACCCACAGTGGTGACGGCAGCCCGGGTCGAGGAGAGCGTTTTTGCCTGGGCAAAGCGGTCTCCTGAGGAGAGCAGAGCAGCTCGCCTCCCCTGAGCCAGGCTGGCAGCGTGGACGTAGCTGGGGACTGGGAGGATTCGAGCGCGCGGCTGGCTGGTGTGAACTTGAGCTGTCCTCTGGACGCGCTCCAGTCTTCTTCGAGGCCGAAACCTCTCGGGGAAGACTGCACATGGGGCCTCTTCTCTGCTTCTCCAGATGTCTGGACCTGAGGAGGAGCAGCAGAAGGCACTGGGGCAACCAGGGGGGCCACGGAAGCAAGAGCAACCAGGGGGGCCACGGAAGCAGGCACAACCTGGGTAGTGGAGATGGTGCTCGGGCCAGCAGCTACTGGGGCAGATACAGATGCGTGGGAGCCAGGACAGTCAAGGGATGAAGCCAGGGTCGGAGGCACAGGTGGCGCATGGGGAGCCAGGCCAGGGCGAGTGCCAGGGAAGCGAGGAGCCAGAACTGTGGTCAATAATGAGCGTGGGTCAGCAACAGAAGCAGGCATAATCATATAAGGCACCGACAACGTCACCATGTGCGAGGGACCAGGAACCCAGGAAGCAGCGGCAAGGAGTGGAATGTGGCAGGTGCGGCCGAAACCTGGGTGTCCAGGTGCGAGGCCACTGTCACAGGCAGCTTGCCAAAAGACGACACGATTTGTATATCGTGTCTGAACAAATGAAGGAGCCTTGCTCCCACCAGAGCACGGAGGACAGGTGACTCACTTGTGAGAGACAGGTTTGTTGGCTATCAGACAGGACTGGAAGCAACCTCTACTTCCTCAAAAGGGTTGCTGAGCCAATGGAGAAGTCCTGGTAGAAGGAACAGAAGCAGAAGAAGGACGTGTCGGGACCAGAGTCCTCTTAGTGGACTGAGTGAGAAGGTCTTGGGTGGATTTCTTCTGCAACTCTCCTGTCACTCGTTCTAAAGTCTTTTGCGGGAACAAGCTGTTACTGTCTAAGGGAGAGAAGGAGTGACCCCTTACAAGCGAATGAGCACCATAAATCTTGCTTCTTAAGGACGCCAGTAGTGAAAATGGTGGCTAGCTCATGGGTGCCGTCCCTCACTGCTCAATCTGTGCAGGCCAGAACCGCCAACCAATCCTAGGCAAAATTCTCTTGAATGATGAGCAGTCCTTGATCTTCTTAGTTAACGCACCCACGGTCCAATCAAGGAAACTCAGAACCTCGAAGACCTTAAAAGTATCCTTCAGCAAATGGTCCAACTCCGATGAAGTAAACAAAATCCTGGTGGACGAGAAGGCTGATCGACGTGTAGCATCAATGAGACTTGAGAAGTCCCCCTTGAGAGGAGGCATAAACTCCCAAGGACGGAGTTTCCCCAGTAGAATACGACAGATACTTCTGTCATATCAGATGAGAAGGAGGTGAACAAAAGACCACTTTACTCACATCCCTCTTATCTGACAACCATATGTTGATAAGAGCAAACGCCTTCCTGGAGGAGGAGGGGGAAAGAACCTTATGCAGTAACCTAGTCACTCCTGTCGGTTGTTGCATCATAAACACCAAACCTGGAGAAGAAGGGGCGGCTGGAGAGAAGTCCAGATAGCACACAAGGAAGAACCACAAAAGTGCTGAATAGTTCGATGTGTGAGCATCGTCCTCCACAGCTTCCTCCTCAGAGGAATCGTGGACATCAGAGGAGCCGAGGGAACCTGAGTTGCTGCAGATGGTTTCTGTAGCAGGTTCAAGATATTATCCAAGAGGCGCTGAATAGGAACTAAGGAAGGATCCTGAACCACAAGAGGATCGGCACAAGATACACCGTGAACAGAAAGTCCCACCTGTAGCGCCGGATGAATGCTGGCAGGCGGACAAACAACATTGGCGCCCACTAACACTGGACGCTCGGTCCCTGGATGTCCGCTCACGGATCTAACAGACAGATCCAATGTTTGCAACTCGGACACTGTGCGCCCAAAGGGAGGACGCTCAGGTGCTGGGTGCTCATAAGACAGACACTCAGACTTGATCATAAGACGGACACTTGAACACTTGATGTCCATGAGCTGAGCACTCCAACAAAACACGATCACTCTTGGGATGCAAGGACCTTGGGCACCCACAAGCTGGGAGAGCGGGCAATGGATGCTCCAACAAAAGTCGCTCAGACATTGCCTCTCATAATCGGGCACTAAATTCTCTAACTCTGGGCACTCAGACACTTTATGTCCAAACACTGGACTAACTAGCACTTTCTGGGATACTTTGTGGCACTTGATGGACACCGAAAGGGAGTGAGAAGCCTGAGGAGACTCCGAAAAACTACAGGATGGAAGAGGGCTACGAGCCCTATCCAACGCTCGCTTATGAGCCGGGGCAATGTCTTCATCCATCAGGGTGCCAGACCTCTTCAATGGTCTCGAAACATTGGCAAAGTGCCAACTGTGCTTTTGAGTCCCAGAGTCCAAGTCACTGGAAGATAATGGATGCACGTCCAAGCGGACGCCTTTCCAACGGTGGTCCCCCAAGTCCTGTGATAAGTGGACAACAGGCTCGGATGAGGCAACAACTACTTGTGGGCAAACCCCACCGACCTTCCTTGGACTGCCAGTTTGCTTCCTCCCAGGTAAGCAAGGGGAGTTTAGCAAGGACCTTGGTCTAGGAGCATCGGTGGGACAAGTAGCTGCCCCCTCCACTGACACTGCACCCGACACTGCACTGACACTGTTTAATCTGTCCATGAGGACATGCACCGAGTTCCCAATCTGGGAAACAGTGTTCACCAACAAATCAAATTTCTTATCAACATGTGCTTCAAGGCTGGCAATGGTATTGGGATCAGAAGAATGACAGCCAGGGATCAGAGTTACAGGGCAAGTCGGAGGACTAGAGATAGGGGAAAAAGCGGTCACATGTGTTGCGGGTACAGGTAAATCAGCCACATCAACCCCTGGAGACAAAACCTGACTAGCAGAAGCTTTTGCTTCAGCCCTAGCAATAGCTTTCCTAAGTCTGCCATGCTGTAACTTTTCTAAATATGCTTTCAGAGTCTTCCACTTCCCCTTATCCCAGTCTTTACATTCATTACAGCAAAGTTCAGGAGAGTAAACTTGCTCCCTGCATGAACTACAAACAGTATGATTGTCATATTTGGCTGAAGTCAACCTATTCTTACAGCCTTTACTACAATACCTGCAACTAGAAAGGCTAGAATCTGACATGATTAGTCCAATCGAGAAGCCAAAATCACAAAAGTCACAAAAAGAGGCAGCTAATGAATAAGTGTTGACTACAGCAGGTGAGTGGTAGGTTTCCTAAGTTATCCACTTGTTTCCATTCAATTAACCTGTTGACAGGTTCTAGTGCCTGTCCCAGCTCATGTTAATGAATAATCCTACTTAAGCGATGGTATAGCCCAGGGGTCGGCACCTCCAGTCTGCGGGCCACATCTGGCCCCCATACTTAACACCTAACACCTGAACACTAATTACCTAACAGTTGTTACCTAGTTTAAGGCGTTAAGCAATCCTTACAGTACATCTGATATCACGTCTGGCCTGCTCTCTCCAAAAGGTTGCTGACCCCTGGTATATACTCTCACATGGACAACCAATAATTGCTAAAAACTTTGTAATGAATAAATTTCAAGTGGTTCACATTTGCAATTCTACTGACAATATACAGGAAGCCCTGCTCTACAATAAACAGTTGTAAATGCAAGCATATTGCTGCTCTGGTAGACAACAGTAGATGGAAGATAATTTAGCGATATAAACAAAGTACAGTAAGTACACTGTGTTTTTGAAAATATGGAACAATTTTGTGATCTTCTACCTTGCATTTCAAGTACTCAAACATTCCTTTATAAATGAATTACTGTGGTTCTGATGATAACACAAAACTATGATTAATAACTTAAGAATTACAACACCACCGTAACCTCTCTTAACCAGAGCATCATTTAATTAAATAAATATTTAAGAAAATAAAAAACAAATGTATAGCATATTATTATTAATACCAAAAATATCAGGCCAAGTAGCTCACCTAAAGCATATACTGTACCTGTACAGTGATTAGTAAAACTGACCCCGTGATGGCATCCTTACCTTGAGCTTTCCCACACTTAGGCTATAGGTGGATGTCCTCTAATCTCATGTACAAAACAAGTGGGTTGGGGAGATAGTACCAGCCCTTCATCCCCTTGAAAAAAAAATAACAAAGATAAAAGAGGAAGAAGTTTTTCATTACACAAATTAAGATAAACTGAATAGTGACACACCAGACACCAAATCTCAAACAATGAATCTTCATACTGTACTCCCCCCTAAAAACAAATAAAATATACTGATAGAATTGCCTAAATATAAGTGTATCATCTCATGAATACACCTAACAGTTAAGTGTGCACAGACAAAATTCAAAATAATGAAATTTAAGCATTGTCTACTATCAAATAACTATAGTATTATGGCAAAGATAGAGAAAAAGTCTGAACAAGACAACTAACACTGTAACTAAATTATTTTAATACTACAGTAGAACCCCGGTCCTCGACCGTACCAGAACTCGATATAATCAGATTTCGACGCGAAATGTCGAGTAAATTTTGCGTCAGAGCTCAAACAACAAACCAGAATCCGACCCGATGAATCACATGATGTTTGTAAACAAGTGTGTTTCAGTTAGCCGCTGCTAGTTGGCGTTGTCAGTGGCGTCCTTCTCACCCGTATTTAAAAGCATTTAAAGCCCACACACGCTGCTTCTGTTGTTTGGAGAAGTACATGCTTGTGCAGTATATAATTTTTTTTGGCTTTCTGCGCCACATTTTCATCTAATCATGGGTCCCAAGACAGCCATTGCTGACCAAGCAGAAGAGAAACACAGTAAGAACTACAGTAGACTCTGTATGAAATTTACCATAAATTAATACTGAATGTAAACAATGTTTACGTAATTAACCGCGATACAGCATCAGGATGGCGCTTTGGTTTGTTTACATCTGCTCATGCCACAAGCTGCCGAGTGCTGACGTAACTTAGGAAATTTTTCTTAATTGTATGATAACAGACATACAGTAATTCGGCTTATTTTTAATACTGTATTATTAATTTACTGTAATAATCAGGCTTGTTTTTCAATGTTATTATTAACAACAGTTTTTGTGTAGGCTACCTAGCCTACCTATGGCACCTGGTCTACCATTGGTCCGCATTGGTCGTAGGCCAATTTTTTTTATTACAGTATGCATTTAAAAATGTAAAAAGTGCTTCTGATATGGTAAGTTATTTAACTCTGAACTTATTTAATTGTAATTTGTGTAATGTTTTGTATAAAAAGGCAAGGTTGGGGTAATGACTGGTGGTCAGGAATGGATTAATCCATTTTCAGTTATTTCTTATGGGAGAAATTGATTCGGAATTCGACTAAATCGAATCTCGACGCTTCTGGAACGGATTAGCGTTGAGGACCAGGGCTCTACTGTATAAGACGTAAAATTAACAAGAAGTGCTAATTCTCAAAACAATGAAAGATTACTTACAACACTAATTGCTTAATTACTCAGCATTATAAAAAGTAAAGGGCAATCAATAATGAGTATTTTAACAATGTACAAATATGTTAAAATATGTTTGAGCATTGTTATCAGAGTGAGGATGAGTTGAATTCAAGTAAAATACAGCAATTTCTTAATTTGACTAAAATTGCATGGAAGAGCTGAAATTCATTCTAAATCTTAGTGATAGTATGGGTCACTTAGTGCTGCATCACAATTTACAAAACCATACTGCTCACTGCCATGTAAGAGGTTTCTTTATTTCAATCCCAATTTTGAATTTAATGTTTTCAGAGCAAAATATAAAAAATACATGCATTTTACAGAAATGACATGTTATAAGGTTCTTGCATCTTACTTATGTTTTTACAAAGATCTTATGAATGTGACTGGCAGTTTCCACATATTTGCCAAAAATTAAGGGGGCGTGAGATGGGTCTATTTTCAGTTCAAGCAAAACATCTGAAATCACCATATAATGTATAGTACTATATATCAGGTGAAAGAATTACTATACTTATTCATTGTGATCATGTATGGGATTACTACCATATTTTTATCTGTACTGTTTGTTTTCAAAATTTTGTTAGTTAAAATTGGGATGTGTCTTCCAGGCCAGAGCACCTTCGATGCTGGGAAATCATTTAATTCTCATTTTGGATTCAAATTTTTTAAGTAAAAAAGGGATTTTGACAGAGGAAAAATCTATTTCTGAGGAAGGTCCCGTGTCACCCGGTGAAATTCCATTACAGCACGAATTTCTAGGTATAACCTTGCTAGATATACCAGAGAAAAAGAGCTTTCAGGAAAGCTGGGGTTACTACCCCAGTCGAGCGTCTTCTAGGAAGGCGTCGGTATAAGAAGGGGTGAGTGAATTACCACTACCACGGAAACCTACTCGAAAGATCTCTCCTTATCAAAATCCCCGGAACAGAGCGGTGAGCCGTTACAGCCCCCACACCAAACACCCGCCAGGACGGCGACACCAGCGCCACCTGCGCCACCTACCTCATTCCATGCTAGCACTAACCCCAGACTTGGCATGTGCCAGAGGGAGGGGAAAGTACTATTTAATTCAGGGAGGGTCACCGGGTGACACGGGACCTTCCTCAGAAATAGATTTTTCCTCTGTCAAAATCCCTTTTCTGAGTCCAGTCCCGTGTCAGCCGGTGAAATCGTGATAGAGAATCATGCCAAGGCTGCAACTACTAGGAAAAAGAAATTGAGGGATAATCTGAAGAAAAGGCAAAAGTTTTACCAGAATAATTTTAATTAAGCAATCTCTTCCGTGTAGCAAGAACACTAAGACTAAGGCATATTAAATCTAAGGCACATTAAAGAACTTAATACTATGAAACATGGGCAGGTTCCCGGCACGACGGAGAAAAAAGCCCCAAAAAACCTTAAAATTACTTAAAGCAAATGAAACATGAAAAGCGCACAAAATAACTGCAAATATAACCTTAATACTATACACTTAAACTTAGGCTAAACACGTAAGAGACAAAATCAATCAACATTAATATATACATTCATCTGGGGTACATGGAACCAAATAAAACTGTCCAGTACCCCACAAGAGAAACAATCATGGCATTTCAGATTACACTTTTTCCATCAACAGGTACAAGAAACAACAATATGAGGAGCCAGGCAGTGAGGTATAATCAACCAGGAGAATAAGCAGAAAAGTAAATGAGGCAGGCGGGCGGGGGGGAAAGGAAAGGACAAGGATATGATTAACTAAGGTGGGGAGATGACACTTCCCACAGCTATGGTAGAAAATTTCAGGGCTTCGAGTTTTTTTAAATAGTGGCGTTTAAACACTAGAGGTGATTTCCAACCCGTAAATTTAGATAACTCTGAAAAGTCCATATTATGAAAGTAATTAATAGAAGTAGCAACTGCTCGAATATCATGAACCTTGGGAACTGAATCTGGGTTGGCCTGTTTAATGAAATATAAAATTTGTTGTCTTATAGCATTTAGTGAAAGAGTACCACCTTTCTCCCTGATAAAAAGAGGACCCGACTTACTCTGTGGAGTTCTTGAAAGGTAAGATTTAAGTGTATAAACTGGACATAAAGACTGGTCTTGAGGAAGGGGCACCACCTTCCAAGGAGACCACCTGTCCTGTGGGTCTTCGTTCTTAGCTAAAAATCTAGGGTCAGGGGAAAGGAGGACCTCTCCAGATGGGAGGAAGTTCACATAATTATCACCTCTAGTGAGAGCCGATAGCTCTGAGATTCTAGCACCTGAAGCCAAGCTAATCAAAACAAAGTCTTCCTTAACAGATCCTGATAAGAGCAATGAAAGTTATCCATCTCTGATGCTAACTTAAGGACGTCATTGAGAAACCACGTAACAGACTGTGGGCGTGATACTGGTCTCAGACGAGCGCATGCTCTGGGGATAGATGAAAAGTAGGAATCTGTGAGGTCGATTTTAAAGCCGTAAAGAAAAACTTTCTTTAATGCTGACTTGATTGTGGTAATAGTAGCCGGAGCAAGGCCTTTCTCAAATAATGATCTAAAGAAGGAAACTCCTAAATTAGCTGTCATGATTTTGGCTTCAGATGCTTTTAGGAAGGAGGCCAATTTTGACTGCTGAGTCATATTGTCTAATAGTAGAATCTCTTTTATCTGATTCTAAAAACAGAGTGTTGACAGGGTCAATGTTTGCTCCTTTTGAGCTGCGAATTTTATAAAGTCCATAAAACTAGGGCATTCTGAATTCTTGAGGAAGCTGACACAGTCTTGGTTTGTACTGTCTGAGTCAGAATGGGCTTGGGAATCCGAAGACTCCGTAATCCCAGTTCCTGAAGAAGAGGGAACCAATTGCTCTTCGGCCAATAGGGAGCTACTAGGGCTAATTGACCTTTGAATGTCCTGAGTTTGTGTAAAACTTTCAGCAGTAAGTTTATTGGGGGGAAAAGATAAATCTTCTCCCAATTGTTCCAATCTACTGTCATTGCGTCTATGGCGAACGCCTGAGGGTCCAGGTTGGGAGCCACATAACAGGGGAGTTTGAAGTTGCTCTCCGTTGCGAACAGATCCACTTGGAGGCCCGGAACCCGGCGGCAAATCCACTTGAAAGATTCCACGTCCAGGGACCACTCCGTCTCCAACGGAGCGTTCCTGGACAGGGAATCCGCCACCACGTTCCGTACCCCCGCTAGGTGGGTGGCTGACAGGTGCCAGCCGTGCTTGTTCGCCAGGGAGAAGATAGCAACCATTACTTGGTTTACTCGGCCTGATTTGGAGCCGCCCCTGTTGATGCAATGAACTACCACTGCGCTGTCCAATACCAACCTGATATGAATCCGGTTGGGGGGGCGGATTTTCTTCAGAGTTAGAAATACCGCCATAGCTTCCAGGGTGTTTATATGGAACTGCTGAAACATTGTGGACCACGTTCCTTGTACTTTTTGTTTTGGTGAATATCCCCCCCAGCCGCTTAAGGAAGCGTCTGTGTGAACTACTAGTGCCGGAGGGGGAAATTGAAGCGGAACTGTATTGGACAGGCCTCTGACCGAGGCCCAAGGTCGCAACCTTGTCTTTAAGATTTGAGGAATAGAGGAGACCTTGTCTCTGAGCTTGACATTGGCTCGACTCCGCCACACTCTGTTTATGTCTTTTAACTTCGCTTTTAATAGCAGGTTTGTCACTGAGGCAAACTGAAGAGATCCAAGGACCCTTTCTTGGGACCGGCGGGATGCTGATGGATTTTGAGGAATCTCCTGGTGAGAGATGCTATCTCTTTCCTCTTGGGAGGCGGAAGGGACAGCGTGTGAGATGACAGATCCCATTGGAGACCCAACCACTGAAACCGGGACTCGGAGTCAGGCGGGACTTCTCTGTTCAGTTGAAAACCTAATGACTCCAGGAAACTGATGACTATGGACGTGGCTTTCTGACACTCCGGAACTGTTGGTGCCCAAATTATCCAATCGTCCAAATATGCTGCTAGGGATATCCCTTGAGACCGGAGTTGCTGTACTACCGTGTCCGCCAGCTTTGTGAATATCCTGGGCGCAATGTTCAGACCGAATGGCATGACCCTGAAGGAGTAGGCTTGATTCCCGAGTCTGAAACCGAGGAACTGAGAGAAGTTCCGGCGCAACTGGGACGTGATAATAAGCGTCTGAAAGATCGATAGAGGTGGTGACGGCTCCACGCGAAGTAGAGTCCGTGCCTGAGCTACCGTAAGCATGCGAAATTTGTCGCATTTTATGTAGAGATTTAGACGCGACAGATCCAGGATCACTCTTTGCTGATCGGAGTCTTTTTGGGAACAGTGAATAACCTGCCTTGAAACTTTAGGTGCCTTACTTTCTTTATTGCTCGTTTGTTGAGCAATTCTGTCACATAATCCTTTAGGATTGATGTGGGTGGCTGGTAAAACCTGGTTAGAGGAGGAGGGTTTTGATCCAGCTCCATCCTAGGCCTTTGGACACAATGCTGTGTGCCCAAGGGCTGAAGGTCCATTGGTCCCTGAACCAAAACAGGCGACCGCCTACCTGTGTTCTCTCAGTGGGAGGGAGCGGGTTTATTCCCCTACCACGTCCAGGTCTTCCCCTTGGGGTGGTGTTGGGCTTTCCTCTATGAGGGGCTTTGCCTCTTCCTCCCCTGCAACCCTGTTAAGGCCGTGAAAATAACCACGGCCTTCATATGTGGGGTTGTATGCCGGTGAGCCACATAGGAGGTGCAGCTGGTTGGACCAGCACATACTGTTGGGGGTGAGCCTTTGAAGTGGAAGGCTGTGCCACTGCCGAGACCGGGACGGCTTGGACTACCGCCTGATGGTGGGGCCTCTTATGCCTCCTGAAACGTTTGCCTCCTCTCGATTGGGGGCCGGCCGATTCTGGGGTCTTACGCTTATAGGCTGAAATACCCCAGCGAGAACGAAGACTCTGGTTGGCCCGTGTAGCCTCGGCCATAACATTTGTGACCTCCTCTTCCGGGAAGAGGTTAGGTCCCCAGATCGAGCTTTTCACGAGCTTGTTAGGCTCGTGGACGGATAGTCGCATCGGCGAAGATGAACCTCCTACATTCCAGTCTGGCCATGATGAATTCAAATAAGTCAGACTGGAAGCCTGCCAGCAAGGACTTAGCCAAAACCTGAAAGAAGGGCTCGTCCGAGCAGGAGACGGCAGTAGCTTCAGTAAGGCATACGGAGTTCAACGACCGGGCTAACTTAACCCGAGCATCAAACTCCGCTTTCAAAGATTCCGGCAGCTTGGGGAGCTGCTCGCTAAATTGCGTGGAGGCGCAGAAGGGGTCCAGCTTCCCGACCGTGAAAGTGGACGGGGCGTCTGTCCAGAACTCATTACTTCCTGGGAATACCAGGGAAGTAGGGTCTGTCTCCCTTAGCTGAGGTACCGGATTACCATCAAAGCACGCTCGGGCCGTAGCCAGAGCGACTTTGTCCAAGCAAGGGGTGGGAAGGTTGTCTCCCAGGGCGAACATGGTAAAGTTCCCCTTGAAAGGAGTCAACTTCGTGTTATCTGCCTGCCACTCCGTCAGAGTGCGCAGGAGAGCCGACTGAGCTTGGTCCCTAGGGACGATGACAGTCTCCCTAGGAACCTTGTCTGACCGAATCCAGGCTTCCTCCGTGAGCCTCACGAAGCCTGGGTAAGGGGGCAGGAGATCGGGGGGGAAGAACTCCAATTCCTCCAACCGTCTCGTGCCAAGACCATCAAGAGTCAGCTTGCCATCATGTTGGATGGCCCGGAGAGCGAATCGCCAAGGGTTACCGACATCGAACGGCGGGGAGGTCCGCAGTGTCGGGGATAACATACTGTGGTTCGGCTGGGGTGGGTGAGCCATTCCCGCCAGTATGTTATCATGACTGGCCAACTTCTCAGAGATTTTTGCTAAATCTCGAATCCAGGTCCTCCGTAAACTGTTTTATAAAGCTGGTTAGCAAAGGCCTCTGCATCAAAAAGCAGGTTGGCGAGGAGGGCTTGGTTTTGCAGCCCTCTTACTCGCGCCTTTGCTGGAGGAACCAGACTTGCTCCCGGAGGCTACAGGTCCTGAGACCTTAGCCTTCGACGGGGAAGGGCAATGCCTTCTTGGAAGACGAGGACTTGTAGCCCTTCGCCTTCCATGAAGTCTTCAACTTCAACTTGGGGATAGCAGATGGAGCTCTATCACCCAAGGAGGAAGACTTCACAAAGCCTGCAAAGGAAGAAATAGATGAAGCAGGGGAGTCAAATAAAGGGGGGCCCGCCCCAACAACCTCACCTACCTCACCACTTACCACCTGGTCCTGCTCTACATTCATTGGTTCCAGGTCCAGATTAATGGCGGCAACATCCTCCGAGACCTCAGCGTAGAGGATATCCACTTGGGGTGGCTGGGTCTCATCCCGGATCTGCTGGATGATAGGGGTGGCAAGATCTTCAGGCACTGCTGCCGCCGCCACCCGTGCGCCGGGGTAGAGCAAGTCCCTCAACCTGGCGTCGAGGGCGTGGGGCTTCCCCGACGGAACGTTCCTTCCAAACCCAGCCACCCAGGCCCGGAGGGATTCCAAGGCAGACTTCTTGGAAGTTTCGTCCGCCTGTAAGAAAACCAACAATTAGCTAAGGACGAAAACCATTCCGGGAACCTCATAAACAATGTATAATATACAATATGAGGAGCAAAAGCAAGAGTAATGTAAAGACTGTCACTTACCAACTCATCCTGGACAGTTGTGCAGAGAGCAAAGCAAACCTCACAACCATCAGGGTGCCAAACAACCAGGTCATCCAGGCGGACCGCACAACCAGCGTGGGTCCGACAAACTACGTGACCGTAAGGTTGTTGGAGGGAGGCGGTGCACCCGGCTCCTCACAGCGAACAGTCTGTAAGAAGAAAAGTACATGAACCTCCCACCCTAAGCAAACTAAAGCTGGCGAGGCCGGAAACTCAACTGCAACCGAATACTCCGGCGGAGAAGAACTCCCTATCATAAACTGGGCCAATAAGCTCTAAATTACACAGAGTGGAAGGTAGGATTTCAGACCCGGAGTACTCCGGGAATGAAGAAAGAGAGACCAGGAACTAACCATAAGGGCTGCCAGTAAAATAACGGCGGAGACCCTGGTATAGGACCGGACTCACGAATTTATATATATAATAAATAAAGGAGAGTACTCCTGTAGATAACAGACTTATCTAAAAATAAAACAATAACAATAACAAGTGATGGTAAGAACTCAAGAGGACGGAGGGATCCGTTCCCCTATAATGAAAAACCTTCCGCCCTTACTTCCCCGCCGGAGGAACGAGACGGGTAAAATGCTTATATGTTCATAACATAGGGTGAAGCAAAATATTACCGTATCAACGTAACCCGATGGGGAGAGAGGAGACAGTGACTCGAACACGTTCGAGTAAACAAACCACCAACCCCAATACAGCGATGCTGGGGACAATCTGGGAGGGAGCGAATCCCTCAACCAACAGGAGAGGTCCCTGAACTCGGAGAAAACGCCATCTAGCGTCACCCGCACGAGTAGAGCAAGGCTGGAGAGGGGGGGAGGAGGGAGTAGGAGGAGTAGGCTACCAGGAAGGAACAGGAGACGGGGAGAAGCTCACCCGCTCAACTGCACCATACCTCCCAGACCATGAATCTTGGAGGGTAATATGACTGGAAGCAACCAACCCGAAGCCCGACTCCTACCTAGGCGAAGCCTAATATGGACCTAACCTTAGTATAGGCTAGGAAAAGGAGGGTGTAAAAGGAAGGAGGAAGCAACAGGGAGAGAAATTTTGTGCCGAGAACCAGCCGGGATCGAGAATGGCAGACAAGGGGGCGACTAGCCTAGAGGAAACACATCCAAAGAACTCGATTCCCCCAAATGGAGGAAGAGAACTAAGGGCTCACTCTGCCCACCGAAAAACGATCCCGGAGGAAAACAGCAACAAAACTCCCTCAACCTGAGCTCCACACCCAGGGCAAGGGAAGGAAGCTAACAAGCCTACTCCACAAGATAACCAACACTCATAAAAACTAAAATGTGCTCAACAGAGAGCGTAGCCTACCACGGGGAAGCGGTTAGATCTGAGGCTGCCGCCAGCACCCGAGGTAAACCACTCAATAAAATAATAAAAACAATAAAAATAAAAATAAAACTACAAGAGAGCACCATCTTCAATCAAAATTAATTAGCCTAGTAAGACCAAAAATAATAGGAACCCAACCTGGGGGGGACCTAGACGGGGCATCACTCCCAAAAGGCCAGTGGGCCAATGATAAAATTGAAAAGAGGGGGAGCCACCGCAAGGAACCACCAGGAAGGGAACCAAGGGGGCAAAATATCTATAACGACGAGGAGACAACTCCAACTGAAAAAGAACAGAAGGAGACGCCTCGCGTCGACATGGCTGGCTGGGGACGCCGTGGCGTCATAATAAGATCTCAATATTTATGAAAATACGAGACCATAACAGCCAAAAAAATAGAACAAAACCCCACAAGAAGATGGTACTTAACTTGGAAATGGTAAAGCTGCTCGACGCCATCGTAAAAGCAGAAAAAATCCAAAATAATGGAAGAGCACACAAAACAAATCAAGCGATTCACGTGCTAGAAAATGGAATGAGGTAGGTGGCGCTGGTGGCGCTGGTGTCGCCGTCCTGGCGGGTGTTTGGTGTGGGGCTGTAACGGCTCACCGCTCTGTTCCGGGGGTTTTGATAAGGAGAGATCTTTCAAGTAGGTTTCCGTGGTAGTGGTAATTCACTCACCCCTTCTTATACCGACGCCTTCCTAGAAGACGCTCGACTGGGGGTAGTAACCCCAGCTTTCCTGAAAGCTCTTTTTCTCTGGTATATCTAGCAAGGTTATACCTAGAAATTCGTGCTGTAATGGAATTTCACCGGCTGACACGGGACTGGACTCAGAAAAAATGGTTAGAAAGGCCTCTGCATTTTTAGGTTATATAGGGAATCTTGGTTTTGCAGCCCTCTTACTCGCGCCTTTGCTGGAGGAACCAGACTTGCTCCCGGAGGCTGGAACAGGTCCTGAGACCTTATGCCTTCGACAGGGAAGGGCAATGCCTTATAGGGAAGACGAGGACTTGAAGCCCTTTTTTATTATGAAAATCCATGAAGTCTTCAACATCAACTTGGGGATAGCAGATGGAGCTCTATCACCCAAGGAGGAAGACTTCACAAAGCCTGCAAAGGAAGAAACAGATGAAGCAGGAGTCAAATAAAGGGGGCCCTTAAGAGATAGCAACAACCTCACCTACCTCACCACTTACCACCTGGTCCTGCTCTACATTCCATTGGTTCTAGGTCCAGATTAATGAAACGTGCAACATCCTCCGAGACCTCAGCGTTCTGAGGATATCCACTTTGGGGTGGCTGGGTCTCATCCCGGATCTGCTGGATGATAGGGGTGGCCATCTTCAGGCACTGCTGCCGCCACCCGTGCGCCTCTAGGTAGAGTAAGTCCCCTCAACCTAGCGTTCGAGGGCGTTCATTCCCATTAAACGTTCCTTCCAAACCCAGCCACCCAGGCCCGGAGGGATTGGAAAAGAAGACTTCTTGGAAGTTTCATTATGTCTGCCTGTAAGAAAACCAACAATTAGCTAAGGACTGAAAACCATTCCGGGAACCTCATAGACAATGTATAATATACAATATGAGGAGCAAAAGCAAGAGTAATGTAAAGACTGTCACTTACCAACTCATCCTGGACAGTTGTGCAGAGAGCAAAGCAAACCTCACAACCATCAGGGTGCCAAACAATCAGGTCATCCAGGCGGACTTCACAACCAGCGTGGGTCCGACAAACTACGTGACCGTGAGGTTGTTGGAGGGAGGCGGTGCACCCGGCTCCTCACAGCGAACAGTCTGTAAGAAGAAACGTAATGAACCTCCCACCTAAAGCAAACTAAAGCTGGCGAGGCCGGAAATTCAACCAAACCGAAATACTCCGACGGAGAAGAACTCCCCTATACATAAACTGGGCCAAAAAGCTCTAAATTACACAGAGTGGAAGGTAGGATTCCAGACCCCTGGAACCAGACTTTCCGGGAATGAAGGGGAGAGACCAGGAATCAACCATAAGGGCTGCCAGTAAAATAACGGCGAAGACCCTGGTATAGGACCGGACTCACTTAAATTTATATATATAATAAATAAAGGAGAGTACTCCTGTAGATAACAGACTTATCTAAAAATAAAAAAAACAATGTAACAAGTGATGGTAAGAACTGAAGAGGACGGAGGGATCCGTTCCCCTATAAACCTGAAAAAACCTTCCGCCCTTACTTCCCTTAGCAGAAGAAAAAAGAACGACGGGTAAAATGCTTATATGTTCATAACATAGGGTGAAGCAAAATATCTAAACCTGCTGCCATCAACTCCTAAACCCTTAATGCAAGGGGAGAAAAAATTAACAGTGACTCGACACGTTCGAGTAAACAAACCACCAACCCCAATACAGCGATGCTGGGAACAATCTGGGAGGGGAGAATCCCTCAACCAACAGAGAGTCCTGAACTCGGAGAAAACGCCATCTAGCGTCACCCTGTTCTTGAGTTTTTTGAGCAAGGCTGGAGAGGAGGAGAGGGGGAGGTTGTAGGAGGTAGGATGTAGGCTACCAGGAAGGAACAGGAGAACGGGAGAAGCTCACCCGCTCAACTGCACCATACCTCCCAGACCATGAATCTTGGAGGGGCAATATGACTGGAAGCAACCAACCGAAGCCCGACTCCTACCTAGGCGAAGCCTAATATAGACCTAACCTTGGTATAGGCTAGGACGAGGAGTGTAAAAGGGAAGGGGAAGCAACTGGGAGAGAAATTTGAGCCGAGAACCAGCCGGGATCGAGAATGGCAGACAAGGGGCGTAGCCTAGAGGAAACACAACCTAAGAACTCGATTCCCCCAATTGGAGGAAGAGAACCAAGGGCTCACTCTGCCCACAGAAAAACGATCCCGGAGGAAAACAGCAACAAAACTCCCTCAACCTGAACTCCACACCCAGGGCAAGGGAAGGAAGCTAACAAGCCTACTCTAAGATAACCAACACTCACAAAAAACTAAAATGTGCTCAACAGAGAGCGTAGCCTACCACGGGGAAGCGGTTAGATCTGAGGCTGCCGCCAGCACCCGAGGTAAACCACTCAATAAAATAATAAAAACAATAAAAATAAAAATAAAACTACAAGAGAGCACCATCTTCAATCAAAATTAATTAGCCTAGTAAGACCAAAACAATAGGAACCCAACTGGGGGACCTAGAGGGCATCACTCCCCCCAAAGGCCAGTGGCCAATGATCATCTAATTCATTCAAGAGGGAGCCACATAAAGGAACCCCCAGGAAGGGAACCAATGGGGCAAAATATCTATAACGACCTGAGAGATTTGCACCAAACAACAACTGAAAAGGAACAGAAGGAGACGCCTATCTGACGCCCTAATTTGAATAAATGGCTGGCTGGGGACGCCAGTGGCAAGACATAATAAGATCTCGATATTTATGAAAATACGAGACTATAACAGCCAAAAAATAGAACAAAACCCCACAAGAAGATGGTACTTAACTTGAAATGGTAAAGCTGCTCGACGCCATCATCCAAAGCAGAAAAAAATCCAAATGATGGAAGAGCACACAAAACAAATCGAAGATTCACGTGCTAGAAAATGGAATGAGGTAGGTGGCGCAGGTGGCTGGTGTCCCGTCCTGGCGGGTGTTTGGTGTGGGGGCTGTAACGACTCACCGCTCTGTTCCGGGGATTTTGATAAGGAGAGATCTTTCGAGCAGGTTTCCGTGGTAGTGGTAATTCACTCACCCCTTCTTATACCGTGAAAAAATAATTCCTAGAAGGCGCTCGACTGGGGTAGTAACCCAGCTTTCCTGGAAGCTCTTTTTCTCTGGTATATCTAGCACAGGTTATACCTAGAAATTCGTGCTGTAATGGAATTTCACCATGCTGACACGGGACTGGACTCAGAAAATATACTGACTCATAATTAACATCTGGGAATTGTTGACCACTGCATTTTTAAGTATGCATATCGTGAATGTAACTAGAAGACTCCATATATGGTTCAGTAGACAGAAACCTAAAAAAATTTCCACTGTCACTTAGAAGAGACACATTCTAACCTAACTTAACCTAAAGTAAACATACCTAGCGAAATTGTTCTACTATACCTGAGGGGCTTTGCCGATCTGGACTTTCCATAGCCTTCCAGAGGGAAGTTTCAAATGCCAATTACATGGAATAAGATATATTGTAATTCTCAGATGTTTAATGAATTTGCCTTGACAAGTCAAAAAATAAAAAGCTCCTACTGTAAACTTCTGCCACCCAGCAGGAAAATCACAATTTTTGAAAGTAGATTCTATTTTTCCTAACTATACAAACCTGGGGTCCTTTACATTAGGAATTACTTATGGCGAAACTGGACACGGCTGTTAAACTCTTGAATAAGGTGGTTAGGCACTAACTACCACCAGGTAGGCAGGAATACCTGCCTGCCCAGATGTAAACATTCCAGTTTGCCTTTCGGTTCAGGTTCAGATTGAGGGTGACATGAGGCGGGCATAATATGTAATGCAAAGGACCTCAGGTTTGTATACTTATGAAAAATGATATTTTTATAATAAAATAAAGTTTGTTCATACTTACCTGGCAGATATATATATAGCTGTATTCTCCGAAGGACCGACAGAAATTCAAAAACTTCAGACGGCACACGCAGAGGGGGCCAGGTGGTTATATACCCATTCCCGCTGCTGGGAGGCGGGTATCAGGAACCATTCCCATTTTCTATTCAGATTTTCTAGAGCTACTGTCTCCTGAGGGGAGGAGGGTGGGTACTATGATTATATATATCTGCCAGGTAAGTATGAACAAACTTTATTTTATTATAAAAATATAATTTGGTTCATGAGACTTACCTGTCAGATATATATATAGCTGAATCCCACCATTGGAGGTGGGAAGAGACAGAATAGGATTTAGGAAACAAACATATGTAGGCGACTGACGCCTTGGTTCCTTACCTGTTAGCATTGCTGACTTCGTGATTACTGTCACCCAAGTCTGCTTCTGCTTTACTAGAGTCTCCAGCGAGGTAGCGACCTATAAAGCTGGTGAATTCTAGATGATCTGTCAACGGGGGCGAGACCACAATGTGACTAGACCATATGACCTTACTGTGAGGGCAAACGACAAACTAAACAACCACCTGACCAAGCCTAGCTTACGTCATGAAGTCATAACATAAGCTAAGGACTGGGACGACCACCACTGGTGGAACGACCCAACAACCATAAAAACACCATAACTAAAAATGAAAAACACACCTAACCATTAACTATAGGAGAGGATGAGTGTCGCTTTCTTTCCCCAAGATCGTATTTGCGGAAACGTAAGGCCCCCAGCGCACAGCAATTCTCATAGGAAGTCTTTACTTCAGTAAGGTAATGTGAAGCAGACACAGAATTGCTTGGGACAAAAAGTGGCACCCAGAATGTCATTGAGAGACAAGTTTTTCTGGAAAGCCACTGAGGTAGCAATGGCTCTCACTTCGTGAGCCTTGACTTTCAAAAAGGCTCAAATCCTTGTCTTGAACACTGGAATGGGCATCTATAATGGTGCTTCTTAAAAAGAACGCCAGAGCATTCTTAGAAAGAGGTAAATCCGGCCTCTTAACTGAGCACCACAGCTTGTTAGAAGGACCTCTACAATCCTGAGTCCTCTGTAGATAAAATTTCAGAGCCCTGACAGGGCACAGGGTTCTCTCTGGTTCTTGTCCAATGATCTCCGTCAAACCCTTAATCTCGAAGGAAGATCTGGGCCAAGGGGGAAGATGGGTTTTCATTTTTAACAAGAAACATAGGGCTCAGAGAACATAATATAACATCATGGCCTCTAAAGCCTATAATCTTGCTGATAGCCTGAAGTTCACTAACTCTCTTCGCTGTCGCCAGAGCAGTTAGGAAAATAGTTTTTCTGGATACGTCCTTGAAGGATGCAGAATGTAGAGGCTCGAATCGTTTCGACATTAGGAATTTTAGGACAACATCTAAATTCCACGAAGGCAACTTTGGGTGAGCTACCTTAGAAGTTTCAAAAGACCTTAGAAGATCGTGAAGGTCTTTGTTGTCCGATTAGGTCAGGCCTCTATGCCTAAAAACAGCTGACAGCATGCTTCTGTAACCCTTTGATGGTAGGTACTGCCAGCTTTAATTCCTTCCTCAAATAAAACAGAAAGTCGGCTATCTGGGACACAGAGGTTGTGGTAGAGGAAATTCCCTTAAGCTTGCACCACTTCCTGAATATGACCCACTTCGACTGGTACACTGCATTGGAGGAGGCTCTCCTGGCATTGGCGATCGCCTTAGCCACTGGTCTTGAAAAACCCCTCGCTCTGACCAACTTTTTGATAGTCTGAATGCAGTCAGACTCAGAGCGCGAAGGTTTTTGTGGTACCTCTCGAAGTGGGGTTGTCTGAGAAGATCTATTCTCATGGGAAGCGTCCTTGGGAAGTCCACTAGGAATGTCATGACCTCTGTGAACCACTCTGCTGAAGGCCAAAAGGGGCGAATTAATGTCATCCTCGACCCTTCTGAGGCCACAAACTTCCTGATGACTTCCCCAGGATCTTGAATGGGGAAAGGCATACAGGTCCAGACCCTTCCAGTCCCAGAGAAGGGCATCTACTGCTACTGCCCCTGGGTCGAGAACAGGAGAGCAGTACAGAGGTAGCCTTGTCGTCCTTGAGCGTTGCAAAAAGGTCCACCAGAGGACGACCCCAAAGCTTCCAAAGCTCCTGACATACCTCTGCGTGCAGGGTCCACTCTGTCGGAAGAAGTTGATGCTGCCGACTGAGAAGGTCCGCAGCGTGACATCTCGACCCCTGCAACAAATCTTGTGAGAGAATCGTAACTTGTCGAGAATGGGCCCACAACAGGATCTCTTTTGCAATCAGGAACAGGGACCGAGAATGAGTACCTCCTTGTTTCTTGAGGTACGCCAGAGCTGTGGTGTTGTCCGAGTTGATCTGAACCACCCGGCCTGCAACCTGATCTTCTCAAGAACTGAAGAGCTAAGAGAATCGCTCCCAATTCTTTTAGATTGATGTGCCAGGACACCTGTTCCCCCTTCCAGGTGCCTGACACTTCCTCCCCCACTAGTGTTGCTCCCCATCCCGATGTGGGACGCGTCCGGAAAACAACACTAGGTCGGGTTCTGAAGAGAGAGAGAAACCCCTTCTGCCAATTTTGCGGGATCGAGCCACCACCTTAGATGGTCCTTGGCAGAGAGAGAGATCTTGAGAGTCTCCTCTAGATCCTCCTTGTTCTTCCAGTTGTCCACAAGGAAAAACTGGAGGGGTCTGAGATGCAACCTCCCCAGGGAAACAAACTTCTCCAGCGATGAAATGGTCCCCAGCAGACTCATCCATTCCCTCACCGAGCATGTTTCTTTCCCCAGGAAGGCCGAAACTTTTTCGAAGCAGTGCTGCTGACGTTCCTGGGATGGAAAGGCTCGAAAAGCCACTGAATCCATCTGAATCCCCAGGTAAACAATGGACTGAGAAGGGATCAGATGTGACTTCTCTAAGTTCACTAGAAGTCCCAGGGACTTTGTCAGCTCCAACGTTGAGTGCAGGTCCTCCAGACACCTTTCTTTCGACGAAAGCTCGGAATGAGCCAGTCGTCTAAATAGAGCGAGATCCTTATGCCCGCTAGGTGAAGCCACCGGGCAACATTCCTCATCAGAACTGTGAAGACCATAGGAGCTGTGCTCAGTCCGAAACACAGAGCCCTGAACTGGTACACTCATCCCCAGGACAAACCTCAAATACTTCCTTGACTGAGGATGAATGGGGACGTGAAAATAGGCGTCCTGGAGGTCCAGCGAGACCATCCAATCGCCAGGTCTTAACGCACTTAAAACGACTGAGACGTCTCCATCTTGAACTTCTCCTTGACAACAAAATGGTTCAGTCTGCTGATGTCCAGGACTGGTCTCCACCCCCCTGACTGTTTTGGAACCAAGAAGAGACGATTGTAGAATCCTGGAGAATCCAAATCCAGGACTTGCTCTATGGCTCTCCTCTCGAGCATCTGTTCGAGCAGATCGAAAAGAATCTGTTGCTTCTCTGGGCGGTAAGAGGGCGACAGATCCCTGGGTGTTGAAGACAGGGGGGAAATTCGAGGAACGGGATCCTGTAACCTTTCCCGATTACACTGAGGGACCAGGAGTCCGCCCCTCTTACTCTCCAGGCTTCCGAAAACAAAAGAAGCCTGGCTCCTACTGGTGTCTGGAGGTCCGGTGTATCATTTCTTGCCCCTTGGGTTAGAAGGGGCTCCACCTCTGGAGAGGCCTCTTCCTCGAGGAAAGGATTTTGAGGAGGAAGCTCTGCCACGAAAGGGCTTCTGCCTCTTGGCGGCTAGTCCCCTGAAGACGTGGACGGGACATTAGGACGCCTGGAAGACTGCGCCAGAAGGTCTTGAGTAGCCTTCTCCTTAAGGCTGGAGGCGAGATCCTTGACTAACGGCTGGGGAAGAGATGGCTAGAAAGAGGGGCGAAAAGCAATTCAGCCCTCTGCACAGGAGAAACTGACTTTGCTGCAAAATTGCAGTATAAAGCCCTCTTCTTCAAGAGGGTCGTACCAAAATGAGCAGCCAGTTCATCCGCGCCATCTCTGACGGCCTTGTCCATGCACGACAGCACACTGGACAGCTCCCCAGAGAGATAGAGTCTGGACTCCTAGTCCTCAAGTCCAAGGCCCCCAAGCACCAATCCAAAAAAGTTGAAGACTTCCATAGTCCTGAAAAGCCCTTTAAGATGATGGTCCGTCTCAGAAAGCGTCCAGGTCACCTTCGCTGAAGAAAGGAGAGCCCTCCTTGGGGCGCATCCGACCAGACTCATGAAGTCTCCTTGGGAAGAAGAAGGACTCTGGAGCCAATTTCTTCTCCAGTCTCATACCATATCCCAGCCTTTCTGCACAATCTAGACGGAGGTAGGGCAAAGGAAGACTTGCCTTGAGTTTTCCGATCCTCCATCCACGAATTGACTTTCTTGAAGCTTTCTTGGTAGCCAGCGAAGTCTTCATCTGAAGGAAGCGGGTGATTTCCTCACCTTCGACGAAGCTAACTGCGAAGGGGGAGAGAGAGGAGCAGAAGGCTGAAATTTATCAGGAAATAATTCTCTCAGCATGCTGGCCAAAACCTGATAGTCCGATGAAGACGACAAAGGGGGCTGTTCCTGCTCTGCAGACTCCGACTCATGAGACAACTCTCCCTCTTCAACGGGAGCGACAGGAGAGTCTTCCGGAACTTGAGGAAGACTAAGACCTTGAGGCCCGATTTCGAAAAAGAGACCTCTTCTTGCATGAAAGAGCAGAAGAAAATTCTGGGGCGATCCGTCAGAGACTGAAGCGTCCTGACGGCGTCCTGACGAAGCGTCCTGCCTCGAATGCTGCCGAGCATCTTGCTGAGCGTCCTGAAGAGTGTCCAGGCGAGAGGAGAGAAGCGTCTTGCCGAGCGTCCTGAAGAGCATCCTGAACGAGTGTGATGAGAGCCAGCACATGCAGCGTCATGCCGAACGTCCTGCCGCGCGTCCCTCCGAACGCCTCTTGCGAGCTGCAAGAGGGGAAGAGCCCTGACCAGCAAAAGAAACGTTAGGATCAGCAGCCTGAGGAGCGTCAAGACGGGCAAAGAAACCTGATGATCCAACGAACGATGAGGGCGACCAGGAGAACTCGCCGGAGAGAGAGACGAACGAAGAGCAGGAGAGGGAGACCTCTTAGACCTCTTAACGGGCAGCTTCAAATCCTTGCGGCGCCTACGAGGTTCAGACTCCTTTGCAGCAAGTAGGAAAGCCAACTGCCGCTGCATGTCCTGGAGAAGACGCTTCGAAGGAGAAGACTCCCTCTCAGGAGAAGGGCTGCTCTTGTGAGAAGAAGAGGGGGAAGGGGACGTCCTCTTCCTTCTACCATGGGCGACGACAGCTCTCTTCTTGGGGCGACTGGGACGCTCAAAAACGTCCTCCTCGGAAGAAGTCCTGGTCCTCTTTGCGGCGGCAAACTCGTGGAACCACTCAGGAGAAGAAATGAGTGCTCGAGAAAGAGGAGGAGAAGCGTCCTCCTCTGAGAAGCTTCTCTTGAAAGCGACGAGTCCAACCGAGAACACGACCCCTTGTGTGGAGGGGGCGCCTCAGGAGGACGAAGCAGCAATCCTTAAGGATGCGTGGCGCGAGCACGATCCTTGGCAGCCTGGGAAACGACAACAGGGCCTGCTGAAGGGACGCCAGATCGGTGGGGGTCCCGTAACCCTCTTGCGACTTTCGACATGCCCACTCCCTGAGTCCTGGGAGTTCGGCAGAGGTCCAGGCCTAGAGGCATTATAGGGCCGATCTGACGCCCCCTCCACAACACTAGGGGGATCACTGCACTTCACAACACTTTCAATTGCCAGCACCTTCGACTCTAAAGCACGAATGGCGTTCAAAATCTGCGCAAGGGCATTACCTTCCGCAGACGCAATCACAGGGTCTGAAGGCAACACTACAGGGATAGGTGAAGCATTAGAAGGGTTAACAGGTGACAAATTATTACCCTGACTCCCACCAGCAGACACACTCCTGGAGGAAGACCTCCTGATACGGTCACGCTCTAACTTGCATACATAAGAGTCATAAACCTTCCAATCAGAATCAGGCAAAGACTCACACTCCTTGCAGCGATCATCCAACAAACAGACATGCCCTCTACATCTCATGCATACTGTGTGAGGGTCTACCAAGCTTTCAGTAGCCTCACCTTACACTCCTTCACAACACACACCCTGAAACTAGCAGAACTAGAACCAGACATCGTGTTCAAAGAAAAGCCAAAGCCAAAATCAAAACAGTCCACAAAAGCGTATGCCTATCCACAAATCCAAAGTCAAAAACCAAAAGACAATCAGAATACTCAAGTGGAAAAAGTTTTCGAAATCCAACGACAGAGGTATTGACAACGGGTGTTGACAATACCGGCGACAGAGAAAATCTGAATAGAAAATGGGAATGGTTCCTGATACCCGCCTCCCAGCGGCGGGAATGGGTACTAACCACCTGTCCCCACTGCATTTGCCGTAAGTTTTTGAATTTCTGTCGGTCCTTTGGAGAATACAGCTATATATATATCTGACAGGTAAGTCTCATGAACAAAATACAATTTACTTTAAAAAATTGTGATTTGTTCCAACATGATATACAAACCGTCAGTCCTTTACATTAGGAAGACTCACTGGTTGGAGGAAGGAATATGAGTGAGTCTCTTGAACTGACTGGAGTTCTGCACACCTGAGCTACTCCTCCTGGTCAAAAGAGCGAGGAAGAGTACCGTGCTTCTGACATATTGATTGGAGTGTAGGAACTGCAAGATCAAATGTCAGATAATGGACCTTTTCACATGAGTGAGGAAACGTAACTCTCACGAAATAGGCTGGGAAGAATCTATAGTTGGAAGCAGTAAGGAAAACCTGAGATAGAGTTTCCCTTATTGCCAGTCTCTCCTTCCTCCCCTTGCCAGAGGAAGGAGCAAAATTGCTTCTATGATTCTAGTAGAACGGGTGTTCGATGTATAGTCTTACCATATCAGACGCCAGATCCAGCAAGTACAGGCGGTCCCCGGTTTACGACGGGGGTTCCGTTCTTACATCCTGTTTGCGCACATATTGTCACAACCCAAAAATCGTTGTAAGCCGGAAAAATCGTCGAAAATCGTCAAAAATCATAAGAAAACCTTACTTTTAATGCTCTGGGTGCATTGAAAACGATGTAAACTGCATTATTATTGAGTTTTACATCAAAAAAACCTTCAAATTATGATTATTCTGCCGTTTTGGGGCCATATTTCTTCTTCGGATCGGCGATGATGGCGTCGTAACCCCGAACATGCGTCAGAAGCCGGGAAATAATTTCTGATGAATATATTTGAAAAGCATCGAACCTCGAACGTCGTGGCGGAACTGTCGTAAACCGGGAACTGCCTGTAATAGTTCGAGTCCTGTTCTCATCCCGAAGGAGGAGAAGTAGGAGGACTGGGAAGGAGGAGGAAGAGAGGCCAGTCACTCTTGGTATCCTTCTCACTTTCAGAACCAACACCTTAGTCGAGATGATACTCGTCCTCTTGAAGGAGCCAGGTAAGAAAATACAACTTGTTGAGCAGCCACCACAGGGCCAAGGAAAAATAACAATTTTTAAAAGTAAATTGTATTTTTCCTAACTATACAAACCCGAGGTCCATTACATTAGGGATTACTTTCAGGCGTAGGCTGGAAACGGCCGTTAAACTCTTGAGCAAGGTGGTTAGGCAGTAACTACCTCCAGGTAGGCGGGGATACCCGCCTGCCCGGATGTAAACATTCTAGTTTGCCTTTCGGCCCAGGTACATATTGAGGGGTGGCATGAGGTGGGCATAAAGTGTAAAGGACCTCGGGTTTGTATAGTTAGGAAAAATACAATTTACTTTTAAAAATTGTTATTTGTTCCAACACAATATACAAACCCTAGGTCCTTTACATTAGGAGACTCACTGATTGGAGGGAGGAATCTGATAAAGTCTCTCTGAACTGACTGGAGTTCACCACCTTGTCTTCTCTTCCTGGTCGTGAGAGCGAGGAAGGGAAAAACTGCCTCTGACAAAAGATCGGGTTGTAAGAAACACAGGATCAGTTGTCAGACTTCTGGGTCCCTTTGCATGAAAGAGGAAACATCAGTTCATGCAAAGTAGGCTAGGAAGAATTTGACGTCGGATGACAATAAGGCAAATACAAGCATTGGGTTTATCTCATAGCCATGGTCTCCTTCCTCCCCTTGCAAGAGGAAGGAGGGGGGTTGCTTCTATTAACCTGAACGGAAATAGAACGGGAGCTCCCGTTATGTACTTATCTGCCTCGATCGCCCGGTCCAGCCTGTAATGGCATGTCCGCTCCCTGCCCGTGGGAAGAGAGCCAGGATGGGGAGAAAGAAGAGAGGCCAGTCACTCAACATTCAATCTCCCAATCACAAACGTACAACATAGGCGAGATGCAACCTGTCCTGTTAGGGGAGCTGGATAAGCTACACAACTTATTGAGCAGCCACCACAGGACCCAAGGAAAAAGTGTCCAAGGACTTGTGTGCAACATCCCGGAGGTAGAAGGAGGTGAAGGTAGTCTGTTGGGACCACACACCCGCCTTCAGCACCTGCGGTATCGACATATTCTTCCGGAATGTGAGAGATGGACCAAGCCATTGACTTCGTGAGCTCTCGGGTGAAAAGGTACCGGTATCGTCGTCGTCAGCTGCCAAGTACCTCCTTTGATCGCTTCACGAAGTCAGGAGGAAGATGTGTCCTCAGACACTTCTTCCTTGGGAGAGACCGTACTAGCGAAAACGTTGACGACATCCAGGTTAGGAATGTCGAACCTTTCGGAAAGTACCACAGCTCCCAATAGGACAAAGTAACGAATGATCTGGATCATCGATACAAAGTCCAAGGAGGAGGGGAACAAGAAGGACTCGAACCCGACAGTCGATGCCAATGGATTCGGAGTCCACCTACGACATCTGAGGAGTCGAGGTATGATCCCCATCCCTGTTCTTCCATCTTCTACGCCAAGGCCAGGGTAAGATGAGAGATGGACCTAAGAGGGCATATCTCTATCCGACGACTCTCGTAGGGCGAGTGCAGAGCACAGACAGGAACCCTAAACGAGAGTTGTATGCCACCCAAGAAACAGTTCCCTGGGAGAGCATGACTGAAGAAGCTTCTCGTCCATAGCTAACTCTCGACTGAGGAGACAAAGGCTACTTCAGATAGAAGACTAGGTCGCAAGGGCCTAAGTTCTTCACAAATGAAAGGGAGAGAAGCAGCCCTCGGCAGAGAAGATGAGGAAGTCCAGACTTGACGAGCGACTCTGACCAGAGAAGAAGTTCCGACAACGACACCACCAGCGAAGACGGATCCAGTCCCTGGGACAGTGTTGCAGAGGACTTCAAGGGATATCCAGCTATATCCGTTGCCGCTCGGCGAGAAAGCCTGTGCTTGCAAGGAAAGCTGGAAAGTCTCCCAGTCCTGAACACACAGGGATGTACTGCCTCAAGAACCGCTTCTTGTGTAGCTGCACAGGAGGATGGATCAAGCGGAATTCTTCTCGATGCCTCGGCAATCAGGTTGGATGAAGGCAAAGTCTTCAAGTATTTGTCTGTAACTCGGGGTGAGCAATGTTCGTGAACCCCTAGCGAAACGGACAAAAACGGAGGGAAAAAACGTCGATATTGAGTTTTCACCAAGAGACAGCATGCCTCAACAGAGCGGCCCCTGGTCTGGTATGAGGGAACGAGAAAACACCACCGACTTGTGTGCAGGGAGGCAACAGAAGGACGATAGGGATTTCTCAGTCCAGCAGTCTCTGCATGAATCTTTGTGAAGAAAGAGTGAGCAGCATGTTCCGTCCGGATCACTCAAACCCGAGGCCAGGCTTGCCTACCAATACATCCCCACCAGGAATGCATCTGGTTAATTGAGCTGTCAAGTGTGCAATAGAACAACACTCGAGTTCCTTCAAATGTCGAGATGAAACAGGAGGAAAAAACGATTGCCTCTTGTTTGTCGACAAATGCCACTACTGTGGTTTTGTTGTTCAATGAAACCAGTGAGTGCCGCAAAACCCATCCTGAGTTCTCGGACGGCCAAAAAGTTGCCCTGAGCCCAGGACGGTGACGAGAAGGTACTAACCTTCTCGGTCACACAAATTCAAGACAAGGTCTTACCAGTGTGCGCCTATTCCTCTATCTGTGAATCCGTAAGTAGACACAAGATGTGAGGGGAATATGCAAGCATATTCGAAGGTTCCTTCAATCAAGCATTAGCCTAACTCTTTCCTCATACATCGAAGAGGAAAGAACGGGGAAAAGGAAGCAGACTTCCATTTTCCACCATGGGGAAGCTTCTGCAAGATGACAGGGTACCGAGCCAATTAGCTCTAGCCGGCTGGCATTTCCCGAATCGGGAGCACGGGAGAGGTGGTGGGATGAAAGTTCGATGGAAAGAATTGCCGAGACCTAAGGGAAATAGATACTTCTCCTGAAGGAATCCATTCCCAGGTCTCGGCAATCTCGCTGCCAGTTCCAGAGACTCGATAAGTATCATTTCGTCCAGGCATCAGCAGTTGCTATCTTCTTCTGAAGCCTAGGACTTCTTAGCTAAGGAATTGAGGGGGGGCTGGCTTGAACTCAAGGTCGAGTTGAGATGACTAAGACCCAAAGTTCTTGGCCAATGTCCAAAGGACAAGTCAGTGCCCTGGTGTGAACCTTGATTACCGGGGTATCTGGCAAATCTCTGAAAGAGAAAGGCAGAACCAAGTAAAGGTTTGTTCCCAAGGGTCGAGCCAACTCGGGACTTACGAAACCGGAGATCCGAATTGGGACAAAGTTCTTCTTCTTAGCACCAGAATTGCCCAAAAAACTTCAGTCGGCAAGACCCTCCGAGGCAAGGAAGAATTCATATTCTGTCGAGGCAGGGGTGGAAGCTTGGTGTCTCGACCTGAATTAACTCCTTCGAAGAAAAGAATTCATCAGGTCCCCTGACACTCTCGGCCCCTCGGAAACTGCAAGGGTTGCGAGTGATGAAGGTTATTCATTGGGGGAGCCGTGGTCCTGTCCTGGGGATCCTCGCACCGATGAATCGGCGCGAAGTTCCCTGAGAACACGGGGGCGATCGTAACTTGAAGAGGAAGACCCTTGCTGTTTCCGATGCGTGAAACTCCTGTACCTCTCCCCTTGGAGGGAGACCTTGACAGATCCCATGAAACCCTCCTCGGCTACCTGGTTATAATACGAGGGAATCGGGGGACCGATACCCAAAGCACGCCAGGCAGCCGAACTCCGAAAAAGAAAATTTCGTCGGAGCTCTCTCTGTCTGTCTCACGCCTCTCGGAACAACCGAGAGGAGAAGAGAACAGGTGAGGAGAAAAGAGTATCCCTACCTGTCCTGCCAGTATGATAAGCAGGAGAGGCGGACCATGAGCGGTAATCAACCGAAGGAGATTACTGCCGTGGCAAAGCGCTTTCCTGGGAAGAGCAAAAAAGTTCACTCGAACATAGCCGAGAACCCGAATCGGAAAAAACCTGGTAGGTATGCAGCGGACTGGGAGGCAGGCGGGGCGAGCCGAGCCGAGCCGAGCCAGTCTGGCAAGCCGAGTCGAGTCGAGCCGAGCCGAGCCAGTCTGGCAAGCCGAGTCGAGCCGAGCCAGTCTCGTAAGTGCGACCAGGGGCCGAGCCGAGCCAATTGCGCGAACACAATCATAACTGGGCAGGCCGGACTCATCTGCTGTGAACAATTGCTAGTTTCCCGAACTCTAAACTCTTTCGAGGCCGAGGCCCCTCGAGAAGAAGGTTCAAAGGGGAATTCTGTGTCTGCTATCTTGCATGCTCGAACCCTAAAGTTCAAGACACAAGAATGAAGCCCGGCCGAGCAACCGAAGCAGCTGGCGAGCAGTATCGAGACACCTGGCGTCGCGGCACCCCAACACCTGGGTGTCCCGGCAACCAGACACCTGGGTGTCTCGGCACTTTCTCTCATCCTGTGCCTCTCGTATGGAGAGCGCTTCAAAATGCAATTCATAGAATTCAAGCTACCCACAAGACTTCCGAAAATCGGGAGCGGGCTGCTTTGTTTCCTAATAGATCGAAAGAGCCAAGCACAGAACCAGTCTTAGACGCAGACTTCCAAGACTGGCAACAAGGGCGTGGCCTCGAGAGGCAGCTTCTCTTCTCGTGGCCCCAAAACGCAAGATCCCACAGGAGAATGCGAATCGGTCAACGAGAGAAACTTGTCTCCCGGAAGAGAGTCAGTCCCTTAGAAGTCCTGCAGGACTCCCAAAGTGAATCTCTTTCCTGCTTCTTCTGGTGTTCGAACCAAGAGGATTGAGACACCAGGCTGGGAACCCGACCGAGCACTGGCAAACACTCGGGGAGCGCTTGCGGTGCTGGCAGGAAGAGGAGCCAAGACACCTGGGTGCCTCGGCCCTTTCTCTCGCACTGCTCCCGAACTGGGCCCAGGAAAATCTCTCCAGACCAGATCGGGATACTCGATATTCCATAGAATCTCGAGCACTCGGCAGCGCTCAAGAACAGTGCCCGGCATCCCCCATCTTAGAGGCGGAACCTCTAAGACTTGGGAACGGATCGCAAACTGAGGTCTGAGCGCCACTGGCTTTCCAAACACAAAACCCAGGGCTATGCCAATCGGTTTCCTAACCCGAAGGTCGGGAAGAGCCAACGAGAGACCCACTGCCTCCTTGGAAGGGAGGCAGTCCCTAGACGTCCAAGGGCATCAAGGAAGAAGCAGCATTCCTTTCCTTCGGCCGATGGAGGTCTGTCCGATTCTCGGGACCCCTTGGACCTCGGGAGAGGAAGGGAAGACGCAGCAGAAGACAAAATCGAAGATAAGATGAAGAAGATGGCGGCTACTTCCACAGGGGCGGCTTCCTTCACCTCCACTCCGACATCTTCTACAGGATGGTGGACACGAAAACATCGTAACCTCCAGGGTAGTCCGGCAGGAACACAATGGACGCAGCCAAGACACCACCACCAGGAGAAGCATGATCAGGACAGCCGATGCAGGAGCTACGGCAGCAATTCGGAAGGCAGGAGCTACTGCAACGGCCAGGAACATCACCTCAACAGGACCACTTCCTACATCTTCACACTGACATCTTCTACAGGATGGCGGACATCGTAACCTCTGGGGCAGCTGGCAGGAACGCACGGAAGCGGCCCCAGGCACGACCTCCAGAAGCGGCAGGAATGATCAGGACAGCCGATGCAGGAGCTACGGCAAAGGTTCGGAGAGCAGGAGCTATGCAACGGCCAGGAACGTCACTTCCACAAGGCGACTTCCTTCCCTTTCACGCCAACATCTTCTACAGGATGGCAGACATCGTAACCTCCAGGGCAGCTGGCAGGAACACAACGGAAGCGGCCCCAGGCACGATCACTAGGAGAAGAAGCGGGCACAATCAGGACATCCGATGCAGGAGCTACGTTAGCGGTTCGGAAGGCAGGAGCTACTGCAACGGACAGAATGTCATTTGAAAGTCACCAGCAGCGACAGGAGTGATCAGGATGGCTGCAGCAGGAGACCAGGAGAACAGCCCAGAGACTGTCGTCGAGTTGACAAGAGCATAACACACGGAACAGCAGGAGCAGATGGACCACAGATACGCAGGAAGCATTGCAACAGCATACATGAAAACCAGCAATGACAGCGATCGATCTACATCGGCGGGAACAGAGTCAGAGCAATCCCGACGTGGAAATATGTCATCTAATCAGGTATTGTGGTCGATACCGAAGCAACACTGAATGCATGTCGGGACTGCTTCATGCAAGATATTCTTGATATATCCAGCCAACTACTGCTGTGTCTGCGATGCTCACTGTCAACCTGAAAGAAAAACAAAGATGATTAGTAGAGGGAGGCTCCTCCCGCTACAAGGGGAACAGCCCTATGCAGCGGGTGGAGGTACTCTAGACGAGGTCGCTCGATCGCTCCCCCCCGTTCTTCGCCCGTCGAGCGTGCAAAGAGGGCGAAGGAGAGAGATCTACAAAGGGGAGAAGGAAGAACCTACGGGAAGAGAAAAAAGGACGGAGGGGAGGCCACCAAGGGCGCAGTGGAAGCGGAACTTATCGACGACGCCCGTAACCTCCCACTCGGCCCGCAAATCTCTAAGCGCAGGCGGCGAGTAACACTCAGCATAAGTAGGAAGAAATTAGTGATGCCCCTTACACACGGAGGGCAGAAACCCAAGAAGGGAACTAACTCTTACGTCCCGATGGATGTAGGGGAGAGAAGATATTGCGTCCCAAACTATATCTCCGAAAGTACAGGGGCGCATTCAGTATTTACGTAAAGGGCCGGTGGAGAGAAGCATTACCACTTGGTTACGCTACTCCAGTTATGCCCTTGGCCGTCAAACCCAAGACACAGGCAGGGAATGACGGCATACGCAAGGTTATCACAAATCGTGGGTTTGTATTAACAAATATCAAACACATGAATATATAAACAAAAATACAGAAAGATCCCACCGGGATAATAAGAGCTTAATGACAGTCAGGCAGAGAGAACGAAAACACGTCAGCAACGCATGACGGCTGAAAGCAAACTGGAATGTTTACATCCGGGCAGGCGGGTATCCCGGCCTACCTGGAGGTAGTTACTGCCTAACCACCTTGCTCAAGAGTTTAACGGCCGTTTCCAGGCTATGCCTGAAAGTAATCCCTAATGTAAAGGACCGAGGGTTTGTATATTGTGTCGGAACAAATGGTTCCAAGGGCCTGTGGGCAAGGTGGTCTATGAGACCAAGTCTTGCTTCCAGACCGACAGAAACTTCCGGAATGCGAGGGATGGATCACGCCACTGACTTCTTGAGTTCTTGGGTGGAAAGTACCGGTACTGTCATTGCCAACTATCGAGTACCTCTTTCGATTGCTTCATGAAGCCAGGAGAAAGATGTGTCCTTAGACACTTACCTTGGGAGAGATAGTATTAGCTAAAACATCGATGACATTCAGGTTAGGAATGTCGAGCCTTTTTGGAAAGTACCACAGCTCCCTAATAGGACAAAGAAATGACTGATCTGCATCATCGATACAAAGTCCAAGGAGGAAGGGAACAAGGACTACTCCAACCCACCAATAGATGCTGATGGATTTGGAGTCCACTTACGACATCCGAGGAGTCGAGGTATTGATCCCCTTCACCTGTTCTTCCATCTTCTGTGCCAAGGCCGGAGCAAGGTGAGAGATGGTCCTAAGAGGGCACATTTCTATCCGACGACTCTCGTAAGGGCACATGCAGAGCATGGGACAGGAACCCTAAATGAGAGTCATATGCTACCCAGGGAACACTTCCCTGGAACAGCAGGACTGAAGAAGCTTCTCGTCCATACCTAAATCTCGACTGAGGAGAAGAAGGCTACTTCAGACAGAAGACTAGGTTACAAGGGTTGTGTTCTTCACAAATGAAAGGGAGAGAAGCAACCCTCGGCAGAGAAGACGAAGTCCAGACTTGAAGAGCGACTCTGACCCGAGAAGAAGTTCCGTCAACGACACCCACCAGCGAAGACGGATCCAGTCCCTGGGACAGTGTTGCAGAGGAGATTCTGAGGACTTCAAGTGATATCCAGCTATATCCGTTGCCGCTCGGCCAGAAAGACTATGCTTGCAAGGAAAGCTGGAGGGTCTCCCAGTCCTGAACACACAAGGCTGTACTGCCTGAAGAACCGCTTCTTGTGTAGCTACGCAAGGTTGGGTCAAGCAGAACTCTTCTTGATGCCTCGGAAGCAGAGTTATCAGGTCGGGCGAAAGGCGAAGTCTTCTAGTATTTGTCTGTGACTCGGGGTGAGCGATGCTTGCGAACCCCTAGCAAAACAGAAAAATACGGAGGGAAAAACGTAGATATCAATTTTTTCCCAAAAAGACAGTATGACTCACCGTAGCAGCCCCTGGGTTTGGTACGAAGGAGCGAGAAAAATTACCGACTTTGTTGTGCAGGGAGGTAACAGAAAGACGGTAGGAATCTCTCAGTCGAGCAGTCTCTTCGTGAAGAAAAGAGTGAACAGCATGTTCCGACCCGAAGCTCACCTACCAAATCATCCCCACCAGGAATGCATCTGGCTAAATGAGCTACTGAGTGCATTACACAACACTTGAGTACCTGCAAATGTTGACATATGAAACAGGAGGAAAAACAATTCCCTTTTGTTTGTCGACGAATGCCACTACTGAATGTCGCAAAACTCATCCTGAATTCTTGGAAGGCCAAAAGGCTGTCTTGAGTTCAGGATGGCGATGTGAAGGTACTAATCGTCTCGGTCACACATCTTCAAGACAAAGTCTTACAGGTGTGCGCCTATTCCTTGACCGGTGAATCCGGAAGTAGACACATGATGTGAGGGGAACATGCAAGCATATTCGAAGGTTTCTTCAACCAACAATTGGCCTAACTCTTTCCTCATATTTCAAAGAGGAAAGAAGGATGGAGGATTGGAAGCAGACCTCCATTCTCCACTATGGTGAAGCTTCTGCAAGATGACAGGATACCTAAACGATCAGCTCTAGCTGGGCTGGCATTTCCTGAATCGGGAGCACAGGAGAGGAGGCAGGATGAAAGTTTGCTGTAAAGAATTGCCGAGACCTAAGGGAAATAGATACTTCTCCTGAAGGAATCCATTCCCAGGTCTCGGCAATGTCGCTGCCAGCTCCAGAGACTCGATAAGTATCATTTCATCCAAGCATCTGCAGTGGGAGAACTTCTTCCCGGTTGATACTTCTTTCTCTCGGAAAAAAGGTTCCAAGGGCCTGTGAGCAAGACCATACTGACAAGAGTGTGGTCTATGAGACCATGTCTTGCTTCCAGACCGACAGAAACTTCCGGAATGCAAGGGATTGACCAAGCCATCGGCTTCGTGAGCTCTCGGGTGGAAGGTACCGGTATCATTGTCATCAGCTGCCAAGTACCTCCTTCGATCGCTTTGTGAAGCCAGGAGGAAGATGTGTCCTTAGACACTTCTTCCTTGGGAGAGATAGTACTAGAGAAAATGTTGACGACATCCAGGTTAGGAGTGTCAAGCCTTTTCGGAAAGTACCACAGCTCCCTAAAGGACAAAGTAACGAATGATCTGGATCATCGGTAAAAAGTCCAAGGAGGAGGGGAACAAGGACGATTCGAACCTGACAACAGATGCCAAAAGATTCAGAGTCCACCTACGACATCTGAGAAGGAGTCGAGGTATTGATCCCCTTCACCTGATCTTCCATCTTCTACGCCAAGGCTGGAGCAAGAAGAGAGATGGTCCTACGCGGGCACATCTCTATCTGACGACTCTCGTAAGGGCGGGTGCAGCATGGGACAGGAACCCTAAACGAGTTACATGCCACCCAGGGAACAGTTCCCTGGGACAGCAAGAACAAAGAAGCTTCTTATCTGAAACTAATCTTGATTGAGGAGAAGAAGGCTACTTCAGATAGAAGACTAGGTCGCAAGGGCCTACGTTCTTCACAAATGAAAGGGAAAGAAGCAACCCTTGGCAGAGAAGACGAGGAAGTCCAGACTTGAAGAGCAACACTGATCCGAGAAGGAGTAACACAATGACATCCACCAGCGAAGACGGCTCCAGTCCCTGGGAGTGTTGCAGAGGACTTCAAGAGATATCCAGCTATATCCGATGCTGCTCGGCGAGAAAGCCTATGCTTGGAACAGAAGCTGGCAGATCTCCCAGTCCCGAACACACAGGGATGTACTGCCCGAAGAACTGCTTCTTGTGTAGCTGCTACAGGAGGTTGGGTCAAGCAGAACTCTTCTTGATGCCTTGGCTATCAGGTCGGGCGAGAGAGGCGAAGTCTTCAAGCATTTGTCTGTAACTCGGGGTGAGCAATGCTTGAGAACCCCTAGCGAAACAGACAAATTCAGAGGGGAAAAATGTATATACCAAGTTTCCCAGAAAGACAGCATGTCTCACCATAGCGGCCCCTGGGTCTGGCATGAAAGAGCGAGAAAAAATACCAACTTGTGCGGGGAGGCAACAGAAAAACAGTAGGGATTTCTCAGTTGAGCAATCTCTTCGTAAATCTTCGAGTGAGCAACACGTTCCGTCCCGATCACTCAAACCAAAGGCCAAGCTCGCCTGCCAATACATCCCCACCGGGGATGCACCTGGCTAACTGAGATGCTGAGGGCTCTATAGAACACTCGAGTACCTGCAAATGTCGACAGATGAAATAGGGGGAAAAAAGGATTCCCTCTTGTTTGTCGACAAATGCCACCACTGAGGTTTGTTGTTCAACGAACCACTGAGTGTCGCAAAACTCATCCTGAATTCTCAGAAGGCCAGAAGGCTGCCTTCAGCCCAAGATGGTGATGAGAAGGTACTAATTGTCTCGGTCAAACACCTTCCAGACAAAGTCTTACAGGTGTGTGCCTATTCCTCGATTGGTGAATCCAAAGTAGACACACGATGTGAGGGGAATATACAAGCATACTCGAAGGTTCCTTCAATCAAGCATTAGCCTAACTCCTTCCCCATACTTCGAAGAGGAAAGGACAGAGGAATGGAAGCAGACTTCCATTCTCCGCCATGGGCAAGCCTCTGGAAGATGACAGGATACTGAGACGATCAGCTCTAGCTGGGCTGGCATTTCCTGAATCGGGAGCACGGGAGAGAAAGTGGGATGAAAAGAATTGCCAAGACCTAAGGGGAAATAGATACTTCTCCTGAAGGAATCCATTCCCAGGTCTTGGCAATATCACTGCCAGCTCCAGAGACTTGATAAGTATCATTTCATCCAGGAATCTGCAGTAGGAGAATTTCTTCCCGGTCGATACTTCTTTCTACTTCTTTCTTCTCTTCCCTTGGGAAGAGGGTGGAAAGAGACAGTCCTTATTAGGGCTATGTTCCACAATCTTCTATTAAAGCCTGGGACTTCTTAGGAGGTCAGGGGGGGCTGGCTTGAACTCGAGGTTGAGTCGAGATGACTAAGACCCCAAGGTCTTGGTCATTGTCCAAAAGGCAAGGCAGTGCCCTGGTGCGAACCTTGATTATCAAGGTAGCTGGCAAACCTCTGCAAGAGAAAGGCAGAACCAAGTAAAAGTTCATTCCTAAGGGTCAAGCCAACTCGGGACTTATGAAACTGGATATCCGAATTGGGACAAAGTCCTTCTTCTTAGCACCAGAATTGCCCACAGAACTCCAGTCAGCAAGACCCTCCGAGGAAAGAAGAATTCGTATTCTGTCAAGGAAGGGGAGAAGCTTGGTGTCTCGACCTGAATGAACTCCTTCTCTGAAGAAAAGAGTTCATCTGGTCGAGAACGCTCTCGGGAGCAAGGACAGCGGCGGCCCACAACACTCTCGGCCCCTCAGGAACTGCAAGGGTTGCGAGTGATGAAGATTATTCACTGGGGGAGTCGCAGTCCTGTCCCGGGGATCCTCGCGCTGACGAATCGGCGCAAAGTTCTCCGAAAAACGAGGGTGATCCCAACTTAAAGAGGAAGACCCTCGCTCCTTCCGAAGTGTGAAACTCCTGTACCTTTCCCCTTGGAGGGAGCCTTGACAGATCCCATGAAACCCTCCTCGGCTACCCGGTTGCACTACGAGACAATCGGGGGACCAACACCCAAAGCACGCTAGGAAGCCATCTTGCGCCTCTCGGAACAACTGAGAGGAAAAGAGAACAGGTGAGGAGAAAAAGTACCCCTACCTGTCCTGCCAGCGACAAGCAGGTGAGGCGGACCGTGAGCGATAATCAACCGAAGGAGATTACCGCCACACAGGGTAAGAAGAGCGCTTGTGCCATGGCAAAGCGCTTTCCTTGGAAGAGCAAAAAGTCCACTCGAACAGAGCCGAGAACCCGATTCAGAAAAAAACAGAGTGGGGCCAAGCCAAGCTGATCACGCGAACGTGATCCAGACTGAAAGGTATGCGGTGGACTGGAGACAGGCAGGGCAAGCCGAGCCGAGCCGAGCCGATCGCGCGAACACAATCAGAACTGGACAGGACAGAACTCGTCTGCTGTGAACTATTGCTAGTTTCCTGAACTCTAAACTCCTTCGAGGCCGAGGCCCCTTGAGAAGAAGGTTCAAAGGGGAATTCTGTGTCTGCTATCATGCATGTTCGAACCCTAAGGTTCAAGACACAAGTATGAAACCCGGCCGAGCAACTAAAGCAGCTGGCGGGCAGTATCGAGACACCCTGAGTCTTGGCACCCAGACTCCTGGTGTCTCGGCACCCAGACACCTGGGTGTCTCGGAACTTTCTCTCGTCCTGTGCCTCTCGTCAGGAGAGCGCTCGTGATTCTTAGAATTTGAGCTACCCACAAGACTCCCAAAAATCGGGAGCGGCTGCTTTCAGTTTCCTAAGAGATCGAAAGAGCCAGGCACAGAACCAGTCTTAGACGCAGACTTCCAAGACTGGCAACGAGGGCGCGGCCTCGAGAGGCAGCGCTCTCGCAGCCCCCAAAATGCCAGACCCCACAGGAGAATGCGAATTGGTTCCCTCCTAGGGCGGGAAGAGCCAACGAGAGAAACTTGTCTCCCGGAAGAGAGTCAGTCCCTTAGAAGTCCCACAGGACTCCAGAAGGGAATCTCTTCCCTGCTTCTTCTGGTGTTCGAACCGACAAGATCGAGACACCAGACTGGGAACCCGACCGAGCACTGGTAAGCAGTCGGGGAGTGCTTTGGTGCTGGCAGGAAGAGCTGAGACACCTGGGTACCTCGGCCCTTTCTCTTGCACTACCCCCGAACTGGGCTGAAGAAATACTCTCCAGACCAGATCTGAATACTCGATATTCCACTGAATCTCGAGCACTAGGAGTGGCTCACGAATGAGCGCCCGAAGCAGCCCCCGTCTTAGAGGTGGAACCTCTAGGACTGGGAACAGGATCGCAAACCGAGGTCTGAGTGCCCGCGGCTCCCGAAAAACAAAACCCAGGGCTATGCCAATCGGTTTCCTAACCCGAAGGTCATGAAGAGCTAACAAGAGACCCACTGCCCTCCTCAGAAGGAAGCAGTCCCTAGACGTCCAGGGGCATCAAGGGGAAGAAGCAGCCTTCCTCTCCTTCGGCCGACGGAAGTCTGTCCGATTCCTGGGACCCCCTTGGACCTCGGGAGAGGAGGGGAAGAGTCAGCAGAAGATGAAATCGAAGATAACATGAAGAAGATGGCGGCTACTTCCACAGGTCGACTTCCTTCATCTCCACTCTGACACCTTCTACAGGATGGTGGACACGAAACATGGTAACCTCCAGGACAGTCAGGCAGGAACACAAAGGAAGTGGCCCAGGACATGACCACCAGGAGAAGCAGCAGGCATGATCAGGACAGCTGATGCAGGAGCTTGTAAGTTCCAGGGCAGCTGCAGCAGTTCGGAAGGCAGGAGCTACTGGAAATGCAGCCAGGAGGTTCGAACATCACTTCCAAAACGTCATTCCTTCACCTTCACCTTCCGACATCTTCTACAGGATGGCGGACATCGTTACCTCCAGGGCAGCTGGCAGGAACACAACGGAAGCGGCCCCGGGCACGACCACCAGGAGAAGTAGCAGGCACGATCAGGACAGCCGATGCAGGAGCTACAGAAGCGGTTCGGAAGGCAGGAGCTACTGCAACGGCCAGGAATGTCACATGAAAGTCACCAGCAGCGACAGGAACAATCAGGAAGAGCCGCCCAGAGACTGTCGTCGATTTAACAGGAGCATAACACAGGCAACAGCAGGAGTAGATGGACCACAGATATGCCAGAAGCACTGCCACAGCATACATGACAGCCAGCAATGACAGCGATCGATCCACATCGGCGGGAACAGGGTCGGAATGATCCTGGCTTGGAACTATGTCATCCAGCTAGGTACAGGCAGTCCCCAGTTATCGGCGGGGTTCCGTTCCCAACAGCGTGATCATAACCCAAAATCGGCAATAATAGCGCCGATCCTCGGTTATCGGCCCCGGTTACAGTATCCGATAACCAGGGATCAGCACTGCCGATAAGCTAGACAAGCGCTGTAAAACCGGATCGCTGATAAATGGGGACTGCCTGTATTGTGGTTGATCCCGAAGCAACACTAAATGAATGTTGGGACTCCTTCATGCGAGATATCCCCTGAGATATCTAGCCAACTACTGCTGTGTCTGCGATGCTCACTGTCAACCTGAAAGAAAAAGCAAAGATGATTAGAGAGGAAACTCCTCTCGCTACGAAGGGAACTGCCCTACGCAGCAAGAGGAGGTACCCAAGAAGAGGTCGCCCGACCGCCCGCTGCCCCTCCCCCGCCTCGTGGTCTTCGGCTGAAGAGCGAGTGAAGAGGGCGAAGGAGAGAGATCTCCACCGAAGGAGAGATAAGGAAGAACCTACAGGGAGAGAGAAGGATGGAGGAAGGCCACCAAGGGCGCCGTGGAAGCGGAAATTACAGACGACGCCTGCAACCTCCCACCTGCCCTGCAACTTTCTAAGTGCAGGCAGTGAAAACAATACTCAGCACAAGTAGGAAGTAGTCATGCCCTTGTACATGAAGGGCGGGAGCCCAAGAAGGAAAGCGAACTCTTACGTCCCGATCAATGCAGGGTAGCAAAGATATTACGTCCAAATCTAATATTTCTGATTGTACAGGGGAACGCCTTCAGTATCTAAATAAAAGGCTACTGGAAGAGAAGCATTACCACTAAGTTACGTTCCTTAAATACACCCTTGGCCGTCAAACCCAAGCCACAGGGCAGGGAACGACAGCTATGCAAGGTTATCACAAATCGTGGGTCTGTATACACAAAAATACAGAAAGATCCAACGGGAAAAATAAGAGCTTAACGACAGTCAGGCAGAGAGATTCGAAAACACGTCAGCAACGCATGACGGCCGAAAGCAAACTGGAATGCTTACATCTGGGCAGGCGGGTATTTCCGCCTACCTGGCGGTAGTTACTGCCTAACCACCTTGCTCAAGAGTTTAACGGCCGTTTCCAGCCTACACTGAAAGTAATTCCTAATGTAAAGGACCAACGGTTTGTATGTCGTGTCGGGACAACAACAGTTTCTTGGTCTATTGTTTATGGCTGTACGCATTTATGCAGGAGTATACCATTACTAACAATACTTTTATCATTCTCTTTTACTTTTTTAACTAGAAGTTGGGATAAAGAGATGGAGGAAAAGTTGTCTATTGTAATTTGGTCTCTCTCACTGCCTGATTATGCTGCTGCCTGCGCCCGCTCGAAATTTAAATCATATTGTTGTATCGGTATTAATTGCTTACCCCATTGCAAAATCAAATTATCATAAGGAGAATTATTGTAACTCAAGTATTACCTGAGTATTTTTATAGTTTTATCACAAAAAGTGCATTTAGTCATGAAAATGAGATGAAAAATCACAATTTTTAAAAGTAAATTGTATTTTTCCTAACTATACAAACCTGAGGTCCTTTACATTAGGAATTACTTTCAGCGTAGGCTGGAAATAGCTGTTGAATTTTCGAACAAGGTGGTTAGGCAGTTAACTACCGTCTGGGAGGCGGGAGTACCGCCTGCCTGGATGTAAACATTACAATTTGCCTTTTGGCCCAAGTATCAGATTGGGGGGTGGCATGAGGTGGGCATCAAATGTAAAGGACCTCAGGTTTGTATAGTTAGGAAAAATACAATTTACTTTTAAAAACTGTGATTTGTTCCGACACTATATACAAACCCTTGGTCCTTTACATTAGGAAGACTCACTGGTTGGAGGGAGGAATCTGAGTGAGTCTCCTGAACTGACTGGAGTTCACAACACCTTGTCTTCCCTTCCTGGTTAATAGAGCGAGGAAGGGAAAACTCCCTCTGACAAAAATGATCGGGTTGTAAGAAACGTGGAATCAATTGTCAGACTTCTGGGTCCCCTTGCATGAAAGAGGAATTGTTAGTTCATGCAAAGTAGGCTAGGAAGAACTTGGAGTCAGATGACATTAAGGCAATCACAAGCATTGGGTTTGTCGTATAGTCATGGTCTCCTTTCCCCCCTTGCAAGGGGGAGGAGTGGGGTTGCTTTTATCAACCTGAACAGAAAATAGAACGGGAGCTCCCGTTGGGTGCTTACCTGCATCGACCGCATGTCCGCTCTCTGCCCGTGGGAAAAGAGCCGGGATGGGGAGAAAGAAGAGAGGCCAGTCACTCCACATTTATTCTCGCAACCTGTCCTGTTAGAGGAGCCGGGTAAGCTACACAACTTGTTGAGCAAGGAAAAAGTGTCCAAGGACTTGTGAGCAACATCCCAGAGGTAGAAGGAGGTGAAGGTGGTCCGTTGGGACCACACACCTGCCTTCAGCACCTGCAGAATGGACGTGTTCTTTCGGAATGCGAGGGACGGACCAATGCTGTGGACTTCGTGGGCTCTCAGACAAAGCGTACTGGTGTCATCTTCTCCTGCAGCAGAATACGCTCTCCTTATCATCTCATGAAGCCAGAAAGAGATGGTGTTCTTGGACACTTCTTTCTTGGTCGAGCCAGTACTAACGAAGAGTTGTCAACACTCAGGCCGGAGACGTCGAGTCCTCTTCAGATATTGCCACAGCACTCTAACAGGACACAGTAGCATCTCACCTGGTTCATTACCTACAAAGTCCTCTAAGGAGGGGCTTGTGAAGGACTTGAACCATGCATCAGGGACCGAAGGATTTTGAGTCTTCGCTACGAAATCCAGGATGTAATCGAGCGTAACTGATCCCCATCCTCTCGAGTGTTTAACATCGAAGGAGAGTCCGTGCAGTTCGCCAACTCTCTTTGCCGATGCCATGGCCAGCAGGAAGACAGTCTTGAGGGTCAGATCCCTGTCTGACGACTCTTGTAAAGGCTAGTACAGTGCATGAGTCAGGCTCCTTAGAACGAGTCACATCCCATGCAGGGGGGCCTGAGATCCATGGGCGGGCAAGACCTTCGAAGCTTCCCATCAGTAAGGAAATCTTGAAGGAAGAAGAGATATCTACTCCTTTCAGCCACAAGACTAGGCCAAGTGCGGCACAGTAGCCTTTCACAGCTGAAACGGAGAGAAGCTTCTCTCGGCGAAGGAAGACAAGGAGAAGACGGACCACTTTCCCTGGTACACTGCTGCGGAGGATCGTCTGAGGTGCCCGGCCATCTGTTGCTGCGCGACGGGAAAAGCTTCTCACTCGCAGGAGATGGTGGATAACCTCCAGCTGTGAAGACACAGGGACTGCACTGCTTGGTGGTACCGCTCTATGTGGGGTTGACACAGCAGGTTGGGCCAGGGGGGAATCTCTCTCGGTGCCTCAGAGAGGAGAGCTAGCAGGTTGGGACACCAAATGGCCTGCAGCCATTTGGGTGCCACCAGAATCATTCTGAGATTTGGAGTGATCATCACTTGGTTGATCACTCAGCAAGTCAGACAGAATGGAGGAAAGGCGTAAATGTCCAGGTAGTCACACGGGTGCTGGAACGCGTCTTCCGCAGCGGCCCATGGGTCCGACACAACAGAGCAGAAGACCTGGAGTTTTCTGTTGTGTCGGGTGGCGGACAGGTCGATGACTGGACGCCCCCACAGGTCGAATAGCCTTTACGTCACTTCCGAGTGAAGGGACCATTCGGTTCCTATCACCTGATTCTGGCGGCTGAGCTTGTCTGCCACGACATTCCTCTTGCCTGGAATGTACCTGGCTGACAGCTCTACTGAGTGAGCCACGGCCAACTCGTTCACCTGCACTGTCAACTGGTGGAGTGTGAGGGATACTAGACCCCCCTGCTTGTTGATGTATGCCACTACCGTGGTATTGTCGCTCATCAGTACCACTGAGTGTCCCATCACTCGATCCCGGAACTCTTGGAGAGCCAGGAAGGCTGCCTTGAGTTCCAGGATGTTGATGTGAAGGCGCTTGTCATCTCCTTGCCACACTCCCGAAGTCAGCAACTCCTCCAGGTGTGTGCCCCATCCCTCAGTCGATGCGTCTGAGAACAGCAACATGTCCGGAGGGGGGTTATGCAGGGATACTCCTATCAAGAGGTTCCTGTTGTCCAAGAGGTTCCTGTTGTCCATCCACCAGCGAAGGTCCTCTCTCACCTCCTCGGAAAGAGGGATGAGAAAGGACTGGGGGTCTCGGGACTGGGACCAATACTCCTTTAGCCTCCATTGTAATTGTAAAGACCGCAGGTGAAGACGCCCATGAGGTACCAGCTTCTCCAGCGACGACAGGTGACCGATGATGACTTGCCATTGCCAGGCTGGCTGCTCCTGTCATGACAGGAACAGCTGTGCTGCCTGCCTGAACCTAATGATACAAGAGTCCGAGGGAAAGACTTTCGCTGCCACCGAGTCTATTAGCATGCCCAGGTACTTTATCCTCTGCTTTGGGGGTGAGATCTGACTTCTCGAGGTTCACCAAGATCCCAAGATCGCGGCAAAACTCGAGGCGTTGATCCCTGTCCTGTAGCAACTACGAGCAGGGAGCTCGCCAGGATGAGCCAGTCGTCGAGATACCTCAGTAGACGTATCCTGTGCGGGTGGGCCCAAGCTGACCAGAGAGAGAAGACTCTCATGAATATCTGGGGAGCAGTCAAGAGCCCAAAGCAGAGTGCCCTGAATTGGAAGACTGTCTCCCCAAGGATAAAGTGGAGGTACTTGCCAGAGGACGGATGAATGGGTATTTGGAAAAACGCATCCTTCAAGTCCACAGTAAGCATGAAGTCATTCTCCCTGATGGAACAAGCATGGATCGTGCTGTTCCCATTACATCGTGAACCGAGTCTGGAGAACGAATCGGTTCAGGGGAGAGAGGTCTATGACTGGTTTCCACCTCCCTGTGGCTTTCTCTACGAGAAAGACATGGCTGTAAAAGCCTGGAGACTGGTCTGGTAATGCGGAGTCCTTCAGAGTTCCTTAAACGTATGTACGGAGATGGACCGCAGAGTAGGTGAGGGGAGGCCGAGACTCAAAAGGCAGTAGATATCCCTCCCGAAGGACATCCACTATACAGGTCTCGTCTCCGTGTCGCTGCCATGTTGCCCAAGCTCGACAGCCAACACCCCCACCTTCGGCAGCATTTAGGGGGGAACGCCACCCCTAGCATTTCCCCTTCTTCTTCTTCCCCTTGCCCCCTTTTCCAGACTGGAAAGTGGGCTGAAAGGGGCAGGAAGACCCACCCTTTCTAGAGGAAGAAGAAGGCTGAGTGTTTCCACGGGACCCCTTCGAAGACAGGAACTTCTTAGGGGCTGAGGAAGTGCTAGCCTGACCCGAGGGCCTGGCTGCAGTGGAACGCGAAGACACGGAGGTCTTGGCCACTGCCTGGTGGACAAGCCGGTCGCTGTCATCGGCCCGGCGCTTATCCACCGCAGCGTCCACCAACTCTCTAGGGAAGAGAGAGGCAGAACACAGCAACGGTCCATTCCGCAGGGTCATTGCCGACTCGGGCCCCACAGACCTGGAGAAGCGAGAGAGAACGGCGTCCCTTCACTTCAGGACCAGGTTAGCCCACAGGTTTGCTGTCTGGTGGGCGAGGTAGGAGATGGCCCTACCTCCAGACTGGCATAGTCTCCCAAAGGCAGAGTCCTCCCCAGGAACGATAGCGCCCAAGGAAGCAGTCACCTTGGATACTGTGAAGGACCACAGACCCAGCCAGGAGACTGCCTGGAAGGCTGCCATGGAGGTGGCTTCCAGGGTTGCGGCTTCTTGCTGAGAGAGGGAGATGCTCTCTGCAGTAGGTTGCTGCAACGTAAGACCCAGATCTGGGCGAACCAGGTCTGGGTCAACCTGTTTAGGCGGCAATGCCCTCTCCGACGGAGCGTAGAAGCGCTTCTGGCGAGGCAGAGGAAGGGTTAATAGCTTGTCCAAGCGGTTCGATCTGAGCAAATTGTCTTGCCCAGACACAAAACTATTCACCTGATCAAGGACCCCCTTGGCAAGCGTGGACCACGGCAGCCCCACCGAAGCCTTGGGTTCCTTCTTGGGTCCCCAGTAGGATTCGAGGCACGATGGACGATCCAAAGACGAGGCCGAGGTCCCTTCCCCAAGGTCATTGTGCTGACGAATCAGTGCAATAACCTCAGCAAACATCCTTTGTATCTTGGGGTGTCTGCATCCTGGGGGAGAGGAACCTCGAGCCCTTCCAGGGTGCCTTCCTCCCGATCTACTCTTCCTGCAGGAGGGAGAACCTCGGCAGACCCCTGTAATCCTTCCTGCACCACGCGGGCGTAAGACCTGGTCGAACCAAGGACCGAGCCAGGCACGTACACCCACGAGGTAGAACTCTGGGGAGACAACTCGCCAGAGTTCTTCCTGTGCAACTCGCGCCCCCTGGAAGGAGCCCAGGAGGTAGAAGGGACAGGCGAGGAGGATTGGGCGCTCTCACTGGCCCTGCTGACAGAACCAACAGGGGCAGCGAGCCGGGAGCGATCACCAACCCACAGTGGCGACGGCAGCCCAGGTCGAAGAGAGAGCTTATGCCTGGGCAAAGCAGTCTCCCAAGGAGAGCGGAGCAGCTGTGTGAATCAAGCCATGTGCTCGTCTCCCGCGAGCCAGGGTGGCCACGCGGACATGGCTGGGGACTGGGATGAGTCGAGCGCGCGGCTGGCTGGCATGAACTTGCGCTGTCCTCTAGACGCGCCCCAGTCTTTTTCGAGGCATTAACCTCTCGGGAAGACTGAGCAGGGGACCACTTCTCTGCTTCTCCAGGTGTCCGGACACAAGAGACCGGTGCACCTTCCTGGGAACCTGGCTTGGCACTCGCAGAAGTACCAGCAGGAAGAGTCGGGGCACCTGCATGCCCAGACTCTTTCCCTCGCCCCAAGCCCGAGTCTGTACGGAGAGAGGTTTCTCCCATACCAGACTGGGGTACCCGGGTCCCCTCGGAAACCTGGGTACTCGGAGCGACTTGTGAGCGAGTGTCCGACGTGGACCTGCTGGCCTTAGAAGCAGGTTTCTTTGGGGCAGCAGGGGGAGTGAGGACCATGGTCTGCACGCCCTTGCTCCCGATGCGACTGACCCGGGGGCCAGAGCATTGGTTCCCTGATCCGTGGATCGGGAAGAGCCAGTGAGGGCTCCACTGCCTTCCCTGTGGAAGGAGGCAGTCCCTTAGAGGTCTCAGTGCGAGACTTCTTTGGTGGGGGGGGGGAGAGGCAGGCTTCTTCTTATTTGGCTGGGTAGCCTCAGGAGGAGAAGACGAAGAAGAGGCAGCAGACGAAGACGAAGGTGACGATGACGAAGACGACGACACCTTCCGCGATCTCTTCTTTGACTTCTTCTTTGCCATCTTCCTCAGGATAGAGGTCAAGTCCCCAAACCATGCAGGAGCAGCTGAAGACTCAGGAGCAACCAGGGGGGCCACAGCAGCAGGCGCAACCCAGGCAGCGTAGACGGTGCTCCGGCCAGCAGTTGCCAGGGGCAGAAACATCAGCGTGGCAGCCAGGAATGTCCAATGGAGGAGCCAGGGATGAAGGCACGGGTGGCGCGCGAGCAGCTAGGCCGGGCTGAGCCAGGGTCGAAAGCATGGGAGGCATGTCAGCGCCAGGCCGGGCCGAGAGACAGGGAAGCAAGGAGCCGGAACCATTGTCACGAACGAGCCAGGGTCAGCAACAAGGGCAGGCAATGTCATGTACGGCACCGACGACATCACCATGTCACGAAGGCCCACGCTGACAGCGGGGCCAGGAACCCAGGGGGTAGCGTTACAGGATGGTGAGCGGCAGGGGCAGCCGAGACCTGGGTGTCAAGATGTGAAGCCACCGTCACAGGTAGCTTCCAAAACGCTGACATGGTGATAGTCGTGGTGGTGGAAGCAGTAGCCGAGTGGGTTGTCCTGGAGCGCCAGACAAGTGGGACACCAGGCCCTCCAGTGACGGAACGCCAGGAAGACCCAGGTGTAGCCAGGCAGAAGATAAGTCCGGTACCTGGTCCATGAAAGGGGCTCCCACCCCCAAACCTGAGGATACAGTCGGGTAAAAATGGGCAGCCTCCACTCGCTCCGGGGGAAAAAATTCGGCTCCACAGCGAGGGGAAGCTCCCGAGAGGATGTCCTGAAAAACCACTCACCCATGCCCTTCCACACCTGATGAAACGAATGAAGAAGGGGGGGGGGAGTCCTCACCTGAGGGAGAGGGAGCAAGCAGGGGAAGTTCGCTGGGAGGGAGGAATGATCCCAACGGATTATCCACCACTGGAGTCATCGGGGGCGTGTTACCCCCAGACGATTCCTCAGCAGTCTTCCAATGGTAGCATCTCCTCCCTTCGAACCTCTTCCACTGCTCGGGAGACGAGGCACAACACTCACTACAAGGAGCGTTGCGTGAACACACACGTCCCCTGCAAGTTGGGCAGAGGGCGTGTGGGTCCATGTCGACACTAGACCGAAAAGTATTACATCTTTTGCCACCCACCCCAGGACACACACATTGGTGATAGGAGGGCTTAGAAGGCTTATCAACATCCATTATCAATCAAAAGCAAGGAAAATTCCCACAGGGAAAATTGAAGGGCAGTCAGGCAGAGAGTGAAGAACAACGTCCGCATTCTACGATGGCTGAAAGCAAATTGGAATGTTTACATCCAAGGAGGCGGCACTCCCACCTAACCACCTTGTTCGAAAGTTCAACGGCCGTTTCCAGCCTACGTTGAAAGTAATTCCGGTATTATTTTATTTATGGACATTAATAATGTAGCGTATTTTAACTTAGTTCACTATGTTAAGGAAGTGTTTTGTAGTATTTCTGTATAATATTATCTGTCGCAAATGCCTAGTTCTTATAAAAATCAAGAAAAACATTAGTGAGTTCACCTGAAAAGTTTAAGTCCAATGTTATTCTTTTCATGGGCACGGGCAGCTCTGTAAATCTCATTCTACTAGGTAGAAGCTTCAAAATCTCATTCTAGTAGGTGGTAAATTTATCTTCTCAATGCGTACGCATAGAACCAATCTGTTTTGGTTGTTGGCTCCACCTTTCAACTTCTGTTATTGAAAGTAATTTTATGACGTCTTAATATTTGCCTTCTACACCAATCATCAGTATCCTGAGTTTGTTCATTTGTTTATTTGTTATCGACAACCACTCAAATCACCTGTTTCATCTCTTTTCGCTTAACTCTTATTGATTTCAACCAATAACAAACGTTTTTGGAATTACGTAATACTTTTGACGTTTTGCCATTCGAAGACAGGTGCTTCAGGCCACTGTTTCGACAATTAGCCAATCTACAACTGCCATCTACAAACATACCTGATTCTCTCCAAAATACTATGGTTTGGTTGGTCCTCGTTAACGAGATGATGACGTCAATTGTCACACTTTATGTAACTGGCTGTCAATTTATGACGTTTTCATTGTTAACCAATCAGAAAACAATACAGTTCCAACAGACCAAGGATTTTCTTTTCCGCCATCAGTTTAAAGGTATGGATAGTGAAATTCAGTTGTGTGACTCTTGTGAGCTCGATTATTTTTGGGTAATAGGCAAATATCATTGTGGTGCATATCCCGAACATGCAAAATATGCATATGATTTTTTCTGTCAACATTCTGTGTTACCTTTGAGTGTTCAGTGTCCTAAGTGTCAGAAACCATTACTTTTTAGGGAAGATAAGCATATTTGGTATTGTAGTTCTACTGTGGTGATTGCTAAAACAAAGAAACGCCGGCGATGTGGGTATCAAGTTACCTTTTTAGATGGTACTCATCTTCCTGCTTGGAAACTATTATTATTTATTAATCATTGGGTCAATAAATTGTGGAACCATCATACTGTAACAGATTCTCTTAAAATTAGTAGAGCAACCAGTGTTGATTGGCGTAGTTTTTGTTGTGAAGTTGCTGAATATTATTTTGATAATCAAGAACCAATTGGTGGTGATGGTGTTATAATAGAAATAGATGAATCTCATTTTGGCAAACGTAAATTTGACAGGGCCGTCCTCTCAGTGATATTTGGGTTTTGGGGATTGAGAGGAATCCAAGAAATTTTTTTATACTGCCTTTGCCTTGAGAACGCTCAGCTGAAAATCTTATTCCTTTAATTCCAGAAATATATTAAGAGTGGCGGAGGAGGAGGAGGAGGAGGAGGAGGAGGAGGAGGAGGAGGAGGAGGAGGAGGAGGAGGAGGAGGAGGAGGAGGAGGAGGAGGAGGAGGAGGAGGAGGAGGAGGAGGAGGAGGAGGAGGAGGAGGAGGAGGAGGAGGAGGAGGAGGAGGAGGAGGAGGAGGAGGAGGAGGAGGAGGAGGAGGAGGAGGAGGAGGGGAGGAGGAGGAGGGAGGAGGAGGAGGAGGAGGAGGAGGAGGAGGAGGAGGAGGAGGAGGAGGAGGAGGAGGAGGAGGAGGAGGAGGAGGAGGGGAGGAGGAGGGAGGAGGAGGAGGAGGAGGAGGAGGAGGAGGAGGAGGAGGAGGAGGAGGAGGAGGAGGAGGAGGAGGAGGAGGAGGAGGAGGAGGAGGAGGAGGAGGAGGAGGAGGAGGAGGAGGAGGAGGAGGAGGAGGAGGAGGAGGAGGAGGAGGAGGAGGAGGAGGAGGAGGAGGAGGAGGAGGAGGAGGAGGAGGAGGAGGAGGAGGAGGAGGAGGAGGAGGAGGAGGAGGAGGAGGAGGAGGAGGAGGAGGAGGAGGACCCCATCCAGGTGCAGTTATATTCAGTGACAGGTTAGGTCAGAAAATGAAGGTTGGGTTAGTGCACAACTACAATGTGACGTGCAATAACTGGTCACAGAGTGCATTTGTATGCCATTTTCTCATGTAAAAATCTTGGCTGGGGTTTTCCCATTTCCAGTGTTTGTATGTATTTTGAATTCAGTGTATAGCTGTATACTGGTCCATTTTTATATGTTTGAGTCTTATATTTAGGTTTTTTTCCTCCAGTTTGCCCTGTTTTTACCTACTTTGTCTCCCCACCCAAAACCCCGCTTCCCAAGGAGGGTCCCCGATTGTTATCTATAGGGGAGGTGGTGGAAGAAGGATAAGTATTCATGTGCGATGGAAATAAACCTCAAAATCATTCAAATCACATCATAATACAACAGAAAAACCTATATTTTATGTTGAAAGCAATTAATGTCCATAAGTAAAATAATACCGTAATTCCTAATGTAAAGGACCGAGGGTTTGTATATCGTGTCGGAACAACCCTGCGTTCCCAAAGGATCCCCAACCATGTTGGGTAGGCCTACATATGAGGTTAATATTACTTGACGAACATAAACAACACCACCTCCTTCATCTGCAAATGCCAATTTCCATTCTGACATGTAGTCTGGCACTTGCTACCACCTACCTAAGCTTCCCTTAATCCTTTCCTAGTGTCGTGCCCTAACCTAAACAGAACTTACCTCCCGGGCAAGCAGAGTCAAATTGATTGTATGGAAGTTTTCGCTAGGAGTCGAAATTACCAGCCTAGCCTACCCCTGTCTCCCTGTTTTGCATACTACCCACCTTGCCTAATGGAGCTTTGCATTAAACCTTGTTTTAGAGGCCCCATGCAAAACATTACTTTCTCATTGTCTACAAAGATCACTAACGCTCGTTTTAATCTCACCTATTCAGGCCAGCCTTAATTGACTTTATGCCCACATCTTACGCTTGCTCAGGTGATTGGCAATTGGGTCCAGTTCACAAATAACAACAAACAGACGACAACATTGGGGGGGGAGGAGGTGGAGGAGGAGGAGGATGAGGAATGTCCCACACTACGGAACAACCCTATTTTCTGTCAGGTCTTACCCACAGGCTTCTCAGGTAAGTCGCATCTTCTTCCGCACATGCGTAGTTCTAAATGTGTTTTAGGAAGCATCACAAATGTAATAAACTGAAATCAGTTACTTAACATGTGACAAATTAAAATTAAAGTAACTACATCACTCCCTGTCGTACTTCAGAATAAAAACCATACATCTGATGTCAATGAAAACTGTTGGGAAAAGTTCGTCTCCCCAAGCGCCATTGACATTACTTTAGCCTACCTATAAAATGAATACTTCACATTAAGAGGTGATCGTAGATGATCTAATCCTCGTCTTTTCGATGACTGGTAAATTAATATACGGGGAACTGACTCAACTTAAAGTAGGGTCCAACTGAGGTGAATGCTAAATCCCACGGAAACGACCCAGCCTCACCTATACCGGTACATTTGACGCGCATGCCCTTTCAGTTTAAAAAAAGATATAGATTTATTTAGTAATAGCATTTTATACCTGCAAAAGGGGGACCTTTCAAAGTTATCCTGCAAGGTGACAACGAGAAGAAGATTAGGACGTGCTGCTATATGCATAATATGTACCACAGGGAAAATAAAACACGAAGTGTACCTCGACTGTTTTCGTTTTTAGTTTATTATTAAAACATTTTCACGATATATATTGGTATAAATTTACATTACGTCTGCTAGGGTGACAGTATAAACCAGCATACAGACGAAGGACAAAAAATATTCACCCCTGACAGGAGAAACACAGGAAGGTACGTCACCACCTCGGCTGGGAGTCCAGCGGACAGATCAGTGCTCTATTAACAAATCTTGTTATATGAAAATCTCATAATCACACGAGTCACTAAATGGTAAAAACAAATCTACAATAATGCAAATGTAATATGCTTGGTTCGTCTTTTCAATCTGACTGAAAATGAGTAATGTTATGAAAAAGAAAAACACGGACTTAACGCACTTGTTCAGGAAAGAAAACGCGTCATCATTCGGAGATAGGTACAGTAATTCGGTTACTTCAGGAAATCCCACCGTTCTGCGTTAGGTGGTGGTTCACCCCTCAGGTCTCTTCGATTATTCCCTAAAACAGCCAGGGTGACTATAATTAGGATGACCGAGTGAAACCGTGGCTAGGCAGCTGTAAGCTGTATTAAACAAACTTGTCTTTAGAAAATCTTTATGCAGTGTCTACGGACCATGTCATTAGTAAATTTGTCCTCCTTTTGAAAGGTTTATTGCCTTCCATAATAACTCCTTTTACCAATTTCCAAATGCCTATCTGAATCTTCGCCACTGAATATGACTTTCGAGTCATTCCAGTTGATCCTGTGGACGTGTCTCTAACTATGGTTGATAAAGACATTATCTGCAGCATAGCCTATAAACTGCATGCCTACTCAACTCATGTTCACTAATTCTGGTTGGAAATCCTCTACCACTTTCATCCTGTAGAGGGGATTGTGGGGAGGGGTTGGGCCGCCAGTGCGCCTGTTGATGGTATGATTGATTTTATTAACATGGACGATTATTCCACTGTTCTCCTGTGTATAATTTATGCTTTATCTTGTGTTGTTCAATTTTGTTTTCCAAAATAAAAACTGCCACTACTTACACAGGATTTCATTTACAAATCCTTTAGTACTTGTCGGCAGACTTCTTTCCAGGTGTTTTTTCATTGTACTATTGTTCTTATATACTATGTTAACTCTAAAATTTCCAAGGAGATGGTGTATAAATGAAATTGCCTTACTATATTACGAGCAGGTTTTTATGTGTTATATTTTTCCCTGTTGTTATTTTTAAATAAAACTCTTTTTAGCCATTCTGAAGGCATTGTCTGACATAGAATCAGCATATTTTAATTTCTTTCCTGTGTGAGGGTTCAAGAAAAGTCAGAAGTGAAAGACTGATCCTTTATTGTGTTGTTGTTGTTGTTTTAGATTTAGCTGGCCTTGTGCCAGCACGGGCTCTTGCTCCTAGAGCAGCCCGTAACTCCTTTATTATTCTCGACAGGCGTTTATAACACAAAAAGCGGACGGAAAGGTAGCGGGCGACCCGAGGCCCCCCGCTGCGTCCATACACAATTTGTGTTTTTTAGCAAGCATAAAAATATTTACAAGATTTGTTACATGACATATAAAAGGTAGATATACATATCGGCAGAAAGGCCGTACAATGATGCATGAGATGAGGTACATAAAGAATCTGAAATAAAGACAGGTAAAATACATGACGTGATTAATGTACATTTGAAAGGAGAAACACAAGGAAAGAGAGGCACGGTTTGTCGCCCTTACAAATACTCCTCCCCCCAAAACACAAAAATTAGAGGAGCAATTATTGGATGAATCAACATTAATCATGGAGGCGCTGAGGCAGTCGGAGTGGGCCCCTGCTTCAGGAGAACTGTGGCCGCGGGGTGGAGCTGACACCTGGGGATGGCTGGATGCATTTTCTGGGCTGTCCCAGGCCCCGCTTTGGTGGGGAAGCGGGTGCACCTTCAGGCAGGTATTGCGGGGGAACTCTGGGGCACCTGCCTACTTCTTCGCAAATTTCACTGTCTAACAGGAATGCGGGTTTCAGTCTGTCAATGGTGATCCAGTCCTCCTGCCCACGGATGTCGAGGAGGAATGCTTTGCTGGCCCGCCTGTAACTCGGTGGGGCCTCCTGTAGGGCCTGGTTAAGGGCGGCCGGTGAGCGTTCACCCTGACGAAGACGTAGGCGCAGGAGTGTAAGGCGGGTGGGCTGTAGGTGGTGGTTCTGTCGGTGAAGGTCTTGTGGCAGGGGGCGAACCTTTGTGCAAGTTCCCTCCACCTCAGGAGGGGGGTGTCAGCGCCATTGGCCGACGGCGGGAAGAACTCTCTGGGTACAGCCAGTGTTTCCCCGTGGACTTTCTCAGCAGGGGAAGCGTCACCATTTGCTTTCGGTGTGGTGCGGAGACCCAGCAGGACCCAGGGCAGCTGTTTCTTCCACTTCTCGTCGGTGCAGCATGCCATGAGAGCTGCTTTAAGAGAGCGGTGCGCCCTCTCGACCATGCTGTTCGCTGTGGGGTTGTATGCTGTTGTGCTGTGTAGAGTTGTACACATAAGGCATGCCAAGGAGACCCAGAGCTCTGACAGGAAGGCAAGTCCCCTGTCCGTAGTGATGCTGTCTGGCACTCCGAGGTGGCTTATCCAATTGGAGAGGAGGGCCTCTGCGCATGATGTTGTTGATGCCTCATCCATGGGGGTTGCTTCGGGCCAGCAGGTGGAGCAGTCTATGATCGTCAGGAGGTATCTGGTTTCCCCCCAGCTGCGGAAGGGGCCCAACGACGTCGATGTGGATGTGGCCGAATCGCCGACAAGGCTGAGGAAAATCGCCGATCCCGGATTCAGTGTCCCGGGATGTTTTGCTCGTCTGGCACGGGATGCAGCTCCTTGCCCACTCATGGACGCCCCTATTGATGCCATGCCAGACGAACTTGTCAGTCGTGAGGTGTGCTGTTGTGCGCCCAGATGGATGGGAAAGGCCATGGATGATGTTGAACACTTGTTTCCTCCTCGATGCGGGCACCAGGGGGCGTGGACGGCCTGTTGCAGAGGAGAGTTGTGTCCGAGTTTGCTAAGGGCACGTCTTCCCATTTGAGAGCTGTCACTGCTGTCCTGTAGTCTGCCATCTCCAGATCTGCTGCTTGTTCCCTCATGAGGTCTTTGTAGTCGATGCCAAGGTGAAGGGAATTGATCTCTATTCTTGACAGAGAGTCAACCACTGGGTTTTTCTTGCCAGGGACGTAGTTGATGGTGCAACCAAACTCGGAGATGGTGGTTAGGTGTCGCTGCTGCCTTGCAGACCGGGCATCCCCCTGCTTTGCAAATGAGTGAACCAAGGGTTTGTGGTCTGTTAGGATTGTGAATTTTGTTCCCTCCAGCAGGTACTTGAAGTGCCTCACAGCCTGGTAGATAGCCAGCAGCTCTCTGTCGAAGGTGCTGTAGCGGGTCTCGGCTGGGGAAAACTTGCGGCTGAAGAAGGCCAAGGGCTGGGGCGTGCCGTTTACCAGTTGCTCTAGTACTGCGCTGCAGGTGATGCTACTGGTGTCCATTGTCAACCTGAGGGCAGCAGCGGGGTTGTGGTGAGTTATGGTGGTGGCACTGGAGAGGGCCCTTTTTGTCTGGATGAATGCCTGCTGCTGCGGAGCTTCCCACGTTAGTGTTTTTGGTTTCCCCTTCAGGATTGACATCAGAGGGGTACACAATGTGGGCGACATCTGGGCTGAAGCACCGGTAGTAATTTATCATCCCAAGGAACTCCTGAAGGGCCTTGATGCTTTGGGGTTCCGGGAAATTTTCTAAAGCTTTTACTTTAGAGGCTGTGGGGCTCACTCCTGCTGGGGAAATCTCGTGGCCCAGGATGTCTACTTTTTCTTTCCCGAAGATGCACTTGTTGAACCTGACAACTAATCTGCTGTCCTGCAGGTGTTTTGCAACGGTGTGGACGTGGCAAAGGTGTTCCTCTGGGGACCTGGAAAAAATGAGGATGTCATCGACATAGTAGATGCAGAAGGGCAGGTATCCCAAGATGGTATCCATCAGGCACTGGAAGGTGGCGCCTGCTTTCCTGAGACCGAAAGTTGAATAGGAAAATGTGTAGCTCCCGAAGGGCGTAATGATGGCGGTCTTTGGGACATCATCAGGATGCACAAGGACTTGGAAGTATGACTTCAGTAGATCCATCTTGGAGAAAATTTTGGCTCCCTGGAGGGTGCCTGTCAGGTCTTGCATGTTAGGGAGCAGGTAGTGATCTGGTGTTGTTACCAAATTCAGGCACTGATAGTCCCCGCAGGGCCTCCATGAACCATCAGATTTCTTTACTATGGGCTTGATGCCTTTTTACAAATGCCCATGCGTTCCATTTCTGCGAAGGCCCGTTTGGCGTCTTGTAACTTCTGGGGGACAGAAGTCGGAACTTGGCATGGGTTGGTGGGCCCATCGTGGTGATGTGGTGGAAGATGCTGTGCTTTGCTGAAGCCCCAGGTGACTGGCGTAGTTATGGTTTGAACACGTCCGGGAATTCCTGTAGGAGGGACGTGTAGCTGTTGGGGGCTGCGGAGCATATGGGGGGCATCCCGGGTCCGGTGGAGAGCTGACTGGAATGGCACATCCCTGTGTAGAGGAGGCGTTGTCTGGTGACGTCGACTAGGAGTCCGTGGCGCCCCAGGAAATCCGTGCCCAGCAGAGGGTACTTAACATCTGCTATGACGAAAAGCCAGTGACATCTGCGCCCCAGGATTGAGATAGCCTGGGTCATTGTGCCATAAGTGCCGATGGAAGTTCTGTTTGCTGCTATGAGGGAGGGTAGTGAGTCGGGTATTTTTTCTAAACCTTCCCTGGATGGCAGGAAAACCGACTAAATTGCCCCCGTATTAACCAGCAGGCAGCGTTTGGAGAATCTCGTCTGTGATGAAACAATCTGCTGGGCAGGGAGAGTTGGGTTTCGCGGCCACAGCTGTTATTTGTGGCCGCCTTTGTCATTTTTTGTGAAAGAACACAGAGGTCTGCAGGTTCTGGCATTGGTCCCAAACTATCTATGGTAGAAACACCATGCCAGGTTTGGCCATGTCTTGTGCTCTTTGAATGGCGGTCTCTTATAAACGACGTTGATGTCTCCATCGTCATCGCTGTCTTCCTCTGACAGGTTGCAGGCTCACAGGGCAGCAGCCGCGAAGGCAATGGCATGTGTCGGGGCCTTGGTGGCCTCGTATAGTTTCTGGGCGTTGTCGACTAAGGCATCCATGTCCAGGTTCTCTGCACCACCCCTTATCTGGCGCCGAACTTCTTGCGGGAGGCGCCGAAGGAAGATTGCTTTTTTCAGGCCAATTGTTCTCTTCCTCCCGTTCTCGTCGCAACCTGGGAGTGTTACTAACCTCCGCAGCTGGTCCCAGGCTTCCCTGGGTGATACATCTCCGAGGGACTGGGATAACAGGTCGAATGTGTGCTGAGCTCTCTTGGACACGGGCATGGAGTAAGAATTTAGCAATTTGTTTTTCAAGTCCATGTATGTGACTTTGTCTGGTTGCGTGTTCAGCCAGGGGGAGATTCTGTTGAATACTTCTTCCGGGAGCACTGTCATGAATAAGTCTGATTTAGTAGCATCGTCTGAGATGTGCACCTTGTGAAAGTGCGCATCTGCGCGCTGGAACCATGATGGTGTTTTGCCGCGAGAATGGGGGAAGTTTGACTGTGTCGGGCTTTGTTGGTGAGAGACGCGTACAGACGATGCTTGTGGGTTCGCACTGAGCTTCTGCTTCTGACATCTTTACTTCTCACACACCAAAACGCGGAAAAATGCGCCGTATCGAGTCCATTAATGGGGCTGATCTGTTCGAGAGGTCGAACAAAGTGCCAAAACATGCCCTTTTGGGTACGCCATATTTAGTCTGTTAATGGCACGGTTTCTGCCAGGGAAGGTGCTATCAGAGGTCTAAACTTTACGCTGTAGTTAGTCTGCTAAAGGCTTTCTGATGGTAGGGTGCAGCCATCGTTACTCTGTTAATGGCTGGGCCAAAACCGCACTACCTGTCCCTGACCAGGGGTCACCAGTGTGAGGGTTCAAGAAAAGTCAGAAGTGAAAGACTGATCCTTTATTATTCTCGACATGTGTTTATAAGACAAAAAGCGGACGGAAAGGTAGTGGGCGACCTGAGGCCCCCTGCTGCATCCATACAGAATTTGTGTTTTCTGAAAAGCATAAAAATACGTACAATATTTGTTACATGGCATATAAAAGGTAGATATACATATCGGCGGAAAGGCTGTACAATTATGCATAAGATGAGGTACATAAAGAATCTGAAATAAAGACAGGTAATACATGACGTGATTAATGTACATCTGAAGGGAGAAACACAAGAAAGGAGAGGCGATTTGTCGCCCTTACAATACCATAGGAATATATTATTGAAAATGTTTTTCTTTCCTGTGATTAATAATTATGAATCAAGGTTTGTTTTCAAGTTGATTTGGGGTGTGTTTAGGTTTAGTGGGGATGAGTTTAATCGGTCTTTGTGTCTGAAAAAGGAACCAATCGTTAGTGGATCTTTTGGGATTAATTTTAGATTAATGGCACCATAATGTTCATGAACAATTTGTGCGAACCTTTGTCGAAAAGAATCATCATGTAAAAAAGGAAATTTGGCATAAAAAGCTAATTTTCAGATACAAAGATCCATTAAACCCGCTTTTGACCTCTAACGTGGTATATAAATATACTTGCCCTACGTGTAACTCTGGGACTTATGACGGATTCACGGGGAGGTTACTGAGGGTCAGAATCGACTCTCATTGGGGATTAAGTTTTCGTACTGGCTGTAGGCTCTCCAATCCCGAACATTCAAGCATAAGAAACCACTCAAAAAATGGTAAAATATATTTGTAAAGGCTCGCGAAGGTGACCTTTGAAAAGTTGGGTCAGCTATTCGCAGGGTCCATTTTCAATGTACGCAGCAAATTGGAAAATGCTGAAACATTCGCATACCACAAGGGTTGAAGAAACCACCTTGGTGACAAGACACGGGCTGGCAAATGCGTTTTCAGCAAAGAACGTTCTAGAAGCTGAACCAGTTACAAAATCCGGTTTTTGAAGGATGCTTCTTAATAATGTATGGTGTGTACGTGTGCCGTGACGCCTCGAAGTACAGAGGCGTGTCTTGCCGATCTTTGACCTCGAATGATGTCATACAAAAGTACGTTCGTTCGTGCGTTACATAATGAATATAATGGGAGGAACTGTTGTTCAATTGGACTTGTGAGATCCGATTCATGTGTGTCTGAAGATGTGAGTGATTTTTCACATGGAGACTGTCCCAGAGGACTTGTGGAGTGAGTAAGAATTCTTATACGTTTTTAGACTTTGTTTTTCAGAACTGTGAACACACAGTATCTCCTGTGTCAGTGAAATGTGTGTTTCTGCAATTTTTACATTGTATGATTTTAATGTGACGTTTCTTCTTTCACAGGTATTTCTGTTCCACTCCATTCCTATTCATTTTTCTTCTCTCACTCCTACGAGGATGAGAGTGGTATGACATTTGAGATGACCTGTTTTAATTGACTGACGTGTTCATGTTTTGACAGATGAGTTATTTTCTGTAATTGGGGGTTTATGATTTTGGAGCATTATTTCCTTAGAAGATTTTCTGATAGTTATGTGAAACATTGGATTTCATTCTTCGTAATTTTAAGAAGTTATTTTTCGTTGATTTTGTCAATAAAGGGTTTTAGTTTTGTACTTAGTATCTCATTCCAGTAGTCCTTAGATTTTAGTTAGGGAAAGATATAACTTATGATGCCGGCTCACGTTACTGCTATCACACAATGTCTCAGGATAAGCGAGATCAAACCTCTGTTCATAAAACAGAGACTTAAATCAAATATAGGCTCAGAAAGGGCCGTTACAGTTTTTGTGGCAGCGTAAAAGGTAGCGCGTATAAGGTAGTTAGGGCAGTTAGAAGGTGTTAAATAATTAGGCATGTATACGTTTCCGAAGAGATATAAATTAGTGTTGGCATCTCAGGATAGGATTTTGTGGGAGTCAGCAGTTGCTGGGGGGGGCGAGCTGCGAGCTTCTCTCTCGCTAGCTAGTGTTTTGTGGAGAGTGTTTTGGGTAGGGGTAAAAACAGTGATATTGTGCAACAATTGCGATATTAAGACCGCTATGCGTGTGTTAAAACACGTGAAGAGCGCCTTGATGTTTTTTTGTTTTCTCTCTCTTGTTCTTGATGGAAATTCGCGCACTGCTAGCGTAAGTGTTGTGATGTTATCTTTTTCTTTTTTTTTTTTTTTAGTTGGGTTGATGTGAAATTGTCCTTTTCGTTGTGTTGTAACTGGTGATAAGGACAACTGTGTTTTTTGTCGTTGAGTTTTGACTAATGTTTCCGGTTGCAACGAGTGTGTTACGTCATCACCACGGTGACATAGTAGTTAAATCCACGAGTTTGGGCGGGCGTCGTACTTGCTTTGCCACGCCTAGTGAAGCGCTGAGCGTATTATGGTGTGTTGTATTTTTTTTTTTTTATAGCAATCTGCGGTACGCATCGGCGTGTATTATGTAAGGGTGATATTTGGTTGTTGGGTTATTTCTGGGAACTTTAATATTTGAGTAATATCCTACGTGATATTTGTGAGTTGCGGGGTGCAAAACAGTTTTTGCACAAGTGTGAATGCACTTCTTGGTTTTTGTAGTCACACACGTGTGTGCGTGTGGGTAAGTGTGTGTGAGTATGTGGGCAGAGCGCTTGCCTTTGCTTGAGTGGCACTTTCCGTTTGGACAAAGGGAAGTGTTGATCCAGCAGTTTTTGCCGTTGGAGACAGAGCGAGCCCCGAGGTTTGGTGTTAGCATTTTTCCTGTAAGCGTTCTCAGGCCTTGATGCATTGTAAGAGGGTGGGAAACGAATTTCTCTTTCTCTCTCTCTGTGCCTGAGAAGCGCTTTCCGTGTCTTTTTGTGGCCTTTTATAGCTTGGCCTTGGGAGAAGTGAACTTGACCTTTTTTTTTTTTGACTGACTAAAGAGGAGTCAGAGTGAATGATGAGAAGTTAAAGCCATTGTGAATTTTCCAGTTCCCAAAACCAGGAAACAGATTCGTTCGTTCCTAGGTATGTCGGGTTTCTTTCGCCGTTTTGTGCGGAATTTTTCACAATAGCGTCTCCATTGACAGATTTGTTACGAGAAGACGTTAAGTTTGTTTGGGGTGATAGTCAGCAATTAGCTTTTGAGAAGCTTAAGAACGCTTTGGTGAACCCACCTGTTTTGAAGTTTCCAGATTTTAGTCAACCGTTCACCTTAGTGACTGACGCGAGTCAGGAAGGTATAGGTGCTTGTTTGGTGCAGAAATTTGAGGGGAAATTACACCCAATTGCTTTTTATAGCAGAAAGTTCAAAACGCGTGGTAGTAACGAAAGGCTGATGTCAGTTGTGGACAAGGAGGCTTTCGCAGTCGTCTCTAGCCTTGTTCATTTTAAGATGTTGTTGTTGGGAAATAAAGTTGAGATTTTTACAGATCATCAACCGTTGTTAGAGCTTTTTAATAAGCCAAATTTGTCGCCCAAGAGAGCACGTTGGTTCCTAACATTGAGAGATTTTGATGCAAACCTCAAATACATTGAAGGTAAGCATAATGTGGTTGCAGATGCATTGAGCAGATATTTTCCGGTTGAGGATGAGGAAATACACACCGAATCCTGTGTGAGAGAAGAGAGTAAATATTTGGTGTCTAATGTCTCTGATATTAGTAGTTCTGAGAGATCGCATGTAGTGGACATACACGTTCCTACAGTGCATACTTCGGGGAGAAATAGTGAGTCGGCAGTCTCGGGAGAGATTGTTATTCGTGATAGTGAGAGTAATGCAGTGTGTTATATTACGGGTGAAAATGTCACTTGGGACATAGGCTTGCTTGAACAAAAGCAAGATGAAGATAAATTGTTGTCAGATGCTAAGGCATTTCTTAGGGGAGTTTCACCGAAGAAAGGGTATAAGTTGCCTTTTTCTGGTCTAGAGTTGGAGAATAATTTATTGGTGAGAAAAGTTAAGTATAACTTGCGAAGTACTCGAAGCATGGGTGAGATTACACAAATCATCGTGCCAGAGAGTCTAGTACCACAAGTTCTAGACATTGTACATTGTAAATTTGGTTCTCCTCATTTAGGTGTGGACAAGACGTATGAAAACGTCAGGTCAAAGTTCTTTTGGAAAAATATGTTTTCCGCAGTAGAAGCCTCTGTGAAGAAGTGCGCTATTTGCAATGCGAATAAGCCGGCGACGACGGTGTCGTGTCGTTTGGGTTCATATCCCTTACCAAATAGGCCGTTTCAGAGAGTGCATATGGATGTTCTGGGTAACTTCTCAGAGTCCGCTTATGGTTATAGACATTTATTAGTAGTTGTTGATGAGTTAACTCGTTTTGTCGAGATTTTCCCACTGAAGTACAAATCAGCTGAGGAAGTTGCTATAGCGTTCTTTACGGGATAATTTGTCGATATGGTGTTCCTGAATGTCTGATCACAGACAATGGTAGGGAGTTTATTAATAAGACTTTAGACGGTCTTGCTAATTTTACTGGGAATAAAGAAAGTATCTATAATCCCGTATAGACCTGAAGCAAAATTGGGAAATAGATTTATTGTTGTGAATGAAAACACAGGTGTGTCTCGTTTGACACATATTTCTAAGATTAAAAGACGGTTAATGGGTATTAGCATGGATGCATTCCTGGGTTGTATTGTTGTTATGGTAATGGGTGAGTTACGGGTCATTTTTTTAAATACCTTTCGGGTGTTAATGGGTTGTAAATGAGCATGACTGGTAGTTTGTTGTAATTCAGGAGGACGTTACTCCGTAGAGTTTTACGAATTTTTAATAGTTCGGTTCATTGTGATTTCTGATGTAAGCTGCAGTACTTAGTGTAAATTGTGTGCAGAATACCGTAGAGTTTTGTAGATATATGAATTTGAGTTTTGTTTTTTTATATGGATCACAACTGCGGTTGGGGATTTCATCGTTCGCACTTGGCGATAGTAATGGGTTACTTTGAGGTAATGGTTTTTTTTCATATGATTTTGGGAATTGTGACATGGGCTAATTTCATACAAGATTTGACCCGTGTGTTATTGTGTTATTATGTTATTATGTTATGATGTGTTTTGTCGTCTGACGCAATATCTTTGTTGTTTAGGATTTTGTTTTGGGAGGTATTTAGTATATCGGACCGAACGGGTCTGATCTTTTTTCGGGTTGGGATATGTCAGTTAGGATTTCGGAGAGGTTTAGGAAGATTTTGATAGGGATATCAATTCGAATATTTGGGATTTTTTTTTTCTCTTTTAAAATATAAAGGAGCTGTACCATGAGTAATGGTAGTTGTTAGGATCATAGGAGCGATTGCCATTAAGTCAATTGCTATTGTGTTGAGAATTAGTCAGGTATTGCGAAATATTCATTAGCTAACCGGAGTAGAACCTTGATGTCTTTTTACGACATATGATACCTTTCAGATGTTTAGGATTGCCTTTCGTTCTTGAGTACTTTTTTCTGTTGGATAGAATTTTTTTTGGATGAATGGTTCCTTAGAGTTAGTGTACTTGGTAGTGAGTTGACTATGGAAATTCCGGGTACCAACTTGGAATTGTTTCACATTGAGAACATATGACCTTTGCACTAGTAGTCTTATTTGGTTCAGTAATAATATGGTATAGGAATAGACAGAGTAACTTTTTGATATGACTGTCGATATGACCGACTCACGGAAAATACCATCCCAGAAATGGAGAGGTTGGAATAGCTTCACCGTCCTCAACATATGAGAAAGCTGTCAACGTTACTTCTGTACTGTGGTGGGACGATCCAGAACTTTGGAGAGATGTCGGGCAGGATGTCTTCATGTTGCTGTACTTTCGAGGAGACGTTGGGTTGGCGCAAAAAGGATTTGCGAGCCATTCATCTTCGTCGGATCGCTGGTGCGACGCAAGAATACATTCAGCTTGGACTGGTGCAGTCGCAGGCCTTTCAGCGTGAGGCAGTACCAGGAGTGAAATCGTCTAGATTAATGCGTTTCTTGAATGAACTAGTTGTGCTATAATATCTGTGTTATAAGATATATATAAGTTTTGCACCTAGACATTTTGAGGTGGGGTCCACCTCAGGTGCGTGGACCGAGCAATCTGTAAAGGCTCGTGCGAAGGTGACCTTTGAAAAGTTGGGTCAGCTATTCGCAGGGTCCATTTTCACTGTATGCAGCAAATTGGAAAATGCTGAAACATTCGCATACCACAAGGGTCGAAGAAACCACCTTGGTGACAAGACACGGGCTGGCAAATGCGTTTTCAGCAAAGAACGTTCTAGAAGCTGAACCAGTTACAAAATCCGGTTTTTTGAAGGATGCTTCTTAATAATGTATGGTGTGTACATGTACTTCGTGACGCCTCGAAGTACAGAGGCGTGTCTTGCCGATCTTTGACCTCGAAAGATGTCATACAAAAGTACGTTCGTTCGTTTGGATGCGTTACATAATGAATATAATGGGAGGAACTGTTGTTCGAATTGGACTTGTGAGATCCGATTCATGTGTGTCTGAAGATGTGAGTGATTTTTCACATGGAGACTGTCCCAGAGGACTTGTGGAGTGAGTAAGAATTCTTATACGTTTTTAGACTTTGTTTTTCAGAACTGTGAACACACGGTATCTCCTGTGTCAGTGAAATGTGTGTTTCTGCAATTTTTACATTGTATGATTTTAATGTGACGTTTCTTCTTTCACAGGTATTTCTGTTCCACTCCATTCCTATTCATTTTTCTTCTCTCACTCCTACGAGGATGAGAGTGGTATGACATTTGAGATGACCTGTTTTAATTGACTGACGTGTTCATGTTTTGACAGATGAGTTATTTTCTGTAATTGGGGGTTTATGATTTTGGAGCATTATTTCCTTAGAAGATTTTCTGATAGTTATGTGAAACATTGGATTTCATTCTTCGTAATTTTTAAGAAGTTATTTTTCGTTGATTTTGTCAATAAAGGGTTTTAGTTTTGTACTTAGTATCTCATTCCAGTAGTCCTTAGATTTTAGTTAGGGAAAGATATAACTTATGATGCCGGCTCACGTTACTGCTATCACACAATGTCTCGGGATAAGCGAGATCAAACCTCTGTTCATAAAACAGAGACTTAAATCAAGTATAGGCTCAGAAAGGGCCGTTACATATTTGTTCCGACACAATATACAAACCCGAGGTCCTTTACATTAGGAGATACTTTCAGGTGTAGGCTGGAAACGGCCGTTAAACTCTTGAACAAGGTGGTTAGGCAGTAACTACCTCCAGGTAGGCGGGGATACCCGCCTGCCCGGATGTAAACATTCCAGTTTGCTTTCGGCCGTCAGCCGTTGCTGACGTATTTTTCGTTCTCTCTGCTGACTGTCGTTAAGCTCTTACGGTGGGATCTTTCTGTATTTTTGTTTATATATTGCGTGTGTTTGATATTTGGTAATACAAACCCACGATTTGTGATAACCTTGTGTAAGCCGTCGTTCCCTGCCTGTGTCTTGGGTTTGACGGCCAAGGGCATAACTGGAGTAGCGTAGCCAAGTGGTAATGCTTCTCTCCAGCGGCCCTTTACGTAAATACTGGAGGCGCCCCTGTACTTTCGATGATATAGTTTGGGACGCTTTTTCTTCACTCCCCTACATCCATCGGGACATAAGATTAGTCCCTTCTTGGGCTTCCGCCCTCCGTGTGTAAGGGGCATCACTAATTTCTTCCTTCTTTTGCTGAGTGTTTCTCGCCGCCTGCGCTTAGAGATTTGCGGGCTGAGTGGGAGGTTACGGGCGTCGTCGATAAGTTCCGCTTCCACGGCGCCCTTGGTGGCCTCCCCTCTGTCCTTTTTTCTCTTCCCGTAGGTTCTTCCTTCTCTCTCCTTCGCCCTCTTTCGCCTCTCGCTCGTCGGGTGAAGACACGGGGAGGGGGGGGAGCGATCGAGCAACCTCGTCTAGAGTAACTCCTAACGCTGCGTAGGGCTGTTCCCCTTGTAGGGAGGAGGAGCCTCCTCTACTAATCATCTTTGTTTTTCTTTCAGGTTGACAGTGAGCATTGCAGAGACAGCAGTAGTTGGCTGGATATCATATATCAAGAATATCTTGCATGAAACAGTCCCGACTTTCATTCAGTGTTGCTTTGGGATCGACCACAATACCTGATTAGATGACGGGATTGCTCTGACTCTGTTCCCGCTGATGTAGTTCGATCGCTGTCATTGCTGGTTTTCATGTATGCTGTTGCAATGCTTCCTGTGTATCTGTGGTCCATCTGCTCCTGCTGTTCCCTGTGTTTTGCTCTTGTCAACTCTACAACAGTCTCTGGGCTGCTGCTCTCTGGTCTCCTGCCGCAGCCGCCCTGATCGCTCCTGTCGATGCTGGTGACTTTCAATGACATTCTGTCTGTTGCATTAGCTCCTGCCTTCCGAACAGCTAACGTAGCTCCTGCATCGGATGTCCTGATCGTGCCCGCTTCTTCTCCTAGTGGTCGTGCCCGGGGCCACTTCCGTTGTGTTCCTGCCTGCTGCCATCCTGAGGTTAAAGAATCCTGACGATGTTGCGTGAAGGGAAGGAAGTCGCCTTGTGGAAGTGATGTTCCTGGCCGTTGCATAGCTCCTGCTCTCCGAACCTTTGCCGTAGCTCCTGCATCGGCTGTCCTGATCATTCCTGCTGCTTCTGGCGGTCGTGCCCGGTCCGCCTTCCGTGCGTTCCTGCCAGCTGCCCCAGAGATTACGATGTCCGCCATCCTGTAGAAGATGTCGGCATGAAGATTTAGGAAGTGGTCCTGTTGAGGTGATGTTCCTGGCCGTTGCAGTAGCTCCTGCCCTCCGAACTGCTGCCAGCTCCTGCATCGGCTGTCCTGATCATGCATCGGCTTCTCCTGGTGGTGGTGTCCTGGCTGCGTCCGTTGTGTTCCTGCCGGACTACCCTGGAGGTTACGATGTTTCGTGTCCACCATCCTGTAGAAGATGTGGGAGTGGAGATGAAGGAAGCTGTCCTGTGGAAGTAGCCTCCGTCTTCTTCATCTTATCTTCGATTTCGTCTTCTGCTGCGTCTTCCCTTCCTCTCCCGAGGTCCTGGGGGTCCCGAGAATCGGACAGACCTCCATCGGCTGAAGGAAGGAAATGCTGCTTCTTCCCTTGATGCCCTTGGACATTTAGGGACTGCCTCCTTCCGAGGAGGCAGTGGGTCTCTCGTTGGCTCTTCCCGACCTTCGGGTTAGGGAACCGATTCGCATAGCCCTGGGTTTTGTGTTTGGAAAGCCGGGCGCGCGCAGACCTCAGTTTGCGTTCCGTTCCCGAATCTTAGAGGTTCCGCCTCTAAGATGGGGGCTGCTTCCGGCGCTCGTTCATGAGCCGCCGAGTGCTCGAGATTCTATGGAATATCGAGTATCCCGATCTGGTCTGGAGAGATTTTCCTGGGCCCAGTTCGGGAGCAGTGCGAGAAAAGGGCCCAGGCACCCAGGTGTCTCGGTTCCTCTTCCTGCCAGCACCGCAAGCGCTCCCGAGTGTTTGCCAGTGCTTGGTCGGGTTCCCAGCCTGGTGTCTCGATCCTCTCGGTTCGAACACCAGAAGAAGCAAGGAAGAGATTCACTTTGGGAGTCCTGCGGGACTTCTAAGGGACTGACTCTCTTCCGGAAGACAAGTTGGCCGATTCGCATTTTCCTGTGGGATCTTGCGTTTCGGGGGCCGCGAGAGCACGGCCTCTCGAGGCCATTCCCTCGTTGCCAGTCTTGGAAGTCTGCATCTAAGACTGGTTCTGTGCTTGGCTCTTTTAATCTATTAGGTAACAAAGCAGCCGCTCCCGATTTTCGGAAGTCTCGTGGGTAGCTCGAATTCTATGAATCACGAGCGCTCTCCTTACGAGAGGCATAGGACGAGAGAAAGTGCCGAGACACCCAGGTGTCTGGTTGCCGGGACGCCCAGGTAGACACCCAGGTGTCTGGTTGCCGAGACACCCAGGTGTCTGGTTGCCAGGACGCCCAGGTAGACACCCAGGTGTCTGGTTGCCGGGACACCCATGTGTCTGGTTGCCGGGACACCCAGGTGTCTGGTTGCCGAGACACCCAGGTGTCTGGTCGCGGGACACCCAGGTGTCGGTGTACCGCGACGCCAGGTGTCTCGATTCTGCCCGCCAGCTGCTTCGGTTGCTCGGGGGGCTTCATTCTTGTGTCTCGAACTTTAGGGTTCGAGCATGCAAGATAGCAGACACAGAATTCCCCTTTGAACCTTCTTCTCGAGGGGCCTCGGTCTCGGCCTCGAAGGAGTTTAGAGTTCGGGAAACTAGCAATTGTTCACAGCAGACGAGTCTGGCCTGCCCAGTTATGGCTTGGCTGTTCGACTTTGGCTTGGCTTGCAGACTGGCTCGGCTCGACTCGACATGGCTTGCCAGACTGGCTCGGCTCGACTTGACTCGGCTTGCCAGACTGGCTTGGCTCGCTTCGGCTCACCCCCCATCTCGCCTGCCTCCCAGTCTGCCGCGATACCGACCAGCTGGATCGCTGCGTTCTCGTGATCGGCTCGGCTCGGCTTGGCCCTACTCGGTTTTTTCCGATTCGGGTTCTCGTCTATGTTCGAGTGAACTTTTTGCTCTTCCCAGGAAAGCACTTTGCCACGGCATAGGTGCTCTTCTTTCCCCATGTGGCAGTAATCTCCTTCGGTTGATTATTGCTCACGGTCCGCCTCTCCTGCTTATCATTCTGGCAGGACAGGTAGGGCTACTCTTTTCTCCTCACCTGTTCTCTTCTCCTTTCGGTTGTTCCAAGAGGCGCGAGACGGACAGAGAGAGCTCGACAGAAATTTTCTTTTGGAGTTCGGCTGCCTGGCGTGCTTTGGGTATCGGTCCCCGATTCTCTCGTATTATAACCAGGTAGCTGAGGAGGGTTTCATGGGATCTGTCAAGGTCTCCTCCAAGGGAGAGGTACAGGGTTTCACGATTGGAAACAGCGAGGGTCTTCCTCTTCAAGCCACGACGCCCCATGTTCTCGGGAACTTCGCGCTGATTCATCGGCGCGAGGATCCCTGGGACAGGACCGCGGCTCCCAATGAATAACCTTCATCACTTGCAACCCTTTGCAGTTTCCGAGGGGCCGAGAATGTCAGGGACCGCCATGGTCCTGTCTTCCGAGAAACGTTCTCGACCTGATGAATTCTTTTCTTCGATGGAGTTAATTCAGGTCGAGACACCAAACTTCCACCCCTGCCTCGGCAGAATATGAATTCTTCTTGCCTCGGAGGGTCTTGCTGACTGCAGTTTTTTGGGCAATTCTGGTGCTAAGAAGAAGGACTTTGTCCCAATTCGGATCTCCAGTTTCATAAGTCCCGAGTTGGCTCGACCCTTGGGAACGAACCTTTACTTGGTTCTGCCTTTCTCTTTCAGAGATTTGCCAGATACTCTGGTAATCAAGGTTCCCACCAGGGCACTGATTTGTCCTTTGGACAATGGCCAAGAACTTTGGGTCTTAGTCATTTCAACTCGACCTTGAGTTCAAGCCAGCCCCCTCAACTCCTTAGCTAAGAAGTCCTAGGCTTCAGAAGAAGATTGCAACTGCTGATGCCTGGACAAAATGATACTTATCGAGTCTCTGGAACTGGCAGCAACATTGCCGAGACCTGGGAATGGATTCCTTCAGGAGAAGTATCTATTTCCCTTAGGTCTCGGCAATTCTTTCCATCGAACTCTAATCCCACCACCTCTCCCGTGCTCCCATTTCGGGAAATGCCAGCCGGCTAGAGCTAATTGTCTCGGTTCCCTGTCATCTTGCAGAAGCTTCCCCATGGTGGAAAATGGAAGTCTGCTTCCTTTTCCCCCATTCTTTCCTCTTCGATGTATGAGGAAAGAGTTAGGCTAATGCTTGATTGAAGGAACCTTCGAATATGCTTCATATTCCCTCAAATCTTGTGTCTACTTACAGATTCACAGATTGAGGAATAGGCGCACACTGGTAAAGACCTTGTCTTGAATTTGTGTGACCGAGATGATTAGTACCTTCTCATCACCGTCCTGGGCTCAGGGCAGCCTTTTGGCCGTCCGAGAATCCAGGATGGGTTTTATGGCACTCACTGGTTTCATTGAACAACAAAACCACAGTAGTGGCATTTGTCGACAAACAAGAGGCAATCGTTTTTTCCTCCTGTTTTATCTCGACATTTGAAGGTACTCGAGTGTTGTTCTATTGCACACTCGACAGCTCAATTAACCAGATGCATCCCTGGTGGGGATGTATTGGTAGGCAAGCCTGGCCTCGGGTTTGAGTGATCGGGACAGAACATGCTGCTCACTCTTTTTTCACGAAGATTCATGCAGAGACTGCTGGACTGAGAAATCCCTACCGTCCTTCTGTTGCCTCCCTGCACACAAGTCAGTAGTGTTTTCTCGCTCCTCATACCAGACCAGGGGCCGCTCTGTTGAGGCATGCTGTCTTTTGGTGAAAACTCAATATCAACGTTTTTCCCTCCGTATTTGTCCGTTTCGCTAGGGGTTCACAAACATTGCTCACCCCAAGTTACAGACAAATACTTGAAGACTTCCCCTTCTTCCGACCTGATTGCCGAGGCATCGAGAAGAATTCCACTTGACCCAACCTCCTGTGCAGCTACACAAGAAGCGGTTCTTGAGGCAGTACATCCCTGTGTGTTCAGGACTGGGAGACTTTCCAGCTTTCCTTGCAAGCACAGGCTTTCTCGCTGAGCGCAACGGATATAGCTGGATATCCCTTGAAGTCCTCTGCAACACTGTCCCAGGGACTGGATCCGTCTTCGCTGGTGGTGTCGTTGTCGGAACTTCTTCTCGGGTCAGAGTCGCTTGTCAAGTCTGGACTTCCTCGTCTTCTCCGCCGAGGACTGCTTCTTTCCCTTTCATTTTTGAAGAACGTAGGCCCTTGCGACCTAGTCTTCTATCTGAAGTAGCCTTCGTCTCCTCAGTCGAGAGTTAGCTACGGATGAGAAGCTTCTTCAGTCATGCTGTCCCAGGAATGTTTCCTGGGTGGCATGCGGCTCTCGTTTAGGGTTCCTGTCCGTGCTCTGCACGCCCCTACGAGTCGTCGGATAGAGATATGCCCTCTTAGGTCCATCTCTCATCTTACCCTGGCCTTGGCGTAGAAGATGGAAGAACAGGGTGGGGATCATCCTTCTCGGATGTCGTAGGTGGACTCCAAATCCATTGGCATCGACTGTCGGGTTCGAGTCCTTCTTGTTCCCCTCCTCCTTGGACTTTGCATCGATGATCCAGATCATTCGTTACTCTGTCCTATTGGTAGCTGTGGTACTTTCCGAAAGGTTTGACATTCCTAACCTGGATGTCGTCAACGTTTTCGCCAGTACTGTCTCTCCCAAGGAAGAAGTGTCTAAGGACACATCTTCCTCCTGACTTCGTGAAGCGATCAAGGAGGTACTTGGCAGCTGATGACGACGATACCGGTACCTTTCACCCGAGAGCTCACAAAGTCGATGGCTTGGTCCATCCCTCGCATTCCGGAAGAATATGTCGGTCCACAGGAGCTGAAGACGGGTGTGGTCCCAACAGACCACACTTCACCTCCTTCTTCCTCCGGGATGTTGCCCACAAGTCCTTGGAACCCTTTTTCCTGGCTCCTGTGGTGGCTGCTCAACAAGTTGTGTAGTCTTATCCAGCTCCCTTCAAGAGGACAGGATTGCATCTCGCCTATGTTGTTGGTGTGATGAAGGGAGAATGGAGGTTGAGTGACTGGCCTCTCCTCCTCCTTCCCATCCTGGCTCTCTCTCCCCACGGGCATGAGAATAGGACTGCAAAACCAAGCTGGAACTGGCACTGATGGCAGATAAGCACATAACAGGAGCACCTGTTCTATTTTTCTTTCAGAATAATAGAAGCAACCCCCACTCCTTCCTCTTGCAAGGGGAGGAAGGAGACCATGACAATGAGACAACCCTATCTCGCTTTTTCCCTTACTGTCATCCGACGTCAAATCCTTCCCAGCCTACTTTGCATGAGTTGACGTTTCCTCTTTCATGCAAAAAGGACCAGAATCTGACAACTGATCTTGCAGTTCCTACACCCGATCTTTTGTCAGAGGCAGTTTTCCTCCTCCTCGCTCTTTTCGACCAGGAAGTAAAGACAGGTGTGTGAACTCCAGTCTGTTCAGAGAGACTTTCTCAGATTCCTCCCTCCAACCAGTGAGTCTTCCTAATGTAAAGGACCGAGGGTTTGTATATTGTGTCGGAACAAATAACAATTTTTAAAGTAAATTGTATTTTTCCTAACTATACAAACCCGAGGTCCTTTACACTTTATGCCCACCTCATGCCACCCCTCAATCTGAACCTGGACCGAAAGGCAAACTGGAATGTTTACATCCGGGCAGGCGGGTATCCCCGCCTACCTGGAGGTAGTTACTGCCTAACCACCTTGTTCAAGAGTTTAACAGCCGTTTCCAGCCTACGCCTGAAAGTATCTCCTAATGTAAAGGACCTCAGGTTTGTATAGTTAGGAAAAATACAATTTACTTTAAAAATTGTTATATTTAGAAATGATTTCTGTATCATGAAACAACCAATGCAGGTAACTGCCCATCCTGGAATCATTATTTATTAAAATGAACTGGTTCCCCATTAAATACCCAGACCTCCTCCAAGTTTAGCTTGAAGCAGTGACTGATTTAACTTTTTAAAATATGTATTCTGTTTGTTGATTGACACCCATAAAAGGTTGGTTAGTTTTCTTTGAATCTTGCTTTTATGTCTTTTTTTTATTTGGTATTCTAACTGTGCTGTATTTTAGGAAGATTATTGATTTTTAGAAAATTTTTAAAGTAACTTTATTCATTATTTAATAGATTCCTGATGATGTAATAAAAGTTATTTGTTGAATTATGCTGAAACACAACCTAGTAGTTTTCATGGTCCACCTTCATGCTGATGTGTCCTACCAGCCGAAGGTACTTCTGTTCTTTATATATGAATATATATATGTGATGTGTATATATATATATATATATATATATATATATCTTTTATACTATAATACTGTCATTCCTCCTTAATGGTTTAAGTCAGAAACTGAAAATCGTGGCAGTTCAAAATCGTCGAAAATCATCAAAAATCATAAGAAAACCTTTAAGCTTTTAATGCTCTGGGTATTATTGAAAACGATAAACTGCATTATTATTAGTTTTACATCAGAAAAATTTCAAATTATGATTATTATTCCAGTTCAACATTTTTAGGGCCATATTTCTTCCGTGGATCATTGTGCTATGGATGGTTGAACATGCCATCAGTTGCAGACATTGAAATAATTTCTGATGAATATATTTGAAAAGCGTCGTAGAGTATCGAACGTAATAAGGAACCGTCGTGAACAGGGACTGCCTGTATATATATATTGTAAAGATGTCAGACATCCCTTCCTTTCCCATTAATCCCAATCATGTATCGCACCTGTCAACACAGCAAGAATCTCATGTATATATTTGTATGTAAAATTTCCTGGCCTTTTCGCCAATATATGTTTTATCACTGTATGTACATTATGTCTCTTATTATTGCTATTTGACTGACTGTTAACAAACACAAAATGCTCTCACTCAGCATACGGGTCGTGGCAATCGGAGGTCGGGCACCACGTTTCCGTCTTCCCGCTGCTATGTATACCTGTGCCCAGGTAAATAAATTAGTCAGTCCCAGTTCTGTCTTTTTGACCTCACAACTGGTGACCCAAGGAGCGATTTTTTGGCTTCGCCATTAACGGACTTACTCAGCCGCTTTTAGGGCCTTCAGAAATTTAATGGAACCATATGATGACAAAGTCTAGACCTCTGAAAGCTCCTTCCTCGGAGAACACCCACGCCACTAATGGACTAATTACAGCGTACCTCCTTCAGGTACGTTCTGGTATTCTCGAACGGTTTGGCCCTGCCATTTACAATTCATGTCGGCCATATTCAGAAGTCACTAACGGAACCACACGGCGTATAGTTTTGACTTCTGACGAGCCCCAGACACCATTAACAGACTAAAAATGGCACTTATTTCACGTTTTGGTGTGAGGCAAAATGTCAGACACTGAGGTAGAAAGTCGTTCCAAGGATGCACAGATCCTCTGCATCCCCCTCTCACCTTCACAGGCAGCAATAAGCCAAGCGATAAAACTTATTCTCGCGGCAAAATACCACATCCTGGTTCCTGCGGGCAGATGTCCATTTCCGGGTAGCAAAAATCATGGACTAGGAAACCAAAGCAGACGTCACCATGACAGTGCTGCCAGAGGAGGTCTTCAACAAAATCACCACATGGTTGGACTCATAGCCGGGCTAAGTCAAGTGAAGAGACCTGCGAGAGAAACTCATTGACACATACTCCATGCCTGTCCCAGAGAGAGCCCAACACGCCCTCAACCTGATGACCCAGCCCCTGGGGGATGCATCACCCATGGACGCCTGGGACAAACTACGAAGTCTCCTGATGCTGCCGGGCGTCGACTCAGACGGACGGAGGAGGGAGATCAGCTTGTCGTGGGAAATATTCCTGCGACGCCTTCCGCAGGAGGTGAGGGCACAAATCATGGATGCAGATGCCCTCTCAATGGATGACTTGGTGAACGTCGCACACAAACTCCATGAGGCCACCAAAGCCTCCAAACACGCCACAACACCTGCAGCCTGCAGCCTGGTAGCAGAAGAAGCCGAAGTGGGGGACACAAACGTGGTATACAGGAAGAAGGCGCTGCCGCAGCAGCAGAAGACGAGGACAAATCCAGCCTGGTGTTACTTCCATCAGAGGTTCGGAAGTAATGCCAGAAATTGCAGAGCCCCTCGTTCTTTCACAAAAAACTAGAAAGGTAGCCACCCATAACAGCACTGGCTGCAAACCTTAATGAACCCCAGCCAGTAGGATTCTTCATCCACGACGCCATGTCAAGACGATGGATGCTGGTAGAAACCGGGCTATGCAGTAAGTATTTCTGCCGTCGAGGGAGGACTGCGACCGACTGCATGTCTGGCACCGCAGCTGCACTGATGGCCACAAATGGAAGCCCCATCCACTGCTACAGAACTCGGACCCACAGAATATCCATCCTGGGCCATAAATATGAATGGCCTTTTGTCATCGCGGATGTCAAGTTTCCTTTACTGGGCGCCGATTTCCTCACATCACAGACTGCTAGTAAATGTCAGCCGAAAATGCCTACTGGATACCAAAACCTGCCGCTCACGACCACTCTCCACCAGGACTGGGAATGCCCGCCATATGCTCCATCTCATCAAACAAATACAATGCCCTCCTCCATGAATTCCCAAATGTCTTCAAGCCAGAACTGCGTCAGGTGCCAGGTACCCAGGCCAAGCATGGCATCCATCACCACCACAGGCCCACTGACACATGCCAAGTGTCGCTGCCTGCCACCCAAGAAACTCCAAAATGCTAAACGAGTGTTCACCAAGATGGAAAGGATGGGTATCTACAGAAAGGCATCAAGTCCATGGGCATTCCCCCTAACATGGTGCAGAAACCAGACGTTTCCTGGAGGCCCTGTGGGGACTATCGGTGGCTGAAGCTAATGACAACATCGGACCACTATCCTCTGCCAAACATGCAGGACCTAACAGGTGCCCTGCATGGGGCCAACGTATTCATAAAAATGGATTTGCTCAAGTCCTATTTTCAGGTCCTGTAAGGACAGGATTGAGTGACATACTGGCTGGGTGTTGACTGGTTTATTAGTAGTTCCTTACTGAATGAATGTACACAATCTTCGAAGATGCTATTGGCCTGTGCGAGCAGTAACGTAGCATCTACACACAGACAGGGGAAAACAGAGGTAATGATTTGGGCATCTGTGTTTGTCGGCAGACAAACAGATGGCGATTGTGAGAGAGACAATAAACATACAGTGATAAAACATATATCAGTGGAAAGGCCAGGAAATTCTACATATGGCCAACTGCATGAGATTCGAGACATATATTGTGCAGTAGCACAATATATGTGAAATGGTCAGACATTTGGCTTGTCTTCACAAACAGAAACATATACAGTTTGATACAGAAGATTATTTGGAACATTATGAGTACATGATTAGAATGCTTGCATGGCAATGCAAGTAGTGGTGATTGTACATAAATCAAGACAACAATGGTTAGGTTGAACAGACGGAAATATTGTATGGTAGAAGTTTGGAACTGCGAGTGAGAAAAAATGGGATGCTCTTGTTCTGTCTTGTCCCCTCCGAGGATGACGAACACATGAACACACTGCGAATTTGGATGTTTGGAAGAGACGGCGTCGGTCTTTTACATGTGCAAGGCATCGATGCGGAAATCGTCTTGCTGACAATTGTAATTGGCTCGAAGGGCTTGGGCTTCAATGTATGAGGGCTGAAGGGTGGCGCAGGCCGAGGAACTCGAGGAGGATCGGTAGTGGGTTGAAGGGTGACGCCGGATGATCCTCCAGTAGCCAGCTGGAGGGGGATGGCTGAAGGATGACGGCGGCTGATCCTTCAGTAGCCAGCTCGAGAGGGGCGGCAGCAGGCTGAAGGAGGACATCGGCTGGTCCTTCGTTGGTCAGTTCATCCGGTATGAGTTCTATACGGCTTCAGGTTTCCTGGAGGAGGTGTCCAGGGCTCCGGCGGTAAAATCATCTAAAAGGGTCGGACATCTACTCAGAGCTTGGGAACGGCGGGAAACAGGGTGGCGGCGGCGGGTCTGAGAAACCTAGCGTTGATCGTCATCTTGGGTCGACTTTTCCAAGCGTGTCACCCGGGGTCACCAGTGTAAGAGATTCCTTGAGTGACATACTGGCTGGGTGTTGACTGGTTTATTGATAGTTCCTTACTGAATGAATGTACACAATCTTCGAAGATGTTATTGGCCTGTGTGAGCGGTAACATAGCATCTACACACAGACAGGGGAAAACAGAGGTAATGATTTGGGCATCTGTGTTTGCCGGCAGACAAACATGGCGATTGTGAGGCGACAATAAACGTACAGTGATAAAACATATATCAGTGGAAAGGCCAGGAAATTCTACATATGGCCAATTGCATGAGATTCGAGACAGATTAATGAATACAATGCAGTAGTACAATATATGTGAAATGGCGAGATGTTTGGTGTCTTCACAAACAGAAACATACATACAGTTTTTGATACAGAAGATTCGGTGGAACATTATGAGTAAATGATTAGAATGCTTGCATGGCATAGCAAGTAGTGGTGATTGTACATAAATCAAGACAACAATGGTTAGGGAGAAACAGATGGAAATATTGTATGGTAAAAGTTGCATTCCAGAGTGGCCAAAATGGGATGCTCTTGTTCTGTCTTGTCCCCTGATGGATGACAAACACACATTTTAGTGTGTTTGGAAAAGACAAAAGGAGGGAAAAAGACAGTCTCTTGTCACCAGTAATCCCGACAACTTTCACATGGCAGACAGCCATCATCACGCCATTTGGGACACATAGTACTCCTACTTGACCTTCAGCCTCAGGAATGCCAGGGCCACATTCCAACGCCTTGTGGACAGCATCCTGGGGGCCTGACTTTTGCATCTGCTATGTGGACGATGTCTTGATCTTCTCAGGTCCCCAGAGGAGCACCTGGGTCACGTCCGATTGTGCTGAAACGCCTTCAGGAGAATGGTTTGGTTGTAGATTTAACAAATGTACCTTGACTTGTTGAGAAGGTAATGACTTGTGTGGAACACGAGGTCTCTCCGGCAGGTGTCCACCATGGCCTCCAAGGTGAATGCAGTGAAGGAGTTTCCAGCACCAAAAACCATCAAGTCCTGCAGGAGTTCCTTTACATGGTCAGCTAAACCGATGTTTCGTGGTCCCATTGCCCGCATCATGTATCCCCCAACCAGAGTACTGAAGGGAAGCCAGAGCACTGACTTGGGAAGATCTGCAGAAAAGGCGTTTGAACAGACAAAGGCAGTTTTCAATAGAGCCAAACCTTAACATATCAAGACCACCAATGAAAATCCACTTAAGGAAGATGCCAGCAACGTTTCCTGCAGATATGCCATGCTTGAGCAGTTAGTGATACTACCCTGCCTGCTTGCCTTTTTTAGCTGAAGTTAAACTGAAGACTGAGACCAGGGTATTATTGAACGAGTGCATTCAACCAACAGAACTGCTGGTATTCTACCAAGCCATGTGGCACTTCAAGCTCCTCTTGGACAGCAGCCCTTTCACCATCCTGATAGACAACAAGCTGTTGGTACATGCGTTCAAGAGGGCGGGAGATGCATGGTTGGCAAGGCAGCAATGGCACCTGGCTGCTATATCCGAATTCGGCTGCACCATCAGTTATGTCCCCGGCAAGAAGAACCCAGTTGGAACTGAGAACCGAAACCTTCAAGAATTGAAATAAATTCAGTCCACCTGGGCATATACAATCTGGCGAAAGAACAGGCCGAGACCTGTTTGGGTTTTACAGCATGGCACTTACCACGCTGAGGTTCAAGACGATCTTGCTGGGTGGATCTGGATCAACACTTCCCTGTGACACCAGCATGGGCATGCCCGCAATGTGTTACGAAGAAAAACACATATCATCCACAGGCTGTGATTGATCCATCAGGATGGACAACAACAGAACTGATGACAGAGAAATTCTTGTTTGCACGATCATCAGGAAGGACGCTGCGAGAATGGGCAAAAAACTGCAAACGTGCCAGACAAGTAAGGTCACCTAGACAAAATCAGGCATTGAGAGTTTGCAACTCACGACGGCATTTGAACACATCCACGTAGACATTGTAGGACCTCTGCTGCAATCAGGGTGCCAGATACCTCCTGACAATCACAGACCATTCCATAAGATGGCTGGAAGCTACCCTGATGGTAGAAGCATCAACAAACGCCTGCGTGGAAGCCCTGCTGTCAAGTTGGATAACCCACTTCGGTGTGCCTAACGACACAACTACGGATAGAGGCCTGGTATTTTTATTGGAACTCTGGGTCTCCCTGGCCTGCTTGATGGGGACAACACTCCACAGTACGACAGCATACAACCCTGCAGCCAAAGGTATGGTGGAAAGAACCCACCGTTCATTGAAAGCAACTCTGATGGCACGTTGCACTGATGAAAATTGGAAGGTGCAGCTGCCATGGGTCCTTATATGGGTCTCCGCATGGTCTCAATTTTGCAAACATCAACAAATCATCCTGCAGAGAAAGTCTCACCACTTTTTAACTGGCCGTACCTGAACCAGGGTTAAAAAAACCTCATCAAAATTCAAATTTAAAGGCTGATTTGCAGAGTCGAAGTTTGTGTTGCATCATACCTTCTGAGGGGACTGGACAAAGAGAGAAACAAGAGCATCCTGTTTTCTCTCACAAGAATAATGCAGTTTCTACTATACAATATTTCCATCTGTTTCTCCCTAACCATTGTTGTCTCGATTTATGTACAATCAGACTACTTGCATTACCATGCAAGATTCTAATCATGTACTCATAATGTTCCACCGAATCTTCTGTAAAACAGTATGTATGTTTCTGATTATGAAGACATCAAACGTTCTTGCCATTTCACATATATTATGCTACTGCATTGTATTTATAATCTGTCTCAAGCATGTAACTTGCCATATGGGAAATTTCCTGGCCTTTGATCTTGATATATGTTTTATCACTGTACGTTTATTATGTCTCTCACAAAAAGAGGCCATCTGTTTGTCTGGAACAAACACAGATGTCAAGAAACATTACCTCTGTTTTGAGTCTGTGTGTAGATGCTACTTTGGCCAGCTATCACCAATGAATAAAAAAATTAAGATTGTGTACATTTATTCAGTAAGGAACCACCAATAAAACCAGTCAACACCCAGCCAGCATGTCACTCAAAGTCCCGTCTTGCAGATTTCTTTTCCCAAGGAGCCGGAACCATTTTTTACACCCTCTCCAATTGCTAAGAGAAACTCCAAAGAAGTTCTCAACAATGCCGAAAGACTTTGATCATTTCAGTTTGTACCACCCACCCTTAACCAGACCATACAGAGGACCGTCCCTCGCCAGGCTAGAACATCCAAGGCCTACCTCGTCAACATCCATGGGGGGAAGACTGGGTTCTGTCGACAGGTTAAAGCCAGCCTTCCTGATGGAAGAGGAACTTCAGGAAACCGGCAGGCATCCCAGAATTCCTCCACAAAACAAGGCCTCGGATGAAGTGATTGGCAAGAAACATAGTCAATCTGACGACCCTCAAAAAATGCAATATTTGTCACATGCTGGCAAAACTGTTGGACAATTCAGCAGTCAAAGCACCCCTAATGCACCGCAGGTATCAAGAAATCGTGGTGGCTCCTGCTCCCAAAAGGGATACAGTGATTGACATGCATAGGTCTTCCAATCATTATTTCATAATAAATTGTCTTCAGGGAGTACTTGAAGACGTCAGAGTCTTTCTTTCCCATTAATACTACGATCATGTATCGCATCTGTCAACATCAGTGAGAATCTCATAATATGTTTGTATCGTAGAATTTCCTGGCAAGACGCTGCAAATATATGTTTTATCACTGTATGTACATTAAATCTCTTATGATTGCTATTTGATTGACTGTTAACAAACACAAATTGGTCCCGCTCAGGTTTTCACGGGAAAACTTTGTTGGTCAGCACCATACCTTTCCATCTGCATGCTGCTATGTATACCTGTGCCCAGGTAACATAAATTATCAGTCCCAGTTCTGTCTTTTTGAAGGCCCAATAAGAAGTAATATATGATATAGAACAATGTAGGATTTGTATATATATATATATATATATATAAAATTATGATGACTCAATAATGTTAAAAAAATATAAAAAGGGATTTTGACAAAGGAAAATCTATTTCTGAGGAAGGTCCCGTGTCACCCGGTGAAATTCCATTACAGCACGAATTTCTAGGTATAACCTATGCTAGATATACCAGAGAAAAAGAGCTTTCAGGAAAGCTGGGGTTACTACCCCAGTCGAGCGTCTTCTCCAGGAAGACGCCGGTATAAGAAGGGTGAGTGAAAGATCACTACCACGGAAACTTACTCGAAAGATCTCTCCTATCAAAACCCCGAACAGAGCGGTGAGCCGTTACAGCCCCCACACCAAACACCCGCCAGGACGGCGACACCAGCGCCACCTACCTCATTCCATGCTAGCACTAACCCCAGACTTGGCATGTGCAAGAAAGGGGGAGCAATAGGTGAGTCAGGGAGGGTCACGGGTGACACGGGACCTTCCTCAGAAATAGATTTTTCCTTTGTCAAAATCCCTTTTCTGAGTCCAGTCCCGTGTCAGCCGGTGAAATAGTGATAGAGAATCATGCCAAGGCTGCAAACTACCAGGAAACAAAATGGTAATCTGAAGAAAAAACAAAAATTTTAAAAATAGTTTTAATGAGGGAATCTCTTACATGTGCAAGAACACTAAGACTACTAAAATCTAAGGCACATCAAAAACTTAATACTATGAAACATGGGGAGGTCCCCGGCACGACGGAGAAGGGGCCCCAAAAACCTTAAAACTACTAAAGCATAAAATGAAACATTGAAAGGTTCAATGCACAAAATAACTGCAAATACAATCTTAAACTACACACATAAACTTAAGCTAAACACGTAAGAGACAAAATCAATGGTAAATTAAATATACAGTGTATATACATATATCTGGGGTACATGGAGCAAAATAAAAACTGCCCAGTACCCCACAAGAAAAACAATCATAACATGTCAGATTACAGTTTCCATCAACAGAGACAAGATACATCAATATGAGGAGCAAGGCAGTGAGGCATAATCAACCAGGAGAATAAGCAGAGAAGTAAATGAGGCAGGCGGGCGGGGGGGAAAGGAGGATAAGGATATGATTAATTAAGGTGGGGAGATGACACTTCCCACAGCTATGGTAGAAAATTTCAGGGCTTGAGCGATTTTAAATAGTGGCGTTTAAACACTAGAGGTGATTTCCAACCCGTGTATTTAGATAACTTCTGAAAAGTCCATATTATGAAAGTAATTAATGGAAGTAGCAACTGCTCGAATATCATGAACCTTAGGAACTGAATCTGGGTTGGCCTGTTTAATAAAATACAGAATTTGTTGTCTTATAGCATTCAGTGAAAGAGTACCACCTTTCTCCCTGATAAAAAGAGGACCCGACTTACTCTGTGGAGTTCTTAAAAGGTAAGATTTAAGTGTATAAACTGGACATAAAGACTGGTCTTGTGGAAGGGCACCACCTTCCAAGGAGACCACCTGTCTTGTGGGTCTTCGTTTTTAGCTAAAAATCTAGGGTCAGGGGAAAGGAGGACCTCTCCAGACGGGAGGAAGTTCACAAAATTATCACCTCTAGTGAGAGCCGACAGCTCTGAGATTCTAGCACCTGAAGCCAAGCTAATCAGAAATAAAGGTCTTCCTTAACAGATCCTGATAAGAGCATTGAAAGTTATCCATCTCTGATGCTAACTTAAGGACGTCATTGAGAAACCACGTAACAGAATGTGGGCGTGATACTGGTCTCAGACGAGCGCATGCTCTGGGGATGGATGAAAAGTAGGAATCTGTAAGGTCGATTTTAAAGCCGATAGAAATACTTTCTTCAATGCTGACTTGATTGTGGTAATAGTGGCCGGAGCAAGGCCTTTCTCAAACAGTGATCTAAAGAAAGAAACTCCTAAATTAGTCTGTCATGATTTTGGCTTCAGATGCTTTTAGGAAGGAGGCTAATTTTTGACTGCTGAGTCATACTGTCTAAGAGTAGAATCTCTTTTATCTGATTCAAAAAACAGAGTGTTGACAGGGTCAATGTTTGCTCCTTTTGGGCTGCGAATTTTATAAAGTCCATAAAACTAGGGCATTCTGAATTCTTGAGGAAGCTGACACAGTCTTGGTTTGTACTGTCTGAGTCAGAATGGGCTTGGGAATCTGAAGACTCCGTAATCCCAGTTCCTGAAGAAGAGGGAACCAATTGCTCTTCGGCCAATAGGGGCTACTAGGGCTGGTTGACCTTTGAATGTCCTGAGTTTGTGTAAAACTTTCAGCAGTAAATTTATTGGGGAAAAGATAAATTTTCTCCCAATTGTTCCAATCTACTGTCATTGCGTCCGTGGCGTAACGCCTGAGGGTCCAGGTTGGGGGCCACATAACAGGGGAGCTTGAAGTTGCTCTCCGTCGCGAACAGATCCACTTGGAGACCCGGAACCCGGCGGCAAATCCATTTGAAAGATTCCACGTCCAGGGACCACTCCGTCTCCAACGGAGTAGCCCTGGACAGGGAATCCGCCACCACGTTCCGTACCCCCGCTAGGTGGGTGGCTGACAGGTGCCAGCCGTGCTTGTTCGCCAGGGAGAAGATAGCAACCATTACTTGGTTTACTCGACCTGATTTGGAGCCGCCCCTGTTGATGCAATGAACTACCACTGCGCTGTCCAATACCAACCTGATATGAATCCGGTTGGGGGCGGATTTTCTTCAGAGTTAGAAAGACCGCCATAGCTTCCAGGGTGTTTATATGGAACTGCTGAAACATTGTGGACCACGTTCCTTGTACTTTTGTTTTGGTGAATATCCCCAGCCGCTTAGGGAAGCGTCTGTGTGGAACAACTAGTGCCGGAGGGGGAAATTGAAGCGGAACTGTATTTGGACAGGCCTCTGACTGAGGCCCAAGGCCGCAGTCTTGTCTTTAAGATTTGAGGAATAGAGGAGACCTTGTCTCTGAGCTTGACATTGGCTCGACTCCGCCACACTCTGTTTATGTCTTTTAGTTTCGCTTTTAAGAGCAGGTCTGTCACTGAGGCAAATTGAAGGGACCCAAGGACCCTTTCTTGGGATCGGCGGGATGCTGATTGATTTTGAGAAATTTCCTGGTGAGAGATGCTATCTCCTTCCTCTTGGGAGGCGGGAGAGATAACGTGTGAGATGACAGATCCCACTGGAGGCCCAGCCACTGAAACCGGGACTCGGAGTCAGGCGGGACTTTTCTCTGTTCAGTTGAAAACCTAACGACTCCAGGAAGTTGATGACTATGGACGTAGCCTTCTGACACTCCAGAACTGTTGGTGCCCAAATTATCCAATCGTCCAAATATGCTGCTAGGGATATCCCTCGAGACCGGAGTTGTTGAACTACCGTGTCCGCCAGCTTGGTGAATATCCTGGGCGCAATGTTTAGACCGAAGGGCATGACCCTGAACGAGTAGGCTTGATTCCCGAGTCTGAAACCGAGGAACTGAGAGAAGTTCCGCGCAATCGGACGTGATAATAAGCGTCTGAAAGATCGATAGAGGTGGTGACGGCTCCACGCTGAAGTAGAGTCCGTACCTGAGCTACTGTAAGCATGCGAAATTTGTCGCATTTTATGTAGAGATTTAGACGCGACAGATCCAGGATCACTCTTTGCTGATCTGAGTCTTTTTGGGAACAGTGAATAACCTGCCTTGAAACTTTAGGTGCCTTACTTTCTTTATTGCTTGTTTGTTGAGCAATTCTGCCACATAATCCTGTAGGATTGATGAGGGTGGCTGGTAAAACCTGGTTAGAGGAGGAGGGTCCTTGATCCAGCTCCATCCTAGACCTTTGGACACAATGCTGTGTGCCCAAGGGCTGAAGGTCCATTGGTCCCTGAACCAATACAGGCGACCACCTACCTGTGTTCTCTCAGTGGGAGGGAGCGGGTTTGTTCCCTCTACCACGTCCAGGTTTTCCTCTTGGGGTGGTGTTTGCCTTTCCTCTGTGAGGGGCCCTGCCTCTTCCCCCTTGCAATCCTGTTAAGGCCGTGAAAGTAACCACGGCCCTCATAGGTGGGGTTGTATGCTGGTGAAGCAACATACGAGGGCAGCAAGTGGGAATGAGCTGGTTGGACCAGCACATATTGTTGGGGTGAGCCTTTGAGGTGGAGGGCTGTGCCACTGCCGAGACCGGGACGGCTTGAACTACCGCCTGATGGTGGGGCCTCTTATGCCTCCTAAAACGTTTGCCTCCTCTCGTCTGGGGGCCGCCAGATTCTGGGGTCTTGCGCTTGTAGGCAGAGATGCCCCAGCGAGAGCGCAGACTCTGGTTGGCCCTTGTAGCCTCAGTCATAACATTCGTAACCTCTTCTTCTGGGAAGAGGTTAGGCCCCCAGATCGAGCTCTTTACGAGCTTGTTAGGCTCGTGACGGATAGTAGCATTGGCAAAGATAAACTTTCTGCATTCCAGTCTGGCCATGATGAACTCAAAAGGTCAGACTGAAAGCCAGCTAGCAGGGACTTAGCCAAGACCTGGAAAAATGGCTCGTCCGCGCAGGAGACGGCAGTGGCTTCCGTGAGGCAGACGGAGTTCAGGGACCGGGCTAGCTTAGTCCGGGCATCAAACTCCGCCTTTAGCAAAGATTCCGGCAGCTTGGGGAGTTCCTCACTAAACTGTGAGGAAGCACAGAAGGGGTCCAACTTCCCGACCGTGAAAGTGGACGGAGCATCCATCCAGAACTCATCACTTCCCGGGAACACCAGGGAAGTGGGGTCTGTTTCCCTCAGCTGTGGTAACGGATTACCTTCAAAGCACGCTCGGGCCGTAGCCAGGGCGACTTTGTTCAAACAGGGAGTTGGGAAGGTTGTCTCCCAGGGCAAACATGGTAAAGTTGCCCTTGAAAGGAGTCAACTTTGTGTTGTCTGCCTGCCACTCCGTCAGAGTGCGCAGGAGAGACGACTGAGCTTGGTCCCTAGGGATGATGACAGTCTCCCTGGGAACCTTATCAGAACGTATCCATGCTTCCTCTGTCAATCTTACGAAGCCTGGATACGGGGGCAAGAGATCGGGGGAAGAACTCCAACTCCTCCAACCGTCTCGTGCCAAGACCTTCAATAGTCAGTTTGCCATCATGTTGGATGGCCCGGAGGGCGAAACGCCAAGGGTTACCGACATCGAAAGGCGGGAGGTCCGCTGTGTCGGGAATGACATACTGGGGTTCGGCTGGGGTGGTTTAGCCATTCCCGCCAGCATGTTGTCATAACTGGCAAACTTTTCAGATATCTTATTGTCATAATGGCAAACTTTTCGGATATCTGATTGTCCTTATCGTTGAATCCTCAGAAACATTGGAACATCTGAAAGGCCTCCGCATCAAAGGCAGGTTGGCGAGGAGGGCTTGGTTTTGCTGCCCTCTTACTCGCGCCTTTGCCGGAGGAACCAGACTTGCTCCCGGAGGCTACAGGTGCTGAGACCTTAGCCTTCGACGGGGAAAGGCGATGCTTTCTTGGAGGACGAGGACTTATAGCCCTTCGCCTTCCATGAAGTCTTCAACTTCAACTTGGGGATAGCTGATGGAGCTCTATCACCCAAGGAGGAAGACTTCCCAAAACCTGAAAAGGAAGAAATGAAGAAGCTGGGGAGTCAAAAAGGGGCCCGCCCAACAACCTCACCTACCTCACCACTTACCACCTGGTCCTGTTCAGTAGCCATAGGTTCCAGGTCTAAGTCCAAGGCGGCGACGTCCTCTGAAACCTCAGCGTAGAGGATATCCACTTGGGGTGGCTGGGTCGCATCCCGGATCTGCTGGATGATGGGGTGGCAAGATCTTCTGGCACTGCGGCCGCCACCCGTGCGCGCCGGGTAGAGCAGGTCCCTCAACCTGGCGTCGAGGACGTAGGGCTTCCCGACGGAACATTCCTTCCAAACCCAGCCACCCAGGCCCGGAGAGATTCCAAGGCTGACTTCTTGGAGGACTCGTCCGCCTGAAAGAAAACCAACAATTAGCTAAGGGCGAAAAAACAGTCCGGGAACCACGTAAACAAAATTCAAAATGAGGAGCATAAAACGGAGGAAGGCTGTCACTTACCGACTCATCCTGGATGGTTGCGCACAAGGCGAAGCAAACCTCACAACCATCGGGGTGCCAGACTACCAGATCGTCGAGCCGGACCGCACAACCAGCGTGGGTCCGGCACACTACGTGACCGTAAGGTTGTTGCAGTGACGCGTACACCCCGCTCCTCACAGCGAACAGTCTGTAAGTGGAAAACGTACATGAACCTACCACTCTAAGCAATCTAAAGCTGGCAAGGCCGAATTTCAACTGCAACCGGAATACTCCGGTGGAGAAGAAATCCCTTATCATAAACTAGGCCAATAAGCTCTAAAATACACAGAGTGGAAGGTAAGATTTCAGACCCCGGAATACTCCGGGAATGAAAGGAATGAGACAACAAGAACTCACCATAAGGGTTGCCAGTAAAATAACGGCGGAACCCCGGGTGTAGAACCGGACTCACGTATTAAAAATAAGGAGAGTACTCCGTTAGATAACACAGATATTTAAATAAAAATATTCATGAACAATAACATTAAACAAGTGATGGTAAAAGAAATGCAAGAGACCGGAGGGATCCGCTCCTTATATAAAAAAAAATCTTCTCCACTTACTTCCCCGCCAGAGAAACAAGGTGGGCAAGATGCTCGTATATTCATAACATAAGCCGGAGCAAGTATAATAACCCAGCCAAGTAACCCGACGGGGAGAAAGAAGTGCGGGATAGAGTGTTCGAACACGTTCGAGCTACGAGTGAACGAACCACCAACACCAACACAGCGATGCTAGGGACTGTATGGGAGGGAGCGAATCCCTCTACCAAATGGAGAAGTCCCTGAACTCGGAGAAAACGCCATCTAGCGTCACCCGCACGAGTAGAGCAAGGCTGGAGGGGTGGGGGGGGGGTGGAGTAGGGGAGGATGGTAGGCTACCAAGAAAGAGAACAGGAGACGGGAGAAACATATAACCCGCTCAACTGCACACATACACCACTCCAAGAAAAATGAAACTTAGGAGGGTGGCCTACTACTAAGGGAGGGAAGCGACCAAGCCTCGATGCCCGACTCCTGCCTAGGCAAAGCCTAATAGGGACCTAACCTAGTATAGGCTAGGAAAATGGAAGGAGTGCAAAGGGGAGGAGGAACAAACAAGGAGAGAAATTTTGTGCCGAGAACCAACCGGGATCGAGAAGAGGGGGCAAGAAGGCGACTAGCCTAGAGGAGACACATCCAAAGAACTCTATTCCCCAAATGGAAGGAAGAGAACTAAGGGGCTCACTCTGCCCACCAAAAACGACCCTGGAGGAAACAGCAACAAAACTCCCTCAACCTGATGGACCTCCCGCACGAGGGCAAGGGGATGGAAGCAAATAAAGCCTACTCCACTAAAAACCATCACACATAAAATGGAAACAAAAATGTGCTCAATAGGGTGCGTAGCCTACCTCGGGCAACGGTTAGATCTGAGGCTGCTACTACCACGAGGAGGTAAACAATGGTAAAATAAATAAAACAATAAAAATAACTATCGCCAAGAATAAAATAAAATAAATTAGCCTAATACAGACTAAAAATAATAGGGAACCCAACCTGGGGGGGTACCTGGACGGGCATCACCCTCAAAAGGGCCAGTAGGCCAAAATTATGTAAATTTCAAAAAAAGGGGGCCACCGCAGGAAACCCGCCAGGAGGAGGGAACCATGGGGCAAAAATATATCATCTATAACGACAAGGAGACAACCCAACAGAAAAGAACTGATGGGGTCGCCTCATGTCGACATGGCTGGCGGGGGACGCCGTGGCGTCATAATAAGATCTCAATATTTATATAAACGAGACCAAAACAGCCAAAATATAGAACAAAAAACCCACAATAAGATGGTACTTAACTTGGAGATAGTAAAGCTGCTCGATGACATGGCGAAAGATGAATAAATCCAAAAAAATGGAACGAGCACACAAAAAGAAAAGGTAGCGATCACGTGCTAGAAAATGGAATGAGGTAGGTGGCGCTGGTGTCGCCGTCCCTGGCGGGTGTTGGGTGTAGGGGCTGTAACGGCTCACCGCTCTGTTCCGGGGTTTTGATAGGGAGAGATCTTTCGAGTAAGTCTCCGTGGTAGTGATCTTTCACTCACCCTTCTTTATACCGACGTCTTCCTGGAGAAGACGCTCGAACTGGGGGTAGTAACCCCAGCTTTCCTGAAAGCTCTTTTTCTCTGGTATATCTAGCATATTATACCTAGAAATTCGTGCTGTAATGGAATTTCACCAGCTGACATGGGACTGGACTCAGAAAATATATTGTATATATATATATATATATATATATATATATATATATAACCATATATATATATATATATATATACATATATATATATTATATGTTCTGTTTTTTGACCTCACAATATATATATATATATATATATATATATATATATATATATATATATATATATATATATATATATATATATATATATATATTTATATATATATATATATAACAGTATTTTGAGTTTGCAGATGATTGGGCATGCAAATGTGCACCTGTATATTCGCTGATTATTGCAAAAACCTGCATCACACATTCATGTAGTGTTTTTGCGATAATTAGCGAATATACAGGTGGATGGTATTTGCAAGCCCAGTCATCTGCAAATTCAGCATCCTGTGCTGGGGCAAAATTCACCTTAAAGACTTGGAGACAACCTTGGGCAGAAGTGCCCATCAGTATTCAGTATCGAATGTTCTAGAAGCTTCTGTCTGGTTTAGATCCAGATATGGGTGTGTCGGGAGAAGGGGTTCGTGCGGTTGTGTGTTGTGTACAATGGCTCATAGGGTAAGTGTTGAGAGCTTTTGTA